>NC_139475.1:17152500-17195000 GCF_057233095.1 Heloderma suspectum
GGGTTAGGGGAGGGGTAGGGGTAGGATTAGGGTAGGGTTAGGGTTACGGCTATGGTTAGGGTTAGGGCTCGGACAAGGGTTAGGTCTAAGGCTAGGGTAGTGTTAGGGTTAGGGCTATGGCTAGGGCTAGGGCTTGGGCTAGGGCAAGGGTTAGGGTTAGGGTTAGGGTTAGGGTTAGGTATAGGGTGAGGGCTAGGGTTAGGGTGAGGGTTCTGGTTAGTGTTAGGGCTAGGGTGAGCATTAGGGTTAGGGCTACGGTTATGGTTAGGGTTTGTATTAGGGTTAGTGGTAGGCTTTGGGTTAGGGTAAGGTCTAGGGTTAGGGCTAGGGTTAGGGTTAATGTTAGGGCTAGGGCTAGGGTTAGGTTTGGGGTTACGGTTAGGGTTACGGTTAGGGTTAGGGTTAGGGTTAGGGTTAGAGTTAGGGCTAGGGTTGGGGTAGAGGTTAGGGTTAGGGTTAGGGTTAGGTTTACGGTTGTGGTTGCGGTTGGTGTTGTGTTGTGGTTGGGTTTGGGGTTAGGGTTTGAGTTCGGGTTCGGTTCGGGTTAGGGTGAGGGTGAGGGTTAGGGCTAGGGCTAGGGCTAGGGCTAGGGCAAGGGTTAGGGCAAGGGCTATGGTTAGGGTTAGAGTTCGGGTTAGGGTTACGGTTGGGGTTAGGGTGAGGGTCAGGACTAGGGTTAGGGTGAGGGTTAGGGTTAGGGCTAGGGTGAGGTTTAGGGTTAGGGTTAGGGTTAGGGTTAGGTCTAGGGTTAGGGTTATCGTTAGGGTGACGCTTTGGGCTAGGGTTAGGGTTAGGGTTAGGGTTAGGGTTCGGGCTAGGGCTAGGGTTAGGGCTAGGGCTAGGGCTACGGATAGGGCTAGGGTTAGGGCTAGTGTTAGGGCTTAGGTTAGGGTTAGGGTTAGGGTTATGGTTCGGGTTAGGTATAGGGTGAGGGCTAGGGTTAGGGTGAGGGTTCTGGTTAGTGTTAGGTCTAGGGTTAGCATTAGGGTTAGGGCTACGGTTATGGTTAGGGTTTGTGTTAGGGTTAGTGGTAGGCTTTGAGTTAGGGTAAGGTCTAGGGTTAGGGCTAGGGCTAGGGTAAGGGTTAGGGCTAGGGTTAGAACTAGAGCTAGGGCTAGGGTTAGGGTTAGGGTTCAGTTTTAGTTTAGGGTTACAGTTTGGTTTAGGGGTAGGGGTAGGGGTAGGGGTAGGTCTAGGCCTAGGGTTAGGGTTAAGGCTATAGTTAGGTTTAGGGTTAAGGTTAGGGTTAGCGCTAGGGTTAGGCTTAGGGTTAGGGTTAGGGCTAGGGTTAGGGTTAGGGCTCAGGTTAGGGTTAGGGTTACGGTTCTGGTTCTGGTTAGGGTTTGGGTTAGCGTTAGGGTTAGTGGTAGGTGTTGGGTTAGGGTTAGTGATAGGGATAGCGTTTAGGCTAGGATTAGGGTTAGGGTTACAGTTAGTGAGAGGGTTAGGGCTAAGGCTAGTGTTAGGGTGAGATTTAGGTTTAGGGATATGGTTTTTTGTTAGGGTTAGGGTTATGGTTAGCGTTAGGATTAGGGTTAGGGCTAGGGTTAGGTCGAGGGTTAGGGTTAGGGTTAGGGTTAGGGTTAGGGTTAGGGTTAAGGTTAGAGTTAGGGTTAGGGTTAGGGTTTGGGTTAGGGTTAGGGTTAAGGTTAGAGTTAGGGTTAGGGTTAGGGTTTGTGTTAGGGTTAGGGTCAGTGTTCGGGCTAGGGCTAGGGTTACTGCTAGGGCTACAGTTAGGGCTAAGGTTAGGGCTAGGGTTAGGGCTAGGGTTAGGGCTTGGGTTAGGGTTAGGGCTAGGGCTAGGGCTAGGGCTAGAGCTAGGGCAAGGGTTAGGCAAGGGCTATGGTTAGGGTTAGGGTTAGGGTTAGGGTTAGGGTGAGGGTGAGGGTTACGGCTAGGGCTAGGGCTAGGGCAAGGGTTAGGGTAAGGGCTATGCTTAGAGTTAGAGTTAGGGTTAGGGTTAGGGTTGGGGTTAGGGTGAGGGTCAGGGCTAGGATTAGGGTGAGGGTTAGGGTTACGGTTCTGGTTAGGGTTTGGGTTAGCGTTAGGGTAAGTGGTAGGTGTTGGGTTAGGGTTAGGGCTAGGGATAGAGTTTAGGCTAGGATTAGGGTTAGGGTTACAGTTAGTGAGAGGGTTAGGGCTAAGGCTAGTGTTAGGGTGAGAGTTAGGTTTAGGGATATGGTTTTTTGTTAGGGTTAGGGTTATGTTTAGCGTTAGGATTAGGGTTAGGGCTAGGGTTAGGGTTAGGGTTAGGGTTAGGGTTAGGGTTAAGGTTAGAGTTAGGGTTAGGGTTAGGGTTAGGGTTTGGGTTAGGGTTAGTGTTCGGGCTAGGGCTAGGGTTACTGCTAGGGCTACGGTTAGGGCTAGGGTTAGGTCTAGGGGTAGGGCTTGGGTTAGGGTTAGGGTTAGGGCTAGGGCTAGGGCTAGGGCTAGGGCAAGGGTTAGGGCAAGGGCTATGGTTAGGGTTAGGGTTAGGGTGAGGGTGAGGGTTAGGGCTAGGGCTAGGGCTAGGGCTAGGGCTAGGGCAAGGGTTAGGGCAAGGGCTATGGTTAGGGTTAGAGTTCGGGTTAGGGTTACGGTTGGGGTTAGGGTGAGGGTCAGGACTAGGGTTAGGGTGAGGGTTAGGGTTAGTGTTAGGGCCAGGGTTAGCATTAGGGTCAGGGCTACGGTTAGGGTTAGGGGAGGGGTAGGGGTAGGATTAGGGTAGGGTTAGGGTTACGGCTATGGTTAGGGTTAGGGCTCAGACAAGGGTTAGGTCTAAGGCTAGGGCTAGTGTTAGGGTTAGGGCTATGGCTAGGGCTTGGGCTAGGGCAAGGGTTAGGGTTAGGGTTAGGGTTAGGTATAGGGTGAGGGCTAGGGTTAGGGTGAGGGTTCTGGTTAGTGTTAGGGCTAGGGTGAGCATTAGGGTTAGGGCTACGGTTATGGTTAGGGTTTGTATTGGGGTTAGTGGTAGGCTTTGGGTTAGGGTAAGGTCTAGGGTTAGGGCTAGGGTTAGGGTTAATGTTAGGGCTAGGGCTAGGGTTAGGTTTGGGGTTACGGTTAGGGTTACGGTTAGGGTTAGGGTTAGGGTTAGGGTTAGAGTTAGGGCTAGGGTTGGGGTAGAGGTTAGGGTTAGGGTTAGGGTTAGGGTTAGGTTTACGGTTGTGGTTGCGGTTGGTGTTGTGTTGTGGTTGGGGTTGGGGTTAGGGTTTGAGTTCGGGTTCGGGTTAGGGTTAGGGTTTGGGGTAGGTTTATGGTTTGGGTTAGGGTTAGGGTTGGGGTTGGGGTTAGGTTTAGGGCTAGGGCTAGGGCTAGGGTTAAAGCTAGGGGTAGGGCTAGGGTTAGGGTTAGCGTTAGGGTTAGGGCTAGGGTTCGGGTTAGGGCTAGAGTTCGGGTTAGGGTTAGGGTGGGGTTAGGGCTACGGCTAGGGTTTGGGCTTGGGTTAGGGTTAGGGTTAGGGTTAGGGTTAGGGTTAGGGATAGGACTAGGGATAGGGATAGGGATAGGGATAGGGATAGGACTAGGGATTGGGATAGGGATAGGGCAAGGGTTAGGTCAAGGGCTATTGTTACGGTTAGGTTTAGGGTCAGTGTGAGGGCTATGGTTAGGGTGAGGGTGAGGGTTACGGCTAGGGTTAGCATTAGGGTTAGGGCTGGCGTTAGCGTTAGCATTAGAGTTAGGTTTAGGTTTAGGGGGAGGGTTAGGGTTAGGTTTAGGGCTAGGGCTAGGGCTACGGTTAGGGCTTGCGTCATGGCTAGGGTTAGGGTTCGGTGAGGTTTAGTGTTCGGAGTAGAGTTAGGGTTAGGGTGAGGGCTAGGTTTAGGGTGAGGGTTAGTTTTAGGGTTAGGGTTGGGCTAGGGTTATCATTAGGGTTAGGGCTAGGGTTAGGGTTAGGTTTATGATTATGGTTAGGGTTTTGGTTAGGTTTAGTGGTAGGCTTTGGGTTAGGGTTAGGGCTAGGGTTTGGGTTAGGGTTTGGGTTAGGGTTAGGGCTAGGGTGAGGTTTAGGGTTAGGGTTAGGGTTAGGGTTAGGTCTAGGGTTAGGGTTATCGTTAGGGTGACGCTTTGGGCTAGGGTTAGGGTTAGGGTTAGGGTTAGGGTTAGGGTTCGGGCTAGGGCTAGGGTTAGGGCTAGGGCTAGGGCTACGGATAGGGCTAGGGTTAGGGCTAGGGTTAGGGCTTAGGTTAGGGTTAGGGTTAGGGTTATGGTTAGGGTTAGGTATAGGGTGAGGGCTAGGGTTAGGGTGAGGGTTCTGGTTAGTGTTAGGTCTAGGGTTAGCATTAGGGTTAGGGCTACGGTTATGGTTAGGGTTTGTGTTAGGGTTAGTGGTAGGCTTTGAGTTAGGGTAAGGTCTAGGGTTAGGGCTAGGGCTAGGGTAAGGGTTAGGGCTAGGGTTAGAACTAGAGCTAGGGCTAGGGTTAGGGTTAGGGTTCAGTTTTAGTTTAGGTTTACAGTTTGGTTTAGGGGTAGGGGTAGGGGTAGGGTTAGGTCTAGGCCTAGGGTTAGGGTTAAGGCTATAATTAGGTTTAGGGTTAAGGTTAGGGTTAGCGCTAGGGTTAGGCTTAGGTTTAGGGTTAGGGCTAGGGTTAGGTTTAGGGCTCAGGTTAGGGTTAGGGTTACGGTTCTGGTTCTGGTTAGGGTTTGGGTTAGCGTTAGGGTTAGTGGTAGGTGTTGGGTTAGGGTTAGGGATAGGGATAGCGTTTAGGCTAGGATTAGGGTTAGGGTTACAGTTAGTGAGAGGGTTAGGGCTAAGGCTAGTGTTAGGGTGAGATTTAGGTTTAGGGATATGTTTTTTTGTTAGGGTTAGGGTTATGGTTAGCGTTAGGATTAGGGTTAGGGCTAGGGTTAGGTCGAGGGTTAGGGTTAGGGTTAGGGTTAGGGTTAGGGTTAAGGTTAGAGTTAGGGTTAGGGTTAGGGTTAGGGTTAGGGTTTGGGTTAGGGTTAGGGTTAAGGTTAGAGTTAGGGTTAGGGTTAAGGTTTGTGTTCGGGTTTGGGTTAGTGTTCGGGCTAGGGCTAGGGTTACTGCTAGGGCTACAGTTAGGGCTAAGGTTAGGGCTAGGGTTAGGGCTAGGGTTAGGGCTTGGGTTAGGGTTAGGGTTAGGGTGAGGGTGAGGGTTAGGGCTAGGGCTAGGGCTAGGGCTAGGGCAAGGGTTAGGGCAAGGGCTATGGTTAGGGTTAGAGTTCGGGTTAGGGTTACGGTTGGGTTTAGGGTGAGGGTCAGGACTAGGGTTAGGGTGAGGGTTAGGGTTAGTGTTAGGGCCTGGGTTAGCATTAGGGTCAGGGCTACGGTTAGCGTTAGGGGAGGGGTAGGGGTAGGATTAGGGTAGGGTTAGGGTTACGGCTATGGTTAGGGTTAGGGCTCGGACAAGGGTTAGGTCTAAGGCTAGGATTAGTGTTAGGGTTAGGGCTATGGCTAGGGCTTGGGCTAGGGCAGGGGTTAGGGTTAGGGTTAGGGTTAGGTTTAGGGTTAGGTATAGGGTGAGGGCTAGGGTTAGGGTGAGGGTTCTGGTTAGTGTTAGGGCTAGGGTGAGCATTAGGGTTAGGGCTACGGTTATGGTTAGGGTTTGTATTAGGGTTAGTGGTAGGCTTTGGGTTAGGGTAAGGTCTAGGGTTAGGGCTAGGGTTAGGGTTAATGTTAGGGCTAGGGCTAGGGTTAGGTTTGGGATAGGGATAGGGATAGGGATAGGACTAGGGATAGGGATAGGGCTAGGGCTAGGGCTAGGGCTAGGGCTAGGGCAAGGTTTAGGTCAAGGGCTATTGTTACGGTTAGGGTTAGGGTCAGTGTGAGGGCTATGGTTAGGGTGAGGGTGAGGGTGAGGGTTACGGCTAGGATTAGCATTTGGGTTAGGGCTGGCATTAGCGTTAGCATTAGAGTTAGGTTTAGGTTTAGGGTCAGGGTTAGGGTTAGGGTTAGGGCTAGGGCTAGGGCTACGGTTAGGGCTTGCGTCATGTCTAGGGTTAGGGTTCAGTGAGGTTTAGGGTTAGGAGTAGAGTTAGGGTTAGGGTGAGGGCTAGGTTTAGGGTGAGGGTTAGTTTTAGGGTTAGGGTTAGGGCTAGGGTTATCATTAGGGTTAGGGCTAGGGTTAGGGTTAGGTTTATGATTATGGTTAGGGTTTTGGTTAGGTTTAGTGGTAGGCTTTGGGTTAGGGTTAGGGCTAGGGTTTGGGTTAGGGTTAAGGTTAGAGTTAGGGTTAAGGTTAGGGTTTGGGTTAGGGTTAGGGTTAAGGTTAGAGTTAGGGTTAGGGTTAGGGTTTGTGTTAGGGTTAGGGTTAGTGTTGGGGCTAGGGCTAGGGTTACTGCTAGGGCTACAGTTAGGGCTAAGGTTAGGGCTAGGGTTAGGGCTAGCGTTAGGGCTTGGGTTAGGGTTAGGGCTAGGGCTAGGGCTAGGGCTAGGGCTAGGGCTAGGGCAAGGGTTAGCAAGGGCTATGGTTAGGGTTAGGGTTAGGGTTAGGGTAAGGGTTAGGGTTAGGGTTAGGGTTAGGGTTAGGGTGAGGGTTAGGGCTAGGGCTAGGGCTAGGGTAACGGTTAGGACATGCGTTAGAGCTAGAGTTAGGGCTAGCGTTAGGGTTCAGGTTCAGTTTAGGGTTACAGTTTGAGTTAGGGGTAGGGCTAGGGTAGGGCTAGGGCTAGGGTTAGGGCTAGGCCTAGGGTTAGAATTAGGGCTAAGGTTAGGTTTAGGGTTAGGGTTAGCGTTAGGGTTAGCGCTAGGGTTACGTTTAGGGTTAGGGATAGGGTTAGGTTTAGGGCTCGGGTTATGGTTAGGGTTACGGTTAGGGTTTGGGTTAGGGTTAGGGTTAGTGGTAGGGGTTGGGTTAGGGTTAGGGCTAGGGTCAGGGTTGGGGCTAGGGTTAGGGTTAGGGTTATTGTAAGTGAGAGGGTTAGGGCTAAGCCTAGGGTTATGCTTAGGGTTAGGGATACTGTTTGGGTTAGGGTTAGGGTTAGGGTAAGTGTTAGGGTTAGGGTTAGGGCTAGGGTGATGTTTAGGGTTAGGGTTAGGGTTAGGGTTAGCTCTAGGGTTAGGGTTATCGTTAGGGTGACGCTTTGGGCTAGGGTTAGGGTTAGGGTTAGGGTTAGGCTTAGGCTTAGGGTTCGGGCTAGGGCTAGGGTTAGGGCTAGGGCTAGGGCTAGGGTGAGGGTTCTGGTTAGTGTTAGGGCTAGGGTTAGCATTAGGGTTAGGGCTACGGTTATGGTTAGGGTTTGTGTTAGGGTTAGTGGTAGGCTTTGAGTTAGGGTAAGGTCTAGGGTTAGGGCTAGGGCTAGGGTTAGGGCTAGGGCTAGGGCTACGGATAGGGCTAGGGTTAGGGCTAGGGTTAGGGCTTAGGTTAGGGTTAGGGTTAGGGTTAGGGTTCTGGTTAGGTATAGGGTGAGGGCTAGGGTTAGGTTGAGGGTTCTGGTTAGTGTTAGGGCTAGGGTTAGCATTAAGGTTAGGGCTACGGTTATGGTTAGGATTTGTGTTAGGCTTAGTGGTAGGCTTTGAGTTAGGGTAAGGTCTAGGGTTAGGGCTAGGGCTAGGGTAAGGGTTAGGGCTAGGGGTAGAACTAGAGCTAGGGCTAAGGTTAGGGTTAGTGTTCAGTTTTAGTTTAGGGTTACAGTTTGGTTTATGGGTAGGGGTAGGGGTAGGGTTAGGTCTAGGCCTAGGGTTAGGGTTAAGTCTAAAGTTAGGTTTAGGGTTAGGGTTAGGGTTAGCGCTAGGGTTAGGCTTAGGGTTAGGGTTAGGGCTAGGGTTTGGTTTAGGGCTCGGGTTAGGGTTAGGGTTACGGTTCTGGTTAGGGTTTGGGTTAGCGTTAGGGTTAGTGGTAGGTGTTGGGTTAGGGTTAGGGATAGGGATAGAGTTTAGGCTAGGATTAGGGTTAGGGTTACAGTTAGTGAGAGGGTTAGGGCTAAGGCTAGTGTTAGGGTGAGATTTAGGTTTAGGGATATGGTTTTTTGTTAGGGTTAGGGTTATGGTTAGCGTTAGGATTAGGGTTAGGGCTAGGGTTAGGTCGAGGGTTAGGGTTAGGGTTAGGGTTAGGGTTAGGGTTAAGGTTAGAGTTAGGGTTAGCGTTAGGGTTTGGGTTAGGGTTAGGGTTAGTGTTCGGGCTAGGGCTAGGGTTACTGCTAGGGCTACGGTTAGGGCTAGCGTTAGGGCTAGGGTTAGGGCTTGGGTTAGGGTTAGTTTTAGGGCTAGAGCTAGGCCTAGGGCAAGGGTTAGGGCAAGGGCTATGGTTAGGGTTAGGGTTAGGGTGAGGGTTAGTGCTAGGGCTAGGGCTAGGGCTAGGGCTAGGGCTAGGGCAAGGGTTAGGGCAAGGGCTATGGTTAGGGTTAGGGTTAGGGTTAGGGTGAGGGCTAGGGGTAGGGCTTGGGTTAGGGTTAGGGTTAGGGCTAGGGCTAGGGCTAGGGCAAGGGTTAGGGCAAGGGCTATGGTTAGGGTTAGGGTTAGGGTTAGGGTTAGGCTGAGGGTGAGGGTTAGGGCTCGGGCTAGGGCTAGGGCTAGGGCAAGGGTTAGGGCAAGGACTATGATTAGGGTTAGAGTTCGGGTTAGGGTTACGGTTGGGGTTAGGGTGAGGGTCAGGACTAGGGTTAGCGTGAGGGTTAGGGTTAGTGTTAGGGCCAGGGTTAGCATTAGGGTCAGGGCTACGGTTAGGGTTAGGGGTAGGGGTAGGGGTAGGATTAGGGTAGGGTCAGGGTTACGGCTATGGTTAGGGTTAGGGCTCGGACAAGGGTTAGGGCTAAGGCTAGGGCTAGTGTTAGGGTTAGGGCTATGGCTAGGGCAAGGGTTAAGGTTAGGGTTAGGGTTAGGTATAGGGTGAGGGCTAGGGTTAGGGTGAGGGTTCTGGTTAGTGTTAGGGCTAGGGTAAGCATTAGGGTTAGGGCTACGGTTATGGTTAGGGTTGGTATTAGGGTTATTGGTAGGCTTTGGGTTAGGGTAAGGTCTAGGGTTAGGGCTAGGGCTAGGGTAAGGGTTAGGGCTAGGTTTAGAACTAGAGCTAGGGCTAGGGTTAGGGTTAGGGTTCAGTTTCAGTTTAGGGTTACAGTTTGGTTTAGGGGTAGGCATAGGGGTAGGGTTAGGTCTAGGCCTAGGGTTAGGGTTAAGGCTATAGTTAGGTTTAGGGTTAGGGTTAGGGTTAGCGCTAGGGTTAGGCTTAGGGTTAGGGTTAGGGCTAGGGTTAGGTTTAGGGCTCGGGTTAGGTTTTGGGTTACGGTTCTGGTTCTGGTTAGGGTTTGGGTTAGCGTTACGGTTAGTGGTAGGTGTTGGGTTAGGGTTAGGGCTAGGGATAGAGTTTAGGCTATGATTAGGGTTAGGTTACAGTTAGTGAGAGGGTTAGGGCTAAGGCTAGTGTTAGGGTTAGGCTTAGGTTTAAGGATATGGTTTGGGTTAGGCTTAGGGTTAGGGCTAGGGTTAGGGTTAGGGTTAGGGTTAGGGTTAGGTCTAGGGTTAGGGTTAGGGTTATGGTTAGGGTTATGGTTAGGGTTAGGGTTAGGGTTAGGGTTAGGGTTAGGGTTAGGGTTAGTGTTAGGGTTAGGGTTAGGGTTCGGGCTAGGGCTAGGGTTAGGGCTAGGGCTATGGTTACGAATAGGGTTAGGGCTAGGGTTAGGGCTACGGCAAGGGTTACGGCAAGGGCTATGGTTAGGGTTATGGTTAGGGTTAGGGTTAGGGTCAGGGTTAGGGTGAGGGCTAGGGTTAGGGTGAGGGTTAGGGTTAGTGTTAGGGCTAGGGTTAGCATTAGGGTTAGGGCTACGGTTAGGGTCAGGGTTAGGGCTATGGTTATGGTTAGGGTTTGGGTTAGGGTTTGTGGTAGGCTTTGGGTTAGGGTTAGGTCTAGGGTTAGGGTTTGGGCTAAGGTTAGGGTTAGGGTTATGGCTAGGGTTAGGGTTTGGGTTAGGTTTAGGATTTGGGTTAGAGTTAGGGTTAGGGCTAGGGTTAGGTTTAGGGTTAGGGTTAGGGTTAGGGCTGGGGTTGGGGTTGAGGTTAGGGTGAGGGTTACGGTTGGGGTTGTGGTTGGTGTCGTGTTGTGGTTGGGGTTGGGGTTAGGGTTTGAGTTTGTGTTCGGGTTCCGGATAGGGTTAGAATTTGTGTTAGGGTTAGGGTTAGGGCTAGGGCTAGGGTTAGGGTTAGGGCTAGGGCTAGGGCTACGGATAGGGCTAGGGTTAGGGCTAGGGTTAGGGCTTAGGTTAGGGTTAGGGTTAGGGTTAGGGTTAGGGTTCGGGTTAGGTATAGGTTGAGGGCTAGGGTTAGGGTGAGGGTTCTGGTTAGTGTTAGGGCTAGGGTTAGCATTAGGGTTAGGGCTACGGTTATGGTTAGGGTTTGTGTTAGGGTTAGTGGTAGGCTTTGAGTTAGGGTAAGGTCTAGGGTTAGGGCTAGGGCTAGGGTCAGGGTTAGGGCTAGGTTTAGAACTAGAGCTAGGGCTAGGGTTAGGGTTAGGGTTCAGTTTTAGTTTAGGGTTACAGTTTGGTTTAGGGGTAGGGGTAGGGGTAGGGTTAGGTCTAGGCCTAGGGTTTGGGTTAAGGCTATAGTTAGGTTTAGGGTTAGGGTTAGGGTTAGCGCTAGGGTTAGGCTTAGGGTTAGGGTTAGGGCTAGGGTTAGGTTTAGGGCTCGGGTTAGGTTTAGGGTTACGGTTCTGGTTCTGGTTAGGGTTTGGGTTAGCGTTAGGGTTAGGGTTAGTGGTAGGTGTTGGGTTAGGGTTAGTGCTAGGTATAGAGTTTAGGCTAGGATTAGGGTTAGGGTTACAGTTAGTGAGAGGGTTAGGGCTAAGGCTAGTGTTAGGGTGAGATTTAGGTTTAGGGATATGTTTTTTTGTTAGGGTTAGGGTTATGGTTAGCGTTAGGATTAGGGTTAGGGCTAGGGTTAGGTCGAGGGTTAGGGTTAGGGTTAGGGTTAGGGTTAGGGTTAGGGTTAAGGTTAGAGTTAGGGTTAGGGTTAGGGTTTGGGTTAGGGTTAGTGTTCGGGCTAGGGCTAGGGTTACTGCTAGGGCTACGGTTAGGGCTAGGGTTAGGGCTAGGGGTAGGGCTTGGGTTAGGGTTAGGGTTAGGGCTAGGGCAAGGGTTAGGGCAAGGGCTATGGTTAGGGTTAGCGTTAGGGTTAGGGTTAGGGTGAGGGTGAGGGTTAGGGCTAGGGCTAGGGCTCGGGCTAGGGCTAGGGCAAGGGTTAGGGCAAGGGCTATGGTTAGGGTTAGAGTTCGGACAAGGGTTAGGTCTAAGGCTAGGGCTAGTGTTAGGGTTAGGGCTATGGCTAGGTCTTGGGCTAGGGCAAGGGTTAGGGTTAAGGTTAGGTATAGGGTGAGGGCTAGGGTTAGGGTGAGGGTTCTGGTTAGTGTTAGGGCTAGGGTAAGCATTAGGGTTAGGGCAACGGTTATGGTTAGGGTTTGTATTAGTGTTAGTGGTAGGCTTTGGGTTAGGGTAAGGTCTAGGGTTAGGGCTAGGGTTAGGGTTAATGTTAGGGCTAGGGCTAGCGTTAGGTTTGGGGTTACGGTTAGGGTTACGGTTAGGGTTAGGGTTAGGGTTAGAGTTAGGGCTAGGGTTGGGGTAGAGGTTAGGGTTAGGGTTAGGGTTAGGATTAGGTTTACGGTTGTGGTTGCGGTTGGTGTTGTGTTGTGGTTGAGGTTGGGGTTAGGGTTTGAGTTCGGGTTCGGTTCGGGTTAGGGTTAGGGTTAGGGTTTGGGGTAGGTTTATGGTTTGGGTTAGGGTTAGGGTTGGGGTTGGGGTTAGGTTTAGGGCTAGGGCTAGGGTTAAAGCTATAGCTAGGGCTAGGGTTAGGGTTAGCGTTAGGGTTAGCGCTAGGACTAGGGTTAGGGTTAGGGTTAGGGCTAGGGCTAGGGTTAGGTTTAGGGGTAGGGATAGGTTTAGGGATAGGGTCTGGGCTAGGGTTAGGTTTAGGGTTAAGGCTCGGGCTAGGGCTAGGGATAGGGCTAGGGATAGGGCTAGGGCTAGGGATAGGGCTAGGGCTAGGGTTAGTGTTAGGGTTAGGGCTAGGGTTCGGGCTAGGGCTAGAGTTCGGGTTAGTGTTAGGGTGGGGTTAGGTCTACGGCTAGGGTTTGGGCTTGGGTTAGGGTTAGGGCTAGGGATAGGACTAGGGATAGGGATAGGGATATGGATAGGACTAGGGCTAGGGATAGGGCTAGGGCTAGGGCAAGGGTTAGGTCAAGGGCTATTGTTACGGTTAAGTTTAGGGTCAGTGTGAGGGCTATGGTTAGGGTGAGGGTGAGGGTTACGGCTAGGGTTAGCATTAGGGTTAGGGCTGGCGTTAGCGTTAGCATTTGAGTTAGGTTTAGGTTTAGGGTTAGGGTTAGGGTTAGGGTTAGGGTTAGGGCTAGGGCTAGGCCTACGGTTAGGGCTTGCGTTATGGCTAGGGTTAGGGTTTGGTGAGGTTTAGGGTTAGGAGTAGAGTTAGGGTTAGGGTGAGGGCTAGGTTTAGGGTGAGGGTTAGTTTTAGGGTTAGGGTTAGGGCTAGGGTTATCATTAGGGTTAGGGCTAGGGTTTGGGTTAGGGTTTGGGTTAGGGTTAGGGTTAGGATTAGGGCTAGGGCTAGTGTTAGGACTAGGGCTAGGGTAACGGTTAGGACATGCGTTAGAGCTAGAGTTAGGGCTAGCGTTAGGGTTCAGGTTCAGTTTAGGGTTACAGTTTGAGTTAGGGGTAGGGGTAGGGTAGGGCTAGGGCTAGGGTTAGGGCTAGGCCTAGGGTTACAATTAGGGCTAAGGTTAGGTTTAGGGTTAGGGTTAGCGCTAGGGTTAGCGCTAGGGTTACGTTTAGGGTTAGGGATAGGGTTAGGTGTAGGGGTAGGGATAGGTTTAGGGATAGGGTCTGGGCTAGGGTTAGGTTTAGGGTTAAGGCTCGGGCTAGGGCTAGGTATAGGGCTAGGGCTAGGGCTAGGGCTAGGGCTAGGGTTAGGGTTAGGGTTAGGGCTATGGTTCGGGTTAGGGCTAGAGTTCGGGTTAGGGTTAGGGTGGGGTTAGGGCTACGGCTAGGGTTAGGGCTTGGGTTATGTTTAGGGTTAGGGTTAGGGTTAGGGTTAGGGCTAGGGCTAGTGTTAGGGCTAGGGCTAGGGCTAGGGTAACGGTTAGGACATGCGTTAGAGCTAGAGTTAGGGCTAGCATTAGGGTTCAGGTTCAGTTTAGGGTTACAGTTTGAGTTAGGGGTAGGGCTAGGGTAGGGCTAGGGCTAGGGTTAGGGCTAGGCCTAGGGTTAGAATTAGGGCTAAGGTTAGGTTTAGGGTTAGGGTTAGCGTTAGGGTTAGCGCTAGGGTTACGTTTAGGGTTAGGGATAGGGTTAGGTTTAGGGCTCGGGTTATGGTTAGGGTTACGGTTAGGGTTAGGGTTTGGGTTAGGGTTAGGGTTAGTGGTAGGGGTTGGGTTAGGGTTAGGGCTAGGGTCAGGGTTGGGGCTAGGGTTAGGGTTAGGGTTATTGTAAGTGAGAGGGTTAGGGCTAAGCCTAGGGTTATGCTTAGGGTTAGGGATACTGTTTGGGTTAGGGTTAGGGTTAGGGTAAGGGTTAGGGTTAGGGTTAGGGCTAGGGTGATGTTTAGGGTTAGGGTTAGGGTTAGGGTTAGCTCTAGGGTTAGGGTTATCGTTAGGGTGACGCTTTGGGCTAGGGTTAGGGTTAGGGTTAGGGTTAGGGTTAGGCTTAGGCTTAGGGTTCGGGCTAGGGCTAGGGTTAGGGCTAGGGCTAGGGCTAGGGTGAGGGTTCTGGTTAGTGTTAGGGCTAGGGTTAGCATTAGGGTTAGGGCTACGGTTATGGTTAGGGTTTGTGTTAGGGTTAGTGGTAGGCTTTGAGTTAGGGTAAGGTCTAGGGTTAGGGCTAGGGCTAGGGTTAGGGCTAGGGCTAGGGCTACGGATAGGGCTAGGGTTAGGGCTAGGGTTAGGGCTTAGGTTAGGGTTAGGGTTAGGGTTAGGGTTCGGGTTAGTTATAGGGTGAGGGCTAGGGTTAGGTTGAGGGTTCTGGTTAGTGTTAGGGCTAGGGTTAGCATTAAGGTTAGGGCTACGGTTATGGTTAGGATTTGTGTTAGGGTTAGTGGTAGGCTTTGAGTTAGGGTAAGGTCTAGGGTTAGGGCTAGGGCTAGGGTAAGGGTTAGGGCTAGGGGTAGAACTAGAGCTAGGGCTAAGGTTAGGGTTAGGGTTCAGTTTTAGTTTAGGGTTACAGTTTGGTTTATGGGTAGGGGTAGGGGTAGGGTTAGGTGTAGGCCTAGGGTTAGGGTTAAGGCTAAAGTTAGGTTTAGGGTTAGGGTTAGGGTTAGCGCTAGGGTTAGGCTTAGGGTTAGGGTTAGGGCTAGGGTTAGGTTTAGGGCTCGGGTTAGGGTTAGGGTTACGGTTCTGGTTAGGGTTTGGGTTAGCGTTAGGGTTAGTGTTCGGGCTAGGGCTAGGGTTACTGCTAGGGCTACGGTTAGAGCTAGGGTTAGGGCTAGGGTTAGGGCTTGGGTTAGGGTTAGTTTTAGGGCTAGGGCTAGGGCTAGGGCAAGGGTTAGGGTAAGGGCTATGGTTAGGGTTAGGGTTAGGGTTAGGGTTAGGGTGAGGGTTAGGGCTAGGGCTAGGGCAAGGGTTAGGGCAAGGGTTAGGGCAAGGGTTAGGGCAAGGGCTATGATTAGGGTTAGAGATCGGGTTAGGGTTACGGTTGGGGTTAGGGTGAGGGTCAGGACTAGGGTTAGGGTGAGGGTTAGGGTTAGTGTTAGGGCCAGGGTTAGCATTAGGGTCAGGGCTACGGTTAGGTTTATGGGAAGGGGTCGGGGTAGGATTAGGATAGGGTTAGGGTTATGGCTATGGTTAGGGTTAGGGCTCGGATAAGGGTTAGGGTTAAGGCTAGGGCTAGTGTTAGGGTTAGGGCTATGGCTAGGGCTTGGGCTAGGGCAAGGGTTAGGTTTAGGGTTAGGGTTAGGTATAGGGTGAGGGCTAGGGTTAGGGTGAGGGTTCTGGTTAGTGTTAGGGCTAGGGTTAGCATTAGGGTTAGGTCTACGGTTATCGTTAGGGTTTGTGTTAGGGTTAGTGGTAGGCTTTGAGTTAGGGTAAGGTCTAGGGTTAGGGCTAGGGCTAGGGTCAGGGTTAGGGCTAGGTTTAGAACTAGAGCTAGGGCTAGGGTTAGGGTTAGGGTTCAGTTTTAGTTTAGGGTTACAGTTTGGTTTAGGGGTAGGGGTAGGGGTAGGGTTAGGTCTAGGCCTAGGGTTTGGGTTAAGGCTATAGTTAGGTTTAGGGTTAGGGTTAGGGTTAGCGCTAGGGTTAGGCTTAGGGTTAGGGTTAGGGATAGGGTTAGGTTTAGGGCTCGGGTTAGGGTTAGGGTTACGGTTCTGGTTCTGGTTAGGGTTTGGGTTAGCGTTAGGGTTAGTGGTAGGTGTTGGGTTAGGGTTAGGGCTAGGGATAGAGTTTAGGCTAGGATTAGGGTTAGGGTTACAGTTAGTGAGAGGGTTAGGGCTAAGGCTAGTGTTAGGGTGAGAGTTAGGTTTAGGGATATGGTTTTTTGTTAGGGTGAGGGTTATGGTTAGCGTTAGGATTAGGGTTAGGGCTAGGGTTAGGTCGAGGGTTAGGGTTAGGGTTAGGGTTAGGGTTAGGGTTAGGGTTAAGGTTAGAGTTAGGGTTAGGGTTAGGGTTAGGGTTTGGGTTAGGGTTAGTGTTCAGGCTAGGGCTAGGGTTACTGCTAGGGCTACGGTAAGGGCTAGGGGTAGGGCTAGGGGTAGGGCTTGGGTTAGGGTTAGGGTTAGGGCTAGGGCTAGGCTTAGGGCAAGGGTTAGGGAAGGGCTAGGGTTAGGGTTAGGGTTAGGGTTAGGGTTAGGGTTAGGGTGAGGGTGAGGGTGAGGGTTAGGGCTCGGGCTAGGGCTAGGGCTAGGGCAAGGGTTAGGGCAAGGGCTATGGTTAGGGTTAGAGATCGGGTTAGGGTTACGGTTGGGGTTAGGGTGAGGGTCAGGACTAGGGTTAGGGTGAGGGTTAGGGTTAGTGTTAGGGCCAGGGTTAGCATTAGGGTCAGGGCTACGGTTAGGGTTATGGGAAGGGGTAGGGGTAGGATTAGGGTAGGGTTAGGGTTACGGCTATGGTTAGGGTTAGGGCTCGGACAAGGGTTAGGGCTAAGGCTAGGGCTAGTGTTAGGGTTAGGGCTATGGCTAGGGCTTGGGCTAGGGCAAGGGTTAGGGTTAGGGTTAGGGTTAGGTATAGGGTGAGGGCTAGGGTTAGGGTGAGGGTTTGTATTAGGGTTAGTGGTAGGCTTTGGGTTAGGGTAAGGTCTAGGGTTAGGGCTAGGGCTAGGGTAAGGTTTAGGGCTAGGTTTAGAACTAGAGCTAGGGCTAGGGTTAGGGTTAGGGTTCAGTTTCAGTTTAGGGTTACAGTTTGGTTTAGGGGTAGGGGTAGGGGTAGGGTTAGGTCTAGGCCTAGGGTTAGGGTTAAGGCTATAGTTAGGTTTAGGGTTAGGGTTAGGGTTAGAGCTAGGGTTAGGCTTAGGGTTAGGGTTAGGGCTAGGGTTAGGGCTAGGGTTAGGTTTAGGGCTCGGGTTAGGTTTAGGGTTACGGTTCTGGTTCTGGTTAGGGTTTGGGTTAGCGTTACGGTTAGTGGTAGGTGTTGGGTTAGGGTTAGGGCTAGGGATAGAGTTTAGGCTAGGATTAGGGTTAGGTTACAGTTAGTGAGAGGGTTAGGGCTAAGGCTAGTGTGAGGGTGAGATTTAGGTTTAGGGATACGGTTTTTTGTTAGGGTTAGGGTTATGGTTAGCGTTAGGATTAGGGTTAGGGCTAGGGTTAGGTCGAGGGTTAGGGTTAGGGTTAAGGTTAGGGTTAGGGTTAAGGTTAGAGTTAGGGTTAGGGTTAGGGTTTGTGTTAGGGTTAGGGTTAGTGTTCGGGCTAGGGCTAGGGTTACTGCTAGGGCTACAGTTAGGGCTAAGGTTAGGGCTAGGGTTAGGGCTAGGGTTAGGGCTTGGGTTAGGGTTAGGGCTAGGGCTAGGGCTAGGGCAAGGGTTAGGCAAGGGCTATGGTTAGGTTTAGGGTTAGGGTTAGGGTTAGGGTTAGGGTTAGGGTGAGGGTTAGGGTGAGGGTTAGGGCTAGGGCTAGGGCAAAGGTTAGGGCAAGGGCTATGCTTAGGGTTAGAGTTAGGGTTAGGGTTAGGGTTAGGGTTGGGGTTAGGGTGAGGGTCAGGGCTAGGGTTAGGGTGAGGGTTAGGGTTAGTGTTAGGGCCAGGGTTAGCATTAGGGTCAGGGCTACGGTTAGGGTTAGGGGTAGGGGTAGGGGTAGGATTAGGGTAGGGTTAGGGTTACGGCTATGGTTAGGGTTAGGGTTAGGGTTAGGGTTAGAGTTAGGGCAAGGGTTAGGGCTAGACTTCAGGTTAGGTTTAGGGTAGGGTTAGGGCTAGGGCTAGGGTTAGGGTTAGGGTTAGGGTTAGGTTTAGGGCGAGGGCTAGGGCTAGGGTTTGTGTTAGGGTTAGGGCTAGGGCTAGGGCTAGGGTTAGTGTTAGGGTTAGTGTTAGTGTTAGTGTTAGGGTTAGGTTTAGGTGTAGGGTTAGGGTTAGACTTAGGGGCAGGTTTAGGGGTAGGGCTAGGGTTAGTTGTAGTGTTAGAGCTAGGGCTAGGGCTTGGGATAGGGATAGGGATAGGGATAGGGATAGGGTTAGTGTTAGTGTTAGTGTTAGTGTTAGTGTTAGTGTTAGGGCTAGGGCTAGGGTTAGGGTTAGGGTTAGGGTTAGGGTTAGGGTTAGGGTTAGGGCTAGGGTTAGGTTTAGGGCTAGGGCTAGGGTTAGGGTTAGGGTTCGGGCTAGGATTAGGGCTAGGGTTAGGGCTAGGGCTAGGGCTAGGTAACGGTTAGGGCTAGGGTTAGAGCTAGAGCTAGGACTAGGGTTAGGGTTCAGGTTCAGGTTCAGTTTAGGGTTACAGTTTGGGTTAGGGGCAGGGGTAGGGGTAGGGGTATGGTTACGGCTAGGCCTAGGGTTAGGGTTAGGGCTAGGGTTAGGTTTAGGGTTAGCGTTAGAGTTAGGATTAGCGCTAGGGTTAGGGTTATGGTTAGGGTTAGGGCTAGGTTCAGGTTTAGGGCTCGGTTCAGTGTGATGTTTAGGGTTACGGTTCTGGTTAGGGTTTGGGTTAGGGTTAGGGTTAGTGGTAGGGGTTGGGTTAGGGCTAGGGTTAGGGTTTGGGCTAGGATTAGGGTTAGGGTTACAGTTAGTGAGAGGGTTAGGGCTAAGACGAGGGTTAGGGTGAGGTTTAGGTTTAGGGATATGTTTTTTTGTTAGGGTTAGGGTTATGGTTAGCGTTAGGATTAGGGTTAGGGCTAGGGTTAGGTCGAGGGTTAGGGTTAGGGTTAGGGTTAGGGTTATGGTTAGGTTTAGGGTTAAGGTTAGAGTTAGGGTTAGGGTTAGGGTTTGGGTTAGGGTTAGGGTTAGTGTTCGGGCTAGGGCTAGGGCTAGGGTTACTGCTAGGGCTACGGTTAGGCCTAGGGTTAGGGCTAGGGTTAGGGCTTGGGTTAGGTTTAGGGTTAGGGCTAGGGCTAGGGCTAGGGCAAGGGTTAGGGCAAGGGCTATGGTTAGGGTTAGGGTTAGGGTTAGGGTTAGGGTTAGGGTGAGGGTGAGGGTTAGGGCTAGGGCTAGGGCTAGGGCTAGGGCTAGGGCTAGGGCAAGGGTTAGGGCAAGGGCTATGGTTAGGGTTAGAGTTCGGGTTAGGGTTACGGTTGGGGTTAGGGTGAGGGTCAGGACTAGGGTTAGGGTGAGGGTTAGGGTTAGTGTTAGGGCCAGGGTTAGCATTAGGGTCAGGGCTACAGTTAGGGTTACGGGTAGGGGTAGGGGTAGGATTAGGGTAGGGTTAGGGCTAAGGCTAGGGCTAGTGTTAGGGTTAGAGGTATGGCTAGGGCTTCGGCTAGGGCAAGGGTTAGGGTTAGGGTTAGGGTTAGGGTTAGGGTTAGGTATAGGGTGAGGGCTAGGGTTAGGGTGAGGGTTCTGGTTAGTGTTAGGGCTAGGGTAAGCATTAGGGTTAGGGCTACGGTTATGGTTAGGGTTTGTATTAGGGTTAGTGGTAGGCTTTGGGTTAGGGTAAGGTCTAGGGTTAGGGCTAGGGTTAGGGTTAATGTTAGGGCTAGGGCTAGGGTTAGGTTTGGGGTTACGGTTAGGGTTACGGTTAGGGTTAGGGTTAGGGTTAGGGTTAGAGTTAGGGCTAGGGTTGGGGTTGGGGTTAGGGTTTGAGTTCGGGTTCGGTTCGGGTTAGGGTTAGGGTTAGGGTTTGGGGTAGATTTATGGTTTGGGTTAGGGTTAGGGTTGCGGTTGGGGTTAGGTTTAGGGCTAGGGCTAGGGCTCGGGCTAAGGTTAAAGCTAGGGCTAGGGCTAGGGTTAGGGTTAGCGTTAGGGTTAGCACTAGGGCTAGGGTTAGGGGTAGGGGTAGGGTTAGGATTAGGGTTAGCGCGAGGGCTGGGGTTAGGGTTAGGGTTAGGGGTAGGGTTAGGGTTAGGGTTAGGGTTAGGGCTAGGGTTAGGTTTAGGGCTAGCGATAGGTTTAGGGATAGGGTCTGGGCTAGGGTTAGATTTAGGGTTAAGGCTCGGGATAGGGCTAGGGATAGGGCTAGGGCTAGGTCTAAGGCTAGGGTTAGGGTTAGGGCTAGGGTTCGGGTTAGGGCTAGAGTTCGGGTTAGGGTTAGGGTGGGGTTAGGGCTACGGCTAGGGTTAGGGCTTGGGTTTGGGTTAGGGTTAGGGTTAGGGTTAGGGTTAGGGCTAGGGCTAGGGCTAGGACTAGGGATAGGGATAGGGATAGGGATAGGGATAGGGATAGGACTAGGGATAGGGCTAGGGCTAGGGCAAGGGTTAGGTCAAGGGCTATTGTTACGGTTAGGGTTAGGGTCAGTGTGAGGGCTATGGTTAGGGTGAGGGTGACGGTGAGGGTTACGGCTAGGGTTAGCATTAGGGTTAGGGCTGGCGTTAGCGTTAGAGTTAGGTTTAGGTTAAGGGTTAGGGTTAGGGTTAGGGTTAGGGTTAGGGCTAGGGCTAGGGCTACGGTTAGGGCTAGCGTTATGGCTAGGGTTAGGGTTCGGTGAGGTTTACGGTTAGGAGTAGAGTTAGGGTTAGGGTGAGGGCTAGGTTTAGGGTGAGGGTTAGTTTTAGGGTTTGGGTTAGGGCTAGGGTTATCATTAGGGTTAGGGCTAGGGTTAGGGTTAGGTTTATGATTATGGTTAGGGTTTTGGTTAGGTTTAGTGGTAGGCTTTGGGTTAGGGTTAGGACTAGGGTTTGGGTTAGGGTTTGGGTTAGGGTTAGGGTTAGGATTAGGGCTAGGGCTAGTCTTAGGGCTAGGGCTAGGGCTAGGGTAACGGTTAGGACATGCGTTAGAGCTAGAGTTAGGGCTAGCGTTAGGGTTCAGGTTCAGTTTAGGGTTACAGTTTGAGTTAGGGGTAGGGGTAGGGTAGGGCTAGGGCTAGGGTTAGGGCTAGGCCTAGGGTTAGAATTAGGGCTAAGGTTAGGTTTAGGGTTAGGGTTAGCGTTAGGGTTAGCGCTAGGGTTACGTTTAGGGTTAGGGATAGGGTTAGGTTTAGGGCTCGGGTTAGGGTTAGGGTTACGGTTATGGTTAGGGTTTGGGTTAGGGTTAGGGTTAGTGGTAGGGGTTGGGTTAGGGTTAGGGCTAGGGTCAGGGTTGGGGCTAGGGTTAGGGTTAGGGTTATTGTAAGTGAGAGGGTTAGGGCTAAGCCTAGGGTTATGCTTAGGGTTAGGGATACTGTTTGGGTTAGGGTTAGGGTTAGGGTAAGGTTTTGGGTTAGGGTTAGGGCTAGGGTGAGGTTTAGGGTTAGGGTTAGGGTTAGGGTTAGTTCTAGGGTTAGGGTTATCGTTAGGGTGACGCTTTGGGCTAGGGTTAGGGTTAAGGTTAGGGTTAGGGTTCGGGCTAGGGCTAGGGTTAGGGCTAGGGCTAGGGCTACGGATAGGGCTAGGATAAGGTCTAGGGTTAGGGCTAGGGCTAGGGTAAGGGTTAGGGCTAGGGTTAGGTCGAGGGTTAGGGTTAGGGTTAGGGTTAGGGTTAGGGTTAAGGTTAGAGTTAGGGTTAGGGTTAGGGTTAGGGTTTGGGTTAGGGTTAGTGTTCAGGCTAGGGCTAGCGTTACTGCTAGGGCTACAGTAAGGGCTAGGGTTAGGGCTAGGGGTAGGGCTTGGGTTAGGGTTAGGGTTAGGGCTAGGGCTAGGGCTAGGGCAAGGGTTAGGGAAGGGCTATGGTTAGGGTTAGGGTTAGGGTTAGGGCTAGGGTTAGGGTTAGGGTGAGGGTGAGGGTGAGGGTTAGGGCTCGGGCTAGGGCTAGGGCTAGGGCAAGGGTTAGGGCAAGGGCTATGGTTAGGGTTAGAGATCGGGTTAGGGTTACGGTTGGGGTTAGGGTGAGGGTCAGGACTAGGGTTAGGGTGAGGGTTAGGGTTAGTGTTAGGGCCAGGGTTAGCATTAGGGTCAGGGCTACGGTTAGGGTTATGGGAAGGGGTAGGGGTAGGATTAGGGTAGGGTTAGGGTTACGGCTATGGTTAGGGTTAGGGCTCGGACAAGGGTTAGGGCTAAGGCTAGGGCTAGTGTTAGGGTTAGGGCTATGGCTAGGGCTTGGGCTAGGGCAAGGGTTAGGGTTAGGGTTAGGGTTAGGTATAGGGTGAGGGCTAGGGTTAGGGTGAGGGTTTGTATTAGGGTTAGTGGTAGGCTTTGGGTTAGGGTAAGGTCTAGGGTTAGGGCTAGGGCTAGGGTAAGGTTTAGGGCTAGGTTTAGAACTAGAGCTAGGGCTAGGGTTAGGGTTAGGGTTCAGTTTCAGTTTAGGGTTACAGTTTGGTTTAGGGGTAGGGGTAGGGGTAGGGTTATGTCTAGGCCTAGGGTTAGGGTTAAGGCTATAGTTAGGTTTAGGGTTAGGGTTAGGGTTAGCGCTAGGGTTAGGCTTAGGGTTAGGGTTAGGGCTAGGGTTAGGGCTAGGGTTAGGTTTAGGGCTCGGGTTAGGTTTAGGGTTACGGTTCTGGTTCTGGTTAGGGTTTGGGTTAGCGTTACGGTTAGTGGTAGGTGTTGGGTTAGGGTTAGGGCTAGGGATAGAGTTTAGGCTAGGATTAGGGTTAGGTTACAGTTAGTGAGAGGGTTAGGGTAAGGCTAGTGTTAGGGTGAGATTTAGGTTTAGGGATACGGTTTTTTGTTAGGGTTAGGGTTATGGTTAGCGTTAGGATTAGGGTTAGGGCTAGGGTTAGGTCGAGGGTTAGGGTTAGGGTTAAGGTTAGGGTTAGGGTTAAGGTTAGAGTTAGGGTTAGGGTTAGGGTTTGTGTTAGGGTTAGGGTTAGTGTTCGGGCTAGGGCTAGGGTTACTGCTAGGGCTACAGTTAGGGCTAAGGTTAGGGCTAGGGTTAGGGCTAGGGTTAGGGCTTGGGTTAGGGTTAGGGCTAGGGCTAGGGCTAGGGCTAGGGTTAAAGCTAGGGCTAGGGCTAGGGTTAGGGTTAGGGTTAGGGTTAGCGTTAGGGTTAGCGCTAGGGTTAGGGTTAGGGTTAGGGCTAGGGTTAGGTTTAGGGTTAAGGCTCGGGCTAGGGCTAGGGATAGGGATAGGGCTAGGGCTAGGGCTAGGGCTAGGGTTAGTGTTAGGTTTAGGGCTAGGGTTCGGGTTAGGGCTAGAGTTAGGGTTAGGGTGGGGTTAGGGATACGGCTAGGGTTTGGGCTTGGGTTAGGGTTAGGGTTAGGGTTAGGGATAGGGATAGGACTAGGGATAGGGATAGGGATAGGGATAGGCATAGGGATAGGGCAAGGGTTAGGTCAAGGGCTATTGTTACGGTTAGGGTTAGGGTCAGTGTGAGGGCTATGGTTAGGGTGAGGGTGAGGGTGAGGGTTACGGCTAGGGTTAGCATTAGGGTTAGGGCTGGCGTTAGCGTTAGCATTAGAGTTAGGTTTAGGTTTAGGTTTAGGGTTAGGGTTAGGGCTAGGGCTAGGGCTACGGTTAGGGCTTGCGTCTTGTCTAGGGTTAGGGTTCGGTGAGGTTTAGTGTTAGGAGTAGAGTTAGGGTTAGGGTGAGGGCTAGGTTTAGGGTGAGGGTTAGTTTTAGGGTTAGGGTTAGGGCTAGGGTTATCATTAGGGTTAGGGCTAGGGTTAGGGTTAGGTTTATGATTATGGTTAGGGTTTTGGTTAGGTTTAGTGGTAGGCTTTGGGTTAGGGTTAGGGCTAGGGTTTGGGTTAGGGTTAAGGTTAGAGTTAGGGTTAGGGTTAGGGTTTGGGTTAGGGTTAGGGTTAAGGTTAGAGTTAGGGTTAGGGTTAGGGTTTGTGTTAGGGTTAGGGTCAGTGTTCGGGCTAGGGCTAGGGTTACTGCTAGGGCTACAGTTAGGGCTAAGGTTAGGGCTAGGGTTAGGGCTAGGGTTAGGGCTTGGGTTAGGGTTAGGGCTAGGGCTAGGGCTAGGGCTAGAGCTAGGGCAAGGGTTAGGCAAGGGCTATGGTTAGGGTTAGGGTTAGGGTTAGGGTTAGGGTTAGGGTGAGGGTTACGGCTAGGGCTAGGGCTAGGGCAAGGGTTAGGGTAAGGGCTATGCTTAGAGTTAGAGTTAGGGTTAGGGTTAGGGTTGGGGTTAGGGTGAGGGTCAGGGCTAGGGTTAGGGTGAGGGTTAGGGTTACGGTTCTGGTTCTGGTTATGGTTTGGGTTAGCGTTAGGGTAAGTGGTAGGTGTTGGGTTAGGGTTAGGGCTAGGGATAGAGTTTAGGCTAGGATTAGGGTTAGGGTTACAGTTAGTGAGAGGGTTAGGGCTAAGGCTAGTGTTAGGGTGAGAGTTAGGTTTAGGGATATGGTTTTTTGTTAGGGTTAGGGTTATGTTTAGCGTTAGGATTAGGGTTTGGGCTAGGGTTAGGGTTAGGGTTAGGGTTAGGGTTAGGGTTAGGGTTAAGGTTAGAGTTAGGGTTAGGGTTAGGGTTAGGGTTTGGGTTAGGGTTAGTGTTCGGGCTAGGGCTAGGGTTACTGCTAGGGCTACGGTTAGGGCTAGGGTTAGGTCTAGGGGTAGGGCTTGGGTTAGGGTTAGGGTTAGCGCTAGGGCTAGGGCTAGGGCTAGGGCAAGGGTTAGGGCAAGGGCTATGGTTAGGGTTAGGGTTAGGGTTAGGGTGAGGGTGAGGGTTAGGGCTAGGGCTAGGGCTAGGGCTAGGGCAAGGGTTAGGGCAAGGGCTATGGTTAGGGTTAGAGTTCGGGTTAGGGTTACGGTTGGGGTTAGGGTGAGGGTCAGGACTAGGGTTAGGGTGAGGGTTAGGGTTAGTGTTAGGGCCAGGGTTAGCATTAGGGTCAGGGCTACGGTTAGGGTTAGGGGAGGGGTAGGGGTAGGATTAGGGTAGGGTTAGGGTTACGGCTATGGTTAGGGTTAGGGCTCGGACAAGGGTTAGGTCTAAGGCTAGGGCTAGTGTTAGGGTTAGGGCTATGGCTAGGGCTAGGGCTTGGGCTAGGGCAAGGGTTAGGGTTAGGGTTAGGGTTAGGGTTAGGTATAGGGTGAGGGCTAGGGTTAGGGTGAGGGTTCTGGTTAGTGTTAGGGCTAGGGTGAGTATTAGGGTTAGGGCTACGGTTATGGTTAGGGTATGTATTAGGGTTAGTGGTAGGCTTTGGGTTAGGGTAAGGTCTAGGGTTAGGGCTAGGGTTAGGGTTAATGTTAGGGCTAGGGCTAGGGTTAGGTTTGGGGTTACGGTTAGGGTTACGGTTAGGGTTAGGGTTAGGGTTAGGGTTAGAGTTAGGGCTAGGGTTGGGGTAGAGGTTAGGGTTAGGGTTAGGGTTAGGGTTAGGTTTACGGTTGTGGTTGCGGTTGGTGTTGTGTTGTGGTTGGGGTTGGGGTTAGGGTTTGAGTTCGGGTTCGGTTCGGGTTAGGGTTAGGGTTTGGGGTAGGTTTATGGTTTGGGTTAGGGTTAGGGTTGGGGTTGGGGTTAGGTTTAGGGCTAGGGCTAGGGCTAGGGTTAAAGCTAGGGCTAGGGCTAGGGTTAGGGTTAGCGTTAGGGTTAGCGCTAGGGCTAGGGTTAGGGCTAGGGTTAGGGCTTGGGTTAGGGTTAGGGCTAGGGCTAGGGCTAGGGCAAGGGTTAGGCAAGGGCTATGGTTAGGTTTAGGGTTAGGGTTAGGGTTAGGGTTAGGGTTAGGGTTAGGGTTAGGGTTAGGGTGACGGTTAGGGCTAGGGCTAGGGCAAGGGTTAGGGCAAGGGCTATGCTTAGGGTTAGAGTTAGGGTTAGGGTTAGGGTTAGGGTTGGGGTTAGGGTGAGGGTCAGGGCTAGGGTTAGGGTGAGGGTTAGGGTTAGTGTTAGGGCCAGGGTTAGCATTAGGGTCAGGGCTACGGTTAGGGTTAGGGGTAGGGGTAGGGGTAGGATTAGGGTAGGGTTAGGGTTACGGCTATGGTTAGGGTTAGGGTTAGCGCTAGGGTTACGTTTAGGGTTAGGGATAGGGTTAGGTTTAGGGCTCGGGTTATGGTTAGGGTTACGGTTAGGGTTAGGGTTTGGGTTAGGGTTAGGGTTAGTGGTAGGGGTTGGGTTAGGGTTAGGGCTAGGGTCAGGGTTGGGGCTAGGGTTAGGGTTAGGGTTATTGTAAGTGAGAGGGTTAGGGCTAAGCCTAGGGTTATGCTTCGGGTTAGGGATACTGTTTGGGTTAGGGTTAGGGTTAGGGTAAGGGTTAGGGTTAGGGTTAGGGCTAGGGTGATGTTTAGGGTTAGGGTTAGGGTTAGGGTTAGCTCTAGGGTTAGGGTTATCGTTAGGGTGACGCTTTGGGCTAGGGTTAGGGTTAGGGTTAGGGTTAGGCTTAGGCTTAGGGTTCGGGCTAGGGCTAGGGTTAGGGCTAGGGCTAGGGCTAGGGTGAGGGTTCTGGTTAGTGTTAGGGCTAGGGTTAGCATTAGGGTTAGGGCTACGGTTATGGTTAGGGTTTGTGTTAGGGTTAGTGGTAGGCTTTGAGTTAGGGTAAGGTCTAGGGTTAGGGCTAGGGCTAGGGTTAGGGCTAGGGCTAGGGCTACGGATAGGGCTAGGGTTAGGGCTAGGGTTAGGGCTTAGGTTAGGGTTAGGGTTAGGGTTAGGGTTAGGGTTCGGGTTAGTTATAGGGTGAGGGCTAGGGTTAGGTTGAGGGTTCTGGTTAGTGTTAGGGCTAGGGTTAGCATTAAGGTTAGGGCTACGGTTATGGTTAGGATTTGTGTTAGGGTTAGTGGTAGGCTTTGAGTTAGGGTAAGGTCTAGGGTTAGGGCTAGGGCTAGGGTAAGGGTTAGGGCTAGTGGTAGAACTAGAGCTAGGGCTAAGGTTAGGGTTAGGGTTCAGTTTTAGTTTAGGGTTACAGTTTGGTTTATGGGTAGGGGTAGGGGTAGGGTTAGGTGTAGGCCTAGGGTTAGGGTTAAGGCTAAAGTTAGGTTTAGGGTTAGGGTTAGGGTTAGCGCTAGGGTTAGGCTTAGGGTTAGGGTTAGGGCTAGGGTTAGGTTTAGGGCTCGGGTTAGGGTTAGGGTTACGGTTCTGGTTAGGGTTTGGGTTAGCGTTAGGGTTAGTGGTAGGTGTTGGGTTAGGGTTAGGGCTAGGGATAGAGTTTAGGCTAGGATTAGGGTTAGGGTTACAGTTAGTGAGAGGGTTAGGGCTAAGGCTAGTGTTAGGGTGAGATTTAGGTTTAGGGATATGGTTTTTTGTTAGGGTTAGGGTTATGGTTAGCGTTAGGATTAGGGTTAGGGCTAGGGTTAGGTCGAGGGTTAGGGTTAGGGTTAGGGTTAGGGTTAGGGTTAAGGTTAGAGTTAGGGTTAGCGTTAGGGTTTGGGTTAGGGTTAGTGTTCGGGCTAGGGCTAGGGTTACTGCTAGGGCTACGGTTAGAGCTAGGGTTAGGGCTAGGGTTAGGGCTTGGGTTAGGGTTAGTTTTAGGGCTAGGGCTAGGGCAAGGGTTAGGGTAAGGGCTATGGTTAGGGTTAGGGTTAGGGTGAGGGTTAGGGCTAGGGCTAGGGCAAGGGTTAGGGCAAGGGTTAGGGCAAGGGTTAGGGCAAGGGCTATGATTAGGGTTAGAGATCGGGTTAGGGTTACGGTTGGGGTTAGGGTGAGGGTCAGGACTAGGGTTAGGGTGAGGGTTAGGGTTAGTGTTAGGGCCAGGGTTAGCATTAGGGTCAGGGCTACGGTTAGGTTTATGGGAAGGGGTCGGGGTAGGATTAGGATAGGGTTAGGGTTATGGCTATGGTTAGGGTTAGGGCTCGGATAAGGGTTAGGGTTAAGGCTAGGGCTAGTGTTAGGGTTAGGGCTATGGCTAGGGCTTGGGCTAGGGCAAGGGTTAGGTTTAGGGTTAGGGTTAGGTATAGGGTGAGGGCTAGGGTTAGGGTGAGGGTTCTGGTTAGTGTTAGGGCTAGGGTTAGCATTAGGGTTAGGTCTACGGTTATCGTTAGGGTTTGTGTTAGGGTTAGTGGTAGGCTTTGAGTTAGGGTAAGGTCTAGGGTTAGGGCTAGGGCTAGGGTCAGGGTTAGGGCTAGGTTTAGAACTAGAGCTAGGGCTAGGGTTAGGGTTAGGGTTCAGTTTTAGTTTAGGGTTACAGTTTGGTTTAGGGGTAGGGGTAGGGGTAGGGTTAGGTCTAGGCCTAGGGTTTGGGTTAAGGCTATAGTTAGGTTTAGGGTTAGGGTTAGGGTTAGCGCTAGGGTTAGGCTTAGGGTTAGGGTTAGGGCTAGGGTTAGGTTTAGGGCTCGGGTTAGGTTTAGGGTTACGGTTCTGGTTCTGGTTAGGGTTTGGGTTAGCGTTAGGGTTAGTGGTAGGTGTTGGGTTAGGGTTAGGGCTAGGGATAGAGTTTAGGCTAGGATTAGGGTTAGGGTTACAGTTAGTGAGAGGGTTAGGGCTAAGGCTAGTGTTAGGGTGAGAGTTAGGTTTAGGGATATGGTTTTTTGTTAGGGTGAGGGTTATGGTTAGCGTTAGGATTAGGGTTAGGGCTAGGGTTAGGTCGAGGGTTAGGGTTAGGGTTAGGGTTAGGGTTAGGGTTAGGGTTAAGGTTAGAGTTAGGGTTAGGGTTAGGGTTAGGGTTTGGGTTAGGGTTAGTGTTCAGGCTAGGGCTAGGGTTACTGCTAGGGCTACGGTAAGGGCTAGGGGTAGGGCTAGGGGTAGGGCTTGGGTTAGGGTTAGGGTTAGGGCTAGGGCTAGGCTTAGGGCAAGGGTTAGGGAAGGGCTATGGTTAGGGTTAGGGTTAGGGTTAGCGTTAGGGTTAGCGCTAGGGTTACGTTTAGGGTTAGGGATAGGGTTAGGTTTAGGGCTCGGGTTAGGGTTAGGGTTACGGTTATGGTTAGGGTTTGGGTTAGGGTTAGGGTTAGTGGTAGGGGTTGGGTTAGGGTTAGGGCTAGGGTCAGGGTTGGGGCTAGGGTTAGGGTTAGGGTTATTGTAAGTGAGAGGGTTAGGGCTAAGCCTAGGGTTATGCTTAGGGTTAGGGATACTGTTTGGGTTAGGGTTAGGGTTAGGGTAAGGTTTTGGGTTAGGGTTAGGGCTAGGGTGAGGTTTAGGGTTAGGGTTAGGGTTAGGGTTAGTTCTAGGGTTAGGGTTATCGTTAGGGTGACGCTTTGGGCTAGGGTTAGGGTTAAGGTTAGGGTTAGGGTTCGGGCTAGGGCTAGGGTTAGGGCTAGGGCTAGGGCTACGGATAGGGCTAGGATAAGGTCTAGGGTTAGGGCTAGGGCTAGGGTAAGGGTTAGGGCTAGGGTTAGGTCGAGGGTTAGGGTTAGGGTTAGGGTTAGGGTTAGGGTTAAGGTTAGAGTTAGGGTTAGGGTTAGGGTTAGGGTTTGGGTTAGGGTTAGTGTTCAGGCTAGGGCTAGCGTTACTGCTAGGGCTACAGTAAGGGCTAGGGTTAGGGCTAGGGGTAGGGCTTGGGTTAGGGTTAGGGTTAGGGCTAGGGCTAGGGCTAGGGCAAGGGTTAGGGAAGGGCTATGGTTAGGGTTAGGGTTAGGGTTAGGGCTAGGGTTAGGGTTAGGGTGAGGGTGAGGGTGAGGGTTAGGGCTCGGGCTAGGGCTAGGGCTAGGGCAAGGGTTAGGGCAAGGGCTATGGTTAGGGTTAGAGATCGGGTTAGGGTTACGGTTGGGGTTAGGGTGAGGGTCAGGACTAGGGTTAGGGTGAGGGTTAGGGTTAGTGTTAGGGCCAGGGTTAGCATTAGGGTCAGGGCTACGGTTAGGGTTATGGGAAGGGGTAGGGGTAGGATTAGGGTAGGGTTAGGGTTACGGCTATGGTTAGGGTTAGGGCTCGGACAAGGGTTAGGGCTAAGGCTAGGGCTAGTGTTAGGGTTAGGGCTATGGCTAGGGCTTGGGCTAGGGCAAGGGTTAGGGTTAGGGTTAGGGTTAGGTATAGGGTGAGGGCTAGGGTTAGGGTGAGGGTTTGTATTAGGGTTAGTGGTAGGCTTTGGGTTAGGGTAAGGTCTAGGGTTAGGGCTAGGGCTAGGGTAAGGTTTAGGGCTAGGTTTAGAACTAGAGCTAGGGCTAGGGTTAGGGTTAGGGTTCAGTTTCAGTTTAGGGTTACAGTTTGGTTTAGGGGTAGGGGTAGGGGTAGGGTTATGTCTAGGCCTAGGGTTAGGGTTAAGGCTATAGTTAGGTTTAGGGTTAGGGTTAGGGTTAGCGCTAGGGTTAGGCTTAGGGTTAGGGTTAGGGCTAGGGTTAGGGCTAGGGTTAGGTTTAGGGCTCGGGTTAGGTTTAGGGTTACGGTTCTGGTTCTGGTTAGGGTTTGGGTTAGCGTTACGGTTAGTGGTAGGTGTTGGGTTAGGGTTAGGGCTAGGGATAGAGTTTAGGCTAGGATTAGGGTTAGGTTACAGTTAGTGAGAGGGTTAGGGTAAGGCTAGTGTTAGGGTGAGATTTAGGTTTAGGGATACGGTTTTTTGTTAGGGTTAGGGTTATGGTTAGCGTTAGGATTAGGGTTAGGGCTAGGGTTAGGTCGAGGGTTAGGGTTAGGGTTAAGGTTAGGGTTAGGGTTAAGGTTAGAGTTAGGGTTAGGGTTAGGGTTTGTGTTAGGGTTAGGGTTAGTGTTCGGGCTAGGGCTAGGGTTACTGCTAGGGCTACAGTTAGGGCTAAGGTTAGGGCTAGGGTTAGGGCTAGGGTTAGGGCTTGGGTTAGGGTTAGGGCTAGGGCTAGGGCTAGGGCTAGGGTTAAAGCTAGGGCTAGGGCTAGGGTTAGGGTTAGGGTTAGGGTTAGCGTTAGGGTTAGCGCTAGGGTTAGGGTTAGGGTTAGGGCTAGGGTTAGGTTTAGGGTTAAGGCTCGGGCTAGGGCTAGGGATAGGGATAGGGCTAGGGCTAGGGCTAGGGCTAGGGTTAGTGTTAGGTTTAGGGCTAGGGTTCGGGTTAGGGCTAGAGTTAGGGTTAGGGTGGGGTTAGGGATACGGCTAGGGTTTGGGCTTGGGTTAGGGTTAGGGTTAGGGTTAGGGATAGGGATAGGACTAGGGATAGGGATAGGGATAGGGATAGGCATAGGGATAGGGCAAGGGTTAGGTCAAGGGCTATTGTTACGGTTAGGGTTAGGGTCAGTGTGAGGGCTATGGTTAGGGTGAGGGTGAGGGTGAGGGTTACGGCTAGGGTTAGCATTAGGGTTAGGGCTGGCGTTAGCGTTAGCATTAGAGTTAGGTTTAGGTTTAGGTTTAGGGTTAGGGTTAGGGCTAGGGCTAGGGCTACGGTTAGGGCTTGCGTCTTGTCTAGGGTTAGGGTTCGGTGAGGTTTAGTGTTAGGAGTAGAGTTAGGGTTAGGGTGAGGGCTAGGTTTAGGGTGAGGGTTAGTTTTAGGGTTAGGGTTAGGGCTAGGGTTATCATTAGGGTTAGGGCTAGGGTTAGGGTTAGGTTTATGATTATGGTTAGGGTTTTGGTTAGGTTTAGTGGTAGGCTTTGGGTTAGGGTTAGGGCTAGGGTTTGGGTTAGGGTTAAGGTTAGAGTTAGGGTTAGGGTTAGGGTTTGGGTTAGGGTTAGGGTTAAGGTTAGAGTTAGGGTTAGGGTTAGGGTTTGTGTTAGGGTTAGGGTCAGTGTTCGGGCTAGGGCTAGGGTTACTGCTAGGGCTACAGTTAGGGCTAAGGTTAGGGCTAGGGTTAGGGCTAGGGTTAGGGCTTGGGTTAGGGTTAGGGCTAGGGCTAGGGCTAGGGCTAGAGCTAGGGCAAGGGTTAGGCAAGGGCTATGGTTAGGGTTAGGGTTAGGGTTAGGGTTAGGGTTAGGGTGAGGGTTACGGCTAGGGCTAGGGCTAGGGCAAGGGTTAGGGTAAGGGCTATGCTTAGAGTTAGAGTTAGGGTTAGGGTTAGGGTTGGGGTTAGGGTGAGGGTCAGGGCTAGGGTTAGGGTGAGGGTTAGGGTTACGGTTCTGGTTCTGGTTATGGTTTGGGTTAGCGTTAGGGTAAGTGGTAGGTGTTGGGTTAGGGTTAGGGCTAGGGATAGAGTTTAGGCTAGGATTAGGGTTAGGGTTACAGTTAGTGAGAGGGTTAGGGCTAAGGCTAGTGTTAGGGTGAGAGTTAGGTTTAGGGATATGGTTTTTTGTTAGGGTTAGGGTTATGTTTAGCGTTAGGATTAGGGTTTGGGCTAGGGTTAGGGTTAGGGTTAGGGTTAGGGTTAGGGTTAGGGTTAAGGTTAGAGTTAGGGTTAGGGTTAGGGTTAGGGTTTGGGTTAGGGTTAGTGTTCGGGCTAGGGCTAGGGTTACTGCTAGGGCTACGGTTAGGGCTAGGGTTAGGTCTAGGGGTAGGGCTTGGGTTAGGGTTAGGGTTAGCGCTAGGGCTAGGGCTAGGGCTAGGGCAAGGGTTAGGGCAAGGGCTATGGTTAGGGTTAGGGTTAGGGTTAGGGTGAGGGTGAGGGTTAGGGCTAGGGCTAGGGCTAGGGCTAGGGCAAGGGTTAGGGCAAGGGCTATGGTTAGGGTTAGAGTTCGGGTTAGGGTTACGGTTGGGGTTAGGGTGAGGGTCAGGACTAGGGTTAGGGTGAGGGTTAGGGTTAGTGTTAGGGCCAGGGTTAGCATTAGGGTCAGGGCTACGGTTAGGGTTAGGGGAGGGGTAGGGGTAGGATTAGGGTAGGGTTAGGGTTACGGCTATGGTTAGGGTTAGGGCTCGGACAAGGGTTAGGTCTAAGGCTAGGGCTAGTGTTAGGGTTAGGGCTATGGCTAGGGCTAGGGCTTGGGCTAGGGCAAGGGTTAGGGTTAGGGTTAGGGTTAGGGTTAGGTATAGGGTGAGGGCTAGGGTTAGGGTGAGGGTTCTGGTTAGTGTTAGGGCTAGGGTGAGTATTAGGGTTAGGGCTACGGTTATGGTTAGGGTATGTATTAGGGTTAGTGGTAGGCTTTGGGTTAGGGTAAGGTCTAGGGTTAGGGCTAGGGTTAGGGTTAATGTTAGGGCTAGGGCTAGGGTTAGGTTTGGGGTTACGGTTAGGGTTACGGTTAGGGTTAGGGTTAGGGTTAGGGTTAGAGTTAGGGCTAGGGTTGGGGTAGAGGTTAGGGTTAGGGTTAGGGTTAGGGTTAGGTTTACGGTTGTGGTTGCGGTTGGTGTTGTGTTGTGGTTGGGGTTGGGGTTAGGGTTTGAGTTCGGGTTCGGTTCGGGTTAGGGTTAGGGTTTGGGGTAGGTTTATGGTTTGGGTTAGGGTTAGGGTTGGGGTTGGGGTTAGGTTTAGGGCTAGGGCTAGGGCTAGGGTTAAAGCTAGGGCTAGGGCTAGGGTTAGGGTTAGCGTTAGGGTTAGCGCTAGGGCTAGGGTTAGGGCTAGGGTTAGGGCTTGGGTTAGGGTTAGGGCTAGGGCTAGGGCTAGGGCAAGGGTTAGGCAAGGGCTATGGTTAGGTTTAGGGTTAGGGTTAGGGTTAGGGTTAGGGTTAGGGTTAGGGTTAGGGTTAGGGTGACGGTTAGGGCTAGGGCTAGGGCAAGGGTTAGGGCAAGGGCTATGCTTAGGGTTAGAGTTAGGGTTAGGGTTAGGGTTAGGGTTGGGGTTAGGGTGAGGGTCAGGGCTAGGGTTAGGGTGAGGGTTAGGGTTAGTGTTAGGGCCAGGGTTAGCATTAGGGTCAGGGCTACGGTTAGGGTTAGGGGTAGGGGTAGGGGTAGGATTAGGGTAGGGTTAGGGTTACGGCTATGGTTAGGGTTAGGGTTAGCGCTAGGGTTACGTTTAGGGTTAGGGATAGGGTTAGGTTTAGGGCTCGGGTTATGGTTAGGGTTACGGTTAGGGTTAGGGTTTGGGTTAGGGTTAGGGTTAGTGGTAGGGGTTGGGTTAGGGTTAGGGCTAGGGTCAGGGTTGGGGCTAGGGTTAGGGTTAGGGTTATTGTAAGTGAGAGGGTTAGGGCTAAGCCTAGGGTTATGCTTCGGGTTAGGGATACTGTTTGGGTTAGGGTTAGGGTTAGGGTAAGGGTTAGGGTTAGGGTTAGGGCTAGGGTGATGTTTAGGGTTAGGGTTAGGGTTAGGGTTAGCTCTAGGGTTAGGGTTATCGTTAGGGTGACGCTTTGGGCTAGGGTTAGGGTTAGGGTTAGGGTTAGGCTTAGGCTTAGGGTTCGGGCTAGGGCTAGGGTTAGGGCTAGGGCTAGGGCTAGGGTGAGGGTTCTGGTTAGTGTTAGGGCTAGGGTTAGCATTAGGGTTAGGGCTACGGTTATGGTTAGGGTTTGTGTTAGGGTTAGTGGTAGGCTTTGAGTTAGGGTAAGGTCTAGGGTTAGGGCTAGGGCTAGGGTTAGGGCTAGGGCTAGGGCTACGGATAGGGCTAGGGTTAGGGCTAGGGTTAGGGCTTAGGTTAGGGTTAGGGTTAGGGTTAGGGTTAGGGTTCGGGTTAGTTATAGGGTGAGGGCTAGGGTTAGGTTGAGGGTTCTGGTTAGTGTTAGGGCTAGGGTTAGCATTAAGGTTAGGGCTACGGTTATGGTTAGGATTTGTGTTAGGGTTAGTGGTAGGCTTTGAGTTAGGGTAAGGTCTAGGGTTAGGGCTAGGGCTAGGGTAAGGGTTAGGGCTAGTGGTAGAACTAGAGCTAGGGCTAAGGTTAGGGTTAGGGTTCAGTTTTAGTTTAGGGTTACAGTTTGGTTTATGGGTAGGGGTAGGGGTAGGGTTAGGTGTAGGCCTAGGGTTAGGGTTAAGGCTAAAGTTAGGTTTAGGGTTAGGGTTAGGGTTAGCGCTAGGGTTAGGCTTAGGGTTAGGGTTAGGGCTAGGGTTAGGTTTAGGGCTCGGGTTAGGGTTAGGGTTACGGTTCTGGTTAGGGTTTGGGTTAGCGTTAGGGTTAGTGGTAGGTGTTGGGTTAGGGTTAGGGCTAGGGATAGAGTTTAGGCTAGGATTAGGGTTAGGGTTACAGTTAGTGAGAGGGTTAGGGCTAAGGCTAGTGTTAGGGTGAGATTTAGGTTTAGGGATATGGTTTTTTGTTAGGGTTAGGGTTATGGTTAGCGTTAGGATTAGGGTTAGGGCTAGGGTTAGGTCGAGGGTTAGGGTTAGGGTTAGGGTTAGGGTTAGGGTTAAGGTTAGAGTTAGGGTTAGCGTTAGGGTTTGGGTTAGGGTTAGTGTTCGGGCTAGGGCTAGGGTTACTGCTAGGGCTACGGTTAGAGCTAGGGTTAGGGCTAGGGTTAGGGCTTGGGTTAGGGTTAGTTTTAGGGCTAGGGCTAGGGCAAGGGTTAGGGTAAGGGCTATGGTTAGGGTTAGGGTTAGGGTGAGGGTTAGGGCTAGGGCTAGGGCAAGGGTTAGGGCAAGGGTTAGGGCAAGGGTTAGGGCAAGGGCTATGATTAGGGTTAGAGATCGGGTTAGGGTTACGGTTGGGGTTAGGGTGAGGGTCAGGACTAGGGTTAGGGTGAGGGTTAGGGTTAGTGTTAGGGCCAGGGTTAGCATTAGGGTCAGGGCTACGGTTAGGTTTATGGGAAGGGGTCGGGGTAGGATTAGGATAGGGTTAGGGTTATGGCTATGGTTAGGGTTAGGGCTCGGATAAGGGTTAGGGTTAAGGCTAGGGCTAGTGTTAGGGTTAGGGCTATGGCTAGGGCTTGGGCTAGGGCAAGGGTTAGGTTTAGGGTTAGGGTTAGGTATAGGGTGAGGGCTAGGGTTAGGGTGAGGGTTCTGGTTAGTGTTAGGGCTAGGGTTAGCATTAGGGTTAGGTCTACGGTTATCGTTAGGGTTTGTGTTAGGGTTAGTGGTAGGCTTTGAGTTAGGGTAAGGTCTAGGGTTAGGGCTAGGGCTAGGGTCAGGGTTAGGGCTAGGTTTAGAACTAGAGCTAGGGCTAGGGTTAGGGTTAGGGTTCAGTTTTAGTTTAGGGTTACAGTTTGGTTTAGGGGTAGGGGTAGGGGTAGGGTTAGGTCTAGGCCTAGGGTTTGGGTTAAGGCTATAGTTAGGTTTAGGGTTAGGGTTAGGGTTAGCGCTAGGGTTAGGCTTAGGGTTAGGGTTAGGGCTAGGGTTAGGTTTAGGGCTCGGGTTAGGTTTAGGGTTACGGTTCTGGTTCTGGTTAGGGTTTGGGTTAGCGTTAGGGTTAGTGGTAGGTGTTGGGTTAGGGTTAGGGCTAGGGATAGAGTTTAGGCTAGGATTAGGGTTAGGGTTACAGTTAGTGAGAGGGTTAGGGCTAAGGCTAGTGTTAGGGTGAGAGTTAGGTTTAGGGATATGGTTTTTTGTTAGGGTGAGGGTTATGGTTAGCGTTAGGATTAGGGTTAGGGCTAGGGTTAGGTCGAGGGTTAGGGTTAGGGTTAGGGTTAGGGTTAGGGTTAGGGTTAAGGTTAGAGTTAGGGTTAGGGTTAGGGTTAGGGTTTGGGTTAGGGTTAGTGTTCAGGCTAGGGCTAGGGTTACTGCTAGGGCTACGGTAAGGGCTAGGGGTAGGGCTAGGGGTAGGGCTTGGGTTAGGGTTAGGGTTAGGGCTAGGGCTAGGCTTAGGGCAAGGGTTAGGGAAGGGCTATGGTTAGGGTTAGGGTTAGGGTTAGGGTTAGGGTGAGGGTGAGGGTGAGGGTTAGGGCTCGGGCTAGGGCTAGGGCTAGGGCAAGGGTTAGGGCAAGGGCTATGGTTAGGGTTAGAGATCGGGTTAGGGTTACGGTTGGGGTTAGGGTGAGGGTCAGGACTAGGGTTAGGGTGAGGGTTAGGGTTAGTGTTAGGGCCAGGGTTAGCATTAGGGTCAGGGCTACGGTTAGGGTTATGGGAAGGGGTAGGGGTAGGATTAGGGTAGGGTTAGGGTTACGGCTATGGTTAGGGTTAGGGCTCGGACAAGGGTTAGGGCTAAGGCTAGGGCTAGTGTTAGGGTTAGGGCTATGGCTAGGGCTTGGGCTAGGGCAAGGGTTAGGGTTAGGGTTAGGGTTAGGTATAGGGTGAGGGCTAGGGTTAGGGTGAGGGTTTGTATTAGGGTTAGTGGTAGGCTTTGGGTTAGGGTAAGGTCTAGGGTTAGGGCTAGGGCTAGGGTAAGGTTTAGGGCTAGGTTTAGAACTAGAGCTAGGGCTAGGGTTAGGGTTAGGGTTCAGTTTCAGTTTAGGGTTACAGTTTGGTTTAGGGGTAGGGGTAGGGGTAGGGTTAGGTCTAGGCCTAGGGTTAGGGTTAAGGCTATAGTTAGGTTTAGGGTTAGGGTTAGGGTTAGAGCTAGGGTTAGGCTTAGGGTTAGGGTTAGGGCTAGGGTTAGGGCTAGGGTTAGGTTTAGGGCTCGGGTTAGGTTTAGGGTTACGGTTCTGGTTCTGGTTAGGGTTTGGGTTAGCGTTACGGTTAGTGGTAGGTGTTGGGTTAGGGTTAGGGCTAGGGATAGAGTTTAGGCTAGGATTAGGGTTAGGTTACAGTTAGTGAGAGGGTTAGGGCTAAGGCTAGTGTGAGGGTGAGATTTAGGTTTAGGGATACGGTTTTTTGTTAGGGTTAGGGTTATGGTTAGCGTTAGGATTAGGGTTAGGGCTAGGGTTAGGTCGAGGGTTAGGGTTAGGGTTAAGGTTAGGGTTAGGGTTAAGGTTAGAGTTAGGGTTAGGGTTAGGGTTTGTGTTAGGGTTAGGGTTAGTGTTCGGGCTAGGGCTAGGGTTACTGCTAGGGCTACAGTTAGGGCTAAGGTTAGGGCTAGGGTTAGGGCTAGGGTTAGGGCTTGGGTTAGGGTTAGGGCTAGGGCTAGGGCTAGGGCAAGGGTTAGGCAAGGGCTATGGTTAGGTTTAGGGTTAGGGTTAGGGTTAGGGTTAGGGTTAGGGTTAGGGTTAGGGTGAGGGTTAGGGTGAGGGTTAGGGCTAGGGCTAGGGCAAAGGTTAGGGCAAGGGCTATGCTTAGGGTTAGAGTTAGGGTTAGGGTTAGGGTTAGGGTTGGGGTTAGGGTGAGGGTCAGGGCTAGGGTTAGGGTGAGGGTTAGGGTTAGTGTTAGGGCCAGGGTTAGCATTAGGGTCAGGGCTACGGTTAGGGTTAGGGGTAGGGGTAGGGGTAGGATTAGGGTAGGGTTAGGGTTACGGCTATGGTTAGGGTTAGGGTTAGGGTTAGGGTTAGAGTTAGGGCAAGGGTTAGGGCTAGACTTCAGGTTAGGTTTAGGGTAGGGTTAGGGCTAGGGCTAGGGTTAGGGTTAGGGTTAGGGTTAGGTTTAGGGCGAGGGCTAGGGCTAGGGTTTGTGTTAGGGTTAGGGCTAGGGCTAGGGCTAGGGCTAGGGTTAGTGTTAGGGTTAGTGTTAGGGTTAGTGTTAGGGTTAGGTTTAGGTGTAGGGTTAGGGTTAGACTTAGGGGCAGGTTTAGGGGTAGGGCTAGGGTTAGTTGTAGTGTTAGAGCTAGGGCTAGGGCTTGGGATAGGGATAGGGATAGGGATAGGGATAGGGTTAGTGTTAGTGTTAGTGTTAGTGTTAGGGCTAGGGCTAGGGTTAGGGTTAGGGTTAGGGTTAGGGTTAGGGTTAGGGCTAGGGTTAGGTTTAGGGCTAGGGCTAGGGTTAGGGTTAGGGTTCGGGCTAGGATTAGGGCTAGGGTTAGGGCTAGGGCTAGGGCTAGGTAACGGTTAGGGCTAGGGTTAGAGCTAGAGCTAGGACTAGGGTTAGGGTTCAGGTTCAGGTTCAGTTTAGGGTTACAGTTTGGGTTAGGGGCAGGGGTAGGGGTAGGGGTATGGTTACGGCTAGGCCTAGGGTTAGGGTTAGGGCTAGGGTTAGGTTTAGGGTTAGCGTTAGAGTTAGGATTAGCGCTAGGGTTAGGGTTATGGTTAGGGTTAGGGCTAGGTTCAGGTTTAGGGCTCGGGTCAGTGTGATGTTTAGGGTTACGGTTCTGGTTAGGGTTTGGGTTAGGGTTAGGGTTAGTGGTAGGGGTTGGGTTAGGGCTAGGGTTAGGGTTTGGGCTAGGATTAGGGTTAGGGTTACAGTTAGTGAGAGGGTTAGGGCTAAGACGAGGGTTAGGGTGAGGTTTAGGTTTAGGGATATGTTTTTTTGTTAGGGTTAGGGTTATGGTTAGCGTTAGGATTAGGGTCAGGGCTAGGGTTAGGTCGAGGGTTAGGGTTAGGGTTAGGGTTAGGGTTATGGTTAGGTTTAGGGTTAAGGTTAGAGTTAGGGTTAGGGTTAGGGTTTGGGTTAGGGTTAGGGTTAGTGTTCGGGCTAGGGCTAGGGCTAGGGTTACTGCTAGGGCTACGGTTAGGCCTAGGGTTAGGGCTAGGGTTAGGGCTTGGGTTAGGTTTAGGGTTAGGGCTAGGGCTAGGGCTAGGGCAAGGGTTAGGGCAAGGGCTATGGTTAGGGTTAGGGTTAGGGTTAGGGTTAGGGTTAGGGTGAGGGTGAGGGTTAGGGCTAGGGCTAGGGCTAGGGCTAGGGCTGGGGCTAGGGCTAGGGCAAGGGTTAGGGCAAGGGCTATGGTTAGGGTTAGAGTTCGGGTTAGGGTTACGGTTGGGGTTAGGGTGAGGGTCAGGACTAGGGTTAGGGTGAGGGTTAGGGTTAGTGTTAGGGCCAGGGTTAGCATTAGGGTCAGGGCTACAGTTAGGGTTACGGGTAGGGGTAGGGGTAGGATTAGGGTAGGGTTAGGGCTAAGGCTAGGGCTAGTGTTAGGGTTAGAGGTATGGCTAGGGCTTCGGCTAGGGCAAGGGTTAGGGTTAGGGTTAGGGTTAGGGTTAGGGTTAGGTATAGGGTGAGGGCTAGGGTTAGGGTGAGGGTTCTGGTTAGTGTTAGGGCTAGGGTAAGCATTAGGGTTAGGGCTACGGTTATGGTTAGGGTTTGTATTAGGGTTAGTGGTAGGCTTTGGGTTAGGGTAAGGTCTAGGGTTAGGGCTAGGGTTAGGGTTAATGTTAGGGCTAGGGCTAGGGTTAGGTTTGGGGTTACGGTTAGGGTTACGGTTAGGGTTAGGGTTAGTGTTAGGGTTAGGGTTAGAGTTAGGGCTAGGGTTGGGGTTGGGGTTAGGGTTTGAGTTCGGGTTCGGTTCGGGTTAGGGTTAGGGTTAGGGTTTGGGGTAGATTTATGGTTTGGGTTAGGGTTAGGGTTGCGGTTGGGGTTAGGTTTAGGGCTAGGGCTAGGGCTCGGGCTAAGGTTAAAGCTAGGGCTAGGGCTAGGGTTAGGGTTAGCGTTAGGGTTAGCACTAGGGCTAGGGTTAGGGGTAGGGGTAGGGTTAGGATTAGGGTTAGCGCGAGGGCTGGGGTTAGGGTTAGGGATAGGGGTAGGGTTAGGGTTAGGGTTAGGGTTAGGGCTAGGGTTAGGTTTAGGGCTAGCGATAGGTTTAGGGATAGGGTCTGGGCTAGGGTTAGATTTAGGGTTAAGGCTCGGGATAGGGCTAGGGATAGGGCTAGGGCTAGGTCTAAGGCTAGGGTTAGGGTTAGGGCTAGGGTTCGGGTTAGGGCTAGAGTTCGGGTTAGGGTTAGGGTGGGGTTAGGGCTACGGCTAGGGTTAGGGCTTGGGTTTGGGTTAGGGTTAGGGTTAGGGTTAGGGTTAGGGTTAGGGCTAGGGCTAGGGCTAGGACTAGGGATAGGGATAGGGATAGGGATAGGGATAGGGATAGGGATAGGACTAGGGATAGGGCTAGGGCTAGGGCAAGGGTTAGGTCAAGGGCTATTGTTACGGTTAGGGTTAGGGTCAGTGTGAGGGCTATGGTTAGGGTGAGGGTGACGGTGAGGGTTACGGCTAGGGTTAGCATTAGGGTTAGGGCTGGCGTTAGCGTTAGAGTTAGGTTTAGGTTAAGGGTTAGGGTTAGGGTTAGGGTTAGGGCTAGGGCTAGGGCTACGGTTAGGGCTAGCGTTATGGCTAGGGTTAGGGTTCGGTGAGGTTTACGGTTAGGAGTAGAGTTAGGGTTAGGGTGAGGGCTAGGTTTAGGGTGAGGGTTAGTTTTAGGGTTTGGGTTAGGGCTAGGGTTATCATTAGGGTTAGGGCTAGGGTTAGGGTTAGGTTTATGATTATGGTTAGGGTTTTGGTTAGGTTTAGTGGTAGGCTTTGGGTTAGGGTTAGGACTAGGGTTTGGGTTAGGGTTTGGGTTAGGGTTAGGGTTAGGATTAGGGCTAGGGCTAGTGGTAGAACTAGAGCTAGGGCTAAGGTTAGGGTTAGGGTTCAGTTTTAGTTTAGGGTTACAGTTTGTTTTATGGGTAGGGGTAGGGGTAGGGTTAGGTGTAGGCCTAGGGTTAGGGTTAAGGCTAAAGTTAGGTTTAGGGTTAGGGTTAGGGTTAGCGCTAGGGTTAGGCTTAGGGTTAGGGTTAGGGCTAGGGTTAGGTTTAGGGCTCGGGTTAGGGTTAGGGTTACGGTTCTGGTTAGGGTTTGGGTTAGCGTTAGGGTTAGTGGTAGGTGTTGGGTTAGGGTTAGGGCTAGGGATAGAGTTTAGGCTAGGATTAGGGTTAGGGTTACAGTTAGTGAGAGGGTTAGGGCTAAGGCTAGTGTTAGGGTGAGAGTTAGGTTTAGGGATATGGTTTTTTGTTAGGGTGAGGGTTATGGTTAGCGTTAGGATTAGGGTTAGGGCTAGGGTTAGGTCGAGGGTTAGGGTTAGGGTTAGGGTTAGGGTTAGGGTTAGGGTTAAGGTTAGAGTTAGGGTTAGGGTTAGGGTTAGGGTTTGGGTTAGGGTTAGTGTTCAGGCTAGGGCTAGGGTTACTGCTAGGGCTACGGTAAGGGCTAGGGGTAGGGCTAGGGGTAGGGCTTGGGTTAGGGTTAGGGTTAGGGCTAGGGCTAGGCTTAGGGCAAGGGTTAGGGAAGGGCTATGGTTAGGGTTAGGGTTAGGGTTAGGGTTAGGGTGAGGGTGAGGGTGAGGGTTAGGGCTCGGGCTAGGGCTAGGGCTAGGGCAAGGGTTAGGGCAAGGGCTATGGTTAGGGTTAGAGATCGGGTTAGGGTTACGGTTGGGGTTAGGGTGAGGGTCAGGACTAGGGTTAGGGTGAGGGTTAGGGTTAGTGTTAGGGCCAGGGTTAGCATTAGGGTCAGGGCTACGGTTAGGGTTATGGGAAGGGGTAGGGGTAGGATTAGGGTAGGGTTAGGGTTACGGCTATGGTTAGGGTTAGGGCTCGGACAAGGGTTAGGGCTAAGGCTAGGGCTAGTGTTAGGGTTAGGGCTATGGCTAGGGCTTGGGCTAGGGCAAGGGTTAGGGTTAGGGTTAGGGTTAGGTATAGGGTGAGGGCTAGGGTTAGGGTGAGGGTTTGTATTAGGGTTAGTGGTAGGCTTTGGGTTAGGGTAAGGTCTAGGGTTAGGGCTAGGGCTAGGGTAAGGTTTAGGGCTAGGTTTAGAACTAGAGCTAGGGCTAGGGTTAGGGTTAGGGTTCAGTTTCAGTTTAGGGTTACAGTTTGGTTTAGGGGTAGGGGTAGGGGTAGGGTTATGTCTAGGCCTAGGGTTAGGGTTAAGGCTATAGTTAGGTTTAGGGTTAGGGTTAGGGTTAGCGCTAGGGTTAGGCTTAGGGTTAGGGTTAGGGCTAGGGTTAGGGCTAGGGTTAGGTTTAGGGCTCGGGTTAGGTTTAGGGTTACGGTTCTGGTTCTGGTTAGGGTTTGGGTTAGCGTTACGGTTAGTGGTAGGTGTTGGGTTAGGGTTAGGGCTAGGGATAGAGTTTAGGCTAGGATTAGGGTTAGATTACAGTTAGTGAGAGGGTTAGGGCTAAGGCTAGTGTTAGGGTGAGATTTAGGTTTAGGGATACGGTTTTTTGTTAGGGTTAGGGTTATGGTTAGCGTTAGGATTAGGGTTAGGGCTAGGGTTAGGTCGAGGGTTAGGGTTAGGGTTAAGGTTAGGGTTAGGGTTAAGGTTAGAGTTAGGGTTAGGGTTAGGGTTTGTGTTAGGGTTAGGGTTAGTGTTCGGGATAGGGCTAGGGTTACTGCTAGGGCTACAGTTAGGGCTAAGGTTAGGGCTAGGGTTAGGGCTAGGGTTAGGGCTTGGGTTAGGGTTAGGGCTAGGGCTAGGGCTAGGGTTAAAGCTAGGGCTAGGGCTAGGGTTAGGGTTAGGGTTAGGGTTAGCGTTAGGGTTAGCGCTAGGGCTAGGGTTAGGGTTAGGGTTAGGGTTAGGGCTAGGGTTAGGTTTAGGGTTAAGGCTCGGGCTAGGGCTAGGGATAGGGATAGGGCTAGGTCTAGGGCTAGGGATAGGGTTAGTGTTAGGTTTAGGGCTAGGGTTCGGGTTAGGGCTAGAGTTAGGGTTAGGGTGGGGTTAGGGATACGGCTAGGGTTTGGGCTTGGGTTAGGGTTAGGGTTAGGGTTAGGGCTAGGGATAGGACTAGGGATAGGGAGAGGGATAGGGATAGGGATAGGGCAAGGGTTAGGTCAAGGGCTATTGTTACGGTTAGGGTTAGGGTCAGTGTGAGGGCTATGGTTAGGGTGAGGGTGAGGGTTACGGCTAGGGTTAGCATTAGGGTTAGGGCTGGCGTTAGCGTTAGCATTAGAGTTAGGTTTAGGTTTAGGTTTAGGGTTAGGGTTAGGGTTAGGGCTAGGGCTAGGGCTACGGTTAGGGCTTGCGTCATGTCTAGGGTTAGGGTTCGGTGAGGTTTAGGG
>NC_139475.1:17200000-17237500 GCF_057233095.1 Heloderma suspectum
GTTGGGGTAGAGGTTAGGGTTAGGGTTAGGGTTAGGTTTACGGTTGTGAATGCGGGTGGTGTTGTGTTGTGGTTGGGTTTGGGGTTAGGGTTTGAGTGCGGGTTCGGTTCGGGTTAGGGTGAGGGTGAGGGTTAGGGCTAGGGCTAGGGCGAGGGCTAGGGCAAGGGTTACGGCAAGGGCTATGGTTAGGGTTAGAGTTCGGGTTAGGGTTACGGTTGGGGTTAGGGTGAGGGTCAGGACTAGGGTTAGGGTGAGGGTTAGGGTTAGGGCTAGGGTGAGGTTTAGGGTTAGGGTTAGGGTTAGGGTTAGGTCTAGGGTTAGGGTTATCGTTAGGGTGACGCTTTGGGTTAGGGTTAGGGTTAGGGTTAGGGTTAGGGTTAGGGTTCGGGCTAGGGCTAGGGTTAGGGCTAGGGCTAGGGCTACGGATAGGGCTAGGGTTAGGGCTAGTGTTAGGGCTTAGGTTAGGGTTAGGGTTAGGGTTATGGTTCGGGTTAGGTATAGGGTGAGGGCTAGGGTTAGGGTGAGGGTTCTGGTTAGTGTTAGGTCTAGGGTTAGCATTAGGGTTAGGGCTACGGTTATGGTTAGGGTTTGTGTTAGGGTTAGTGGTAGGCTTTGAGTTAGGGTAAGGTCTAGGGTTAGGGCTAGGGCTAGGGTAAGGGTTAGGGCTAGGGTTAGAACTAGAGCTAGGGCTAGGGTTAGGGTTAGGGTTCAGTTTTAGTTTAGGGTTACAGTTTGGTTTAGGGGTAGGGGTAGGGGTAGGGTTAGGTCTAGGCCTAGGGTTAGGGTTAAGGCTATAGTTAGGTTTAGGGTTAAGGTTAGGGTTAGCGCTAGGGTTAGGCTTAGGGTTAGGGTTAGGGCTAGGGTTAGGGTTAGGGCTCAGGTTAGGGTTAGGGTTACGGTTCTGGTTCTGGTTAGGGTTTGGGTTAGCGTTAGGGTTAGTGGTAGGTGTTGGGTTAGGGTTAGTGATAGGGATAGCGTTTAGGCTAGGATTAGGGTTAGGGTTACAGTTAGTGAGAGGGTTAGGGCTAAGGCTAGTGTTAGGGTGAGATTTAGGTTTAGGGATATGGTTTTTTGTTAGGGTTAGGGTTATGGTTAGCGTTAGGATTAGGGTTAGGGCTAGGGTTAGGTCGAGGGTTAGGGTTAGGGTTAAGGTTAGGGTTAGGGTTAAGGTTAGAGTTAGGGTTAGGGTTAGGGTTTGTGTTAGGGTTAGGGTTAGTGTTCGGGCTAGGGCTAGGGTTACTGCTAGGGCTACAGTTAGGGCTAAGGTTAGGGCTAGGGTTAGGGCTAGGGTTAGGGCTTGGGTTAGGGTTAGGGCTAGGGCTAGGGCTAGGGCAAGGGTTAGGCAAGGGCTATGGTTAGGTTTAGGGTTAGGGTTAGGGTTAGGGTTAGGGTTAGGGTTAGGGTTAGGGTGAGGGTTAGGGCTAGGGCTAGGGCAAGGGCAAGGGTTAGGGCAAGGGCTATGCTTAGGGTTAGAGTTAGGGTTAGGGTTAGGGTTAGGGTTAGGGTTGGGGTTAGGGTGAGGGTCAGGGCTAGGGTTAGGGTGAGGGTTAGGGTTAGTGTTAGGGCCAGGGTTAGCATTAGGGTCAGGGCTACGGTTAGGGTTAGGGGTAGGGGTAGGGGTAGGATTAGGGTAAGGTTAGGGTTACGGCTATGGTTAGGGTTAGGGTTAGGGTTAGGGTTAGAGTTAGGGCAAGGGTTAGGGCTAGACTTCAGGTTAGGTTTAGGGTAGGGTTAGGGCTAGGGCTAGGGTTAGGGTTCGGGTTAGGGTTAGGTTTAGGGCGAGGGCTAGGGCTAGGGTTTGTGTTAGGGTTAGGGCTAGGGCTAGGGCTAGGGCTAGGGTTAGTGTTAGGGTTAGTGTTAGGGTTAGGTTTAGGTGTAGGGTTAGGGTTAGACTTAGGGGCAGGTTTAGGGGTAGGGCTAGGGTTAGTTGTAGTGTTAGAGCTAGGGCTAGGGCTTGGGATAGGGATAGGGATAGGGATAGGGATAGGGTTAGTGTTAGTGTTAGTGTTAGTGTTAGTGTTAGGGCTAGGGCTAGGGTTAGGGTTAGGGTTAGGGTTAGGGTTAGCATTAGGGTCAGGGCTACAGTTAGGGTTACGGGTAGGGGTAGGGGTAGGATTAGGGTAGGGTTAGGGCTAAGGCTAGGGCTAGTGTTAGGGTTAGAGGTATGGCTAGGGCTTCGGCTAGGGCAAGGGTTAGGGTTAGGGTTAGGGTTAGGTATAGGGTGAGGGCTAGGGTTAGGGTGAGGGTTCTGGTTAGTGTTAGGGCTAGGGTAAGCATTAGGGTTCGGGCTACGGTTATGGTTAGGGTTTGTATTAGGGTTAGTGGTAGGCTTTGGGTTAGGGTAAGGTCTAGGGTTAGGGCTAGGGTTAGGGTTAATGTTAGGGCTAGGGCTAGGGTTAGGTTTGGGGTTACGGTTAGGGTTACGGTTAGGGTTAGGGATAGGGTTAGGGTTAGGGTTAGGGTTAGGGTTTGGGGTAGATTTATGGTTTGGGTTAGGGTTAGGGTTGCGGTTGGGGTTAGGTTTAGGGCTAGGGCTAGGGCTCGGGCTAAGGTTAAAGCTAGGGCTAGGGCTAGGGTTAGGGTTAGCGTTAGGGTTAGCACTAGGGCTAGGGTTAGGGGTAGGGATAGGGTTAGGATTAGGGTTAGCGCGAGGGCTGGGGTTAGGGTTAGGGTTAGGGGTAGGGTTAGGGTTAGGGTTAGGGTTAGGGCTAGGGTTAGGTTTAGGGCTAGTGATAGGTTTAGGGATAGGGTCTGGGCTAGGGTTAGATTTAGGGTTAAGGCTCGGGATAGGGCTAGGGATAGGGATAGGGCTAGGTCTAAGGCTAGGGTTAGGGTTAGGGCTAGGGTTCGGGTTAGGGCTAGAGTTCGGGTTAGGGTTAGGGTGGGGTTAGGGCTACGGCTAGGGTTAGGGCTTGGGTTTGGGTTAGGGTTAGGGTTAGGGTTAGGGTTAGGGCTAGGGCTAGGACTAGGACTAGGGATAGGGATAGGGATAGGGATAGGGATAGGGATAGGGATAGGGATAGGACTAGGGATAGGGATAGGGATAGGGCTAGGGCAAGGGTTAGGTCAAGGGCTATTGTTACGGTTAGGGTTAGGGTCAGTGTGAGGGCTATGGTTAGGGTGAGGGTGACGGTGAGGGTTACGGCTAGGGTTAGCATTAGGGTTAGGGCTGGCGTTAGCGTTAGAGTTAGGTTTAGGTTAAGGGTTAGGGTTAGGGTTAGGGTTAGGGCTAGGGCTAGGGCTACGGTTAGGGCTAGCGTTATGGCTAGGGTTAGGGTTCGGTGAGGTTTACGGTTAGGAGTAGAGTTAGGGTTAGGGTGAGGGCTAGGTTTAGGGTGAGGGTTAGTTTTAGGGTTTGGGTTAGGGCTAGGGTTATCATTAGGGTTAGGGCTAGGGTTAGGGTTAGGTTTATGATTATGGTTAGGGTTTTGGTTAGGTTTAGTGGTAGGCTTTGGGTTAGGGTTAGGACTAGGGTTTGGGTTAGGGTTTGGGTTAGGGTTAGGGTTAGGATTAGGGCTAGGGCTAGTCTTAGGGCTAGGGCTAGGGCTAGGGTAACGGTTAGGACATGCGTTAGAGCTAGAGTTAGGGCTAGCATTAGGGTTCAGGTTCAGTTTAGGGTTACAGTTTGAGTTAGGGGTAGGGGTAGGGTAGGGCTAGGGCTAGGGTTAGGGCTAGGCCTAGGGTTAGAATTAGGGCTAAGGTTAGGTTTAGGGTTAGGGTTAGCGTTAGGGTTAGCGCTAGGGTTACGTTTAGGGTTAGGGATAGGGTTAGGTTTAGGGCTCGGGTTAGGGTTAGGGTTACGGTTATGGTTAGGGTTTGGGTTAGGGTTAGGGTTAGTGGTAGGGGTTGGGTTAGGGTTAGGGCTAGGGTCAGGGTTGGGGCTAGGGTTAGGGTTAGGGTTATTGTAAGTGAGAGGGTTAGGGCTAAGCCTAGGGTTATGCTTAGGGTTAGGGATACTGTTTGGGTTAGGGTTAGGGTTAGGGTAAGGGTTTGGGTTAGGGTTAGGGCTAGGGTGAGGTTTAGGGTTAGGGTTAGGGTTAGGGTTAGGGTTAGTTCTAGGGTTAGGGTTATCGTTAGGGTGACGCTTTGGGCTAGGGTTAGGGTTAAGGTTAGGGTTAGGGTTCGGGCTAGGGCTAGGGTTAGGGCTAGGGCTAGGGCTACGGATAGGGCTAGGATAAGGTCTAGGGTTAGGGCTAGGGCTAGGGTAAGGGTTAGGGCTACGGTTAGGTCGAGGGTTAGGGTTAGGGTTAGGGTTAGGGTTAGGGTTAGGGTTAAGGTTAGAGTTAGGGTTAGGGTTAGGGTTAGGGTTTGGGTTAGGGTTAGTGTTCAGGCTAGGGCTAGCGTTACTGCTAGGGCTACAGTAAGGGCTAGGGTTAGGGCTAGGGGTAGGGCTTGGGTTAGGGTTAGGGTTAGGGCTAGGGCTAGGGCTAGGGCAAGGGTTAGGGAAGGGCTATGGTTAGGGTTAGGGTTAGGGTTAGGGCTAGGGTTAGGGTTAGGGTTAGGGTGAGGGTGAGGGTGAGGGTTAGGGCTCGGGCTAGGGCTAGGGCTAGGGCAAGGGTTAGGGCAAGGGCTATGGTTAGGGTTAGAGATCGGGTTAGGGTTACGGTTGGGGTTAGGGTGAGGGTCAGGACTAGGGTTAGGGTGAGGGTTAGGGTTAGTGTTAGGGCCAGGGTTAGCATTAGGGTCAGGGCTACGGTTAGGGTTATGGGAAGGGGTAGGGGTAGGATTAGGGTAGGGTTAGGGTTACGGCTATGGTTAGGGTTAGGGCTCGGACAAGGGTTAGGGCTAAGGCTAGGGCTAGTGTTAGGGTTAGGGCTATGGCTAGGGCTTGGGCTAGGGCAAGGGTTAGGGTTAGGGTTAGGGTTAGGTATAGGGTGAGGGCTAGGGTTAGGGTGAGGGTTTGTATTAGGGTTAGTGGTAGGCTTTGGGTTAGGGTAAGGTCTAGGGTTAGGGCTAGGGCTAGGGTAAGGTTTAGGGCTAGGTTTAGAACTAGAGCTAGGGCTAGGGTTAGGGTTAGGGTTCAGTTTCAGTTTAGGGTTACAGTTTGGTTTAGGGGTAGGGGTAGGGGTAGGTTTATGTCTAGGCCTAGGGTTAGGGTTAAGGCTATAGTTAGGTTTAGGGTTAGGGTTAGGGTTAGCGCTAGGGTTAGGCTTAGGGTTAGGGTTAGGGCTAGGGTTAGGGCTAGGGTTAGGTTTAGGGCTCGGGTTAGGTTTAGGGTTACGGTTCTGGTTCTGGTTAGGGTTTGGGTTAGCGTTACGGTTAGTGGTAGGTGTTGGGTTAGGGTTAGGGCTAGGGATAGAGTTTAGGCTAGGATTAGGGTTATGTTACAGTTAGTGAGAGGGTTAGGGTAAGGCTAGTGTTAGGGTGAGATTTAGGTTTAGGGATACGGTTTTTTGTTAGGGTTAGGGTTATGGTTAGCGTTAGGATTAGGGTTAGGGCTAGGGTTAGGTCGAGGGTTAGGGTTAGGGTTAAGGTTAGGGTTAGGGTTAAGGTTAGAGTTAGGGTTAGGGTTAGGGTTTGTGTTAGGGTTAGGGTTAGTGTTCGGGCTAGGGCTAGGGTTACTGCTAGGGCTACAGTTAGGGCTAAGGTTAGGGCTAGGGTTAGGGCTAGGGTTAGGGCTTGGGTTAGGGTTAGGGCTAGGGCTAGGGCTAGGGCTAGGGTTAAAGCTAGGGCTAGGGCTAGGGTTAGGGTTAGGGTTAGGGTTAGCGTTAGGGTTAGCGCTAGGGCTAGGGTTAGGGTTAGGGTTAGGGTTAGGGCTAGGGTTAGGTTTAGGGTTAAGGCTCGGGCTAGGGCTAGGGATAGGGATAGGGCTAGGTCTAGGGCTAGGGCTAGGGTTAGTGTTAGGTTTAGGGCTAGGGTTCGGGTTAGGGCTAGAGTTAGGGTTAGGGTGGGGTTAGGGATACGGCTAGGGTTTGGGCTAGGGTTAGGGTTAGGGTTAGGTTTAGGGATAGGGATAGGACTAGGGATAGGGATAGGGATAGGGATAGGGATAGGGCAAGGGTTAGGTCAAGGGCTATTGTTACGGTTAGGGTTAGGGTCAGTGTGAGGGCTATGGTTAGGGTGAGGGTGAGGGTGAGGGTTACGGCTAGGGTTAGCATTAGGGTTAGGGCTGGCGTTAGCGTTAGCATTAGAGTTAGGTTTAGGTTTAGGTTTAGGGTTAGGGTTAGGGTTAGGGCTAGGGCTAGGGCTACGGTTAGGGCTTGCGTCATGTCTAGGGTTAGGGTTCGGTGAGGTTTAGTGTTAGGAGTAGAGTTAGGGTTAGGGTGAGGGCTAGGTTTAGGGTGAGGGTTAGTTTTAGGGTTAGGGTTAGGGCTAGGGTTATCATTAGGGTTAGGGCTAGGGTTAGGGTTAGGTTTATGATTATGGTTAGGGTTTTGGTTAGGTTTAGTGGTAGGCTTTGGGTTAGGGTTAGGGCTAGGGTTTGGGTTAGGGTTAAGGTTAGAGTTAGGGTTAGGGTTAGGGTTTCGGTTAGGGTTAGGGTTAAGGTTAGAGTTAGGGTTAGGGTTAGGGTTTGTGTTAGGGTTAGGGTCAGTGTTCGGGCTAGGGCTAGGGTTACTGCTAGGGCTACAGTTAGGGCTAAGGTTAGGGCTAGGGTTAGGGCTAGGGTTAGTGCTTGGGTTAGGGTTAGGGCTGGGGCTAGGGCTAGGGCTAGAGCTAGGGCAAGGGTTAGGCAAGGGCTATGGTTAGGGTTAGGGTTAGGGTTAGGGTTAGGGTGAGGGTTACGGCTAGGGCTAGGGCTAGGGCAAGGGTTAGGGTAAGGGCTATGCTTAGAGTTAGAGTTAGGGTTAGGGTTAGGGTTGGGGTTAGGGTGAGGGTCAGGGCTAGGGTTAGGGTGAGGGTTAGGGTTACGGTTCTGGTTCTGGTTAGGGTTTGGGTTAGCGTTAGGGTAAGTGGTAGGTGTTGGGTTAGGGTTAGGGCTAGGGATAGAGTTTAGGCTAGGATTAGGGTTAGGGTTACAGTTAGTGAGAGGGTTAGGGCTAAGGCTAGTGTTAGGGTGAGAGTTAGGTTTAGGGATATGGTTTTTTGTTAGGGTTAGGGTTATGTTTAGCGTTAGGATTAGGGTTAGGGCTAGGGTTAGGGTTAGGGTTAGGGTTAGGGTTAGGGTTAGGGTTAGGGTTAAGGTTAGAGTTAGGGTTAGGGTTAGGGTTAGGGTTTGGGTTAGGGTTAGTGTTCGGGCTAGGGCTAGGGTTACTGCTAGGGCTACGGTTAGGGCTAGGGTTAGGTCTAGGGGTAGGGCTTGGGTTAGGGTTAGGGTTAGGGCTAGGGCTAGGGCTAGGGCTAGGGCAAGGGTTAGGGCAAGGGCTATGGTTAGGGTTAGGGTTAGGGTTAGGGTGAGGGTGAGGGTGAGGGTTAGGGCTAGGGCTAGGGCTAGGGCTAGGGCTAGGGCAAGGGTTAGGGCAAGGGCTATGGTTAGGGTTAGAGTTCGGGTTAGGGTTACGGTTGGGGTTAGGGTGAGGGTCAGGACTAGGGTTAGGGTGAGGGTTAGGGTTAGTGTTAGGGCCAGGGTTAGCATTAGGGTCAGGGCTACGGTTAGGGTTAGGGGAGGGGTAGGGGTAGGATTAGGGTAGGGTTAGGGTTACGGCTATGGTTAGGGTTAGGGCTCGGACAAGGGTTAGGTCTAAGGCTAGGGCTAGTGTTAGGGTTAGGGCTATGGCTAGGGCTAGGGCTTGGGCTAGGGCAAGGGTTAGGGTTAGGGTTAGGGTTAGGGTTAGGTATAGGGTGAGGGCTAGGGTTAGGGTGAGGGTTCTGGTTAGTGTTAGGGCTAGGGTGAGCATTAGGGTTAGGGCTACGGTTATGGTTAGGGTTTGTATTAGGTTTAGTGGTAGGCTTTGGGTTAGGGTAAGGTCTAGGGTTAGGGCTAGGGTTAGGGTTAATGTTAGGGCTAGGGCTAGGGTTAGGTTTGGGGTTACGGTTAGGGTTACGGTTAGGGTTAGGGTTAGGGTTAGGGTTAGAGTTAGGGCTAGGGTTGGGGTAGAGGTTAGGGTTAGGGTTAGGGTTAGGTTTACGGTTGTGGTTGCGGTTGGTGTTGTGTTGTGGTTGGGTTTGGGGTTAGGGTTTGAGTTCGGGTTCGGTTCGGGTTAGGGTGAGGGTGAGGGTTAGGGCTAGGGCTAGGGCTAGGGCTAGGGCAAGGGTTAGGGCAAGGGCTATGGTTAGGGTTAGAGTTCGGGTTAGGGTTACGGTTGGGGTTAGGGTGAGGGTCAGGACTAGGGTTAGGGTGAGGGTTAGGGTTAGGGCTAGGGTGAGGTTTAGGGTTAGGGTTAGGGTTAGGGTTAGGGTTAGGTCTAGGGTTAGGGTTATCGTTAGGGTGACGCTTTGGGCTAGGGTTAGGGTTAGGGTTAGGGTTAGGGTTCGGGCTAGGGCTAGGGTTAGGGCTAGGGCTAGGGCTACGGATAGGGCTAGGGTTAGGGCTAGTGTTAGGGCTTAGGTTAGGGTTAGGGTTAGGGTTATGGTTCGGGTTAGGTATAGGGTGAGGGCTAGGGTTAGGATGAGGGTTCTGGTTAGTGTTAGGTCTAGGGTTAGCATTAGGGTTAGGGCTACGGTTATGGTTAGGGTTTGTGTTAGGGTTAGTGGTAGGCTTTGAGTTAGGGTAAGGTCTAGGGTTAGGGCTAGGGCTAGGGTAAGGGTTAGGGCTAGGGTTAGAACTAGAGCTAGGGCTAGGGTTAGGGTTAGGGTTCAGTTTTAGTTTAGGGTTACAGTTTGGTTTAGGGGTAGGGGTAGGGGTAGGGTTAGGTCTAGGCCTAGGGTTAGGGTTAAGGCTATAGTTAGGTTTAGGGTTAAGGTTAGGGTTAGCGCTAGGGTTAGGCTTAGGGTTAGGGTTAGGGCTAGGGTTAGGGTTAGGGCTCAGGTTAGGGTTAGGGTTACGGTTCTGGTTCTGGTTAGGGTTTGGGTTAGCGTTAGGGTTAGTGGTAGGTGTTGGGTTAGGGTTAGTGATAGGGATAGCGTTTAGGCTAGGATTAGGGTTAGGGTTACAGTTAGTGAGAGGGTTAGGGCTAAGGCTAGTGTTAGGGTGAGATTTAGGTTTAGGGATATGGTTTTTTGTTAGGGTTAGGGTTATGGTTAGCGTTAGGATTAGGGTTAGGGCTAGGGTTAGGTCGAGGGTTAGGGTTAGGGTTAGGGTTAGGGTTAGGGTTAGGGTTAAGGTTAGAGTTAGGGTTAGGGTTAGGGTTTGGGTTAGGGTTAGGGTTAAGGTTAGAGTTAGGGTTAGGGTTAGGGTTTGTGTTAGGGTTAGGGTCAGTGTTCGGGCTAGGGCTAGGGTTACTGCTAGGGCTACAGTTAGGGCTAAGGTTAGGGCTAGGGTTAGGGCTAGGGTTAGGGCTTGGGTTAGGGTTAGGGCTAGGGCTAGGGCTAGGGCTAGAGCTAGGGCAAGGGTTAGGCAAGGGCTATGGTTAGGGTTAGGGTTAGGGTTAGGGTTAGGGTTAGGGTGAGGGTGAGGGTTACGGCTAGGGCTAGGGCTAGGGCAAGGGTTAGGGTAAGGGCTATGCTTAGAGTTAGAGTTAGGGTTAGGGTTAGGGTTGGGGTTAGGGTGAGGGTCAGGGCTAGGATTAGGGTGAGGGTTAGGGTTACGGTTCTGGTTAGGGTTTGGGTTAGCGTTAGGTAAGTGGTAGGTGTTGGGTTAGGGTTAGGGCTAGGGATAGAGTTTAGGCTAGGATTAGGGTTAGGGTTACAGTTAGTGAGAGGGTTAGGGCTAAGGCTAGTGTTAGGGTGAGAGTTAGGTTTCGGGATATGGTTTTTTGTTAGGGTTAGGGTTATGTTTAGCGTTAGGATTAGGGTTAGGGCTAGGGTTAGGGTTAGGGTTAGGGTTAGGGTTAGGGTTAAGGTTAGAGTTAGGGTTAGGGTTAGGGTTAGGGTTTGGGTTAGGGTTAGTGTTCGGGCTAGGGCTAGGGTTACTGCTAGGGCTACGGTTAGGGCTAGGGTTAGGTCTAGGGGTAGGGCTTGGGTTAGGGTTAGGGTTAGGGCTAGGGCTAGGGCTAGGGCTAGGGCAAGGGTTAGGGCAAGGGCTATGGTTAGGGTTAGGGTTAGGGTGAGGGTGAGGGTTAGGGCTAGGGCTAGGGCTAGGGCTAGGGCTAGGGCAAGGGTTAGGGCAAGGGCTATGGTTAGGGTTAGAGTTCGGGTTAGGGTTACGGTTGGGGTTAGGGTGAGGGTCAGGACTAGGGTTAGGGTGAGGGTTAGGGTTAGTGTTAGGGCCAGGGTTAGCATTAGGGTCAGGGCTACGGTTAGGGTTAGGGGAGGGGTAGGGGTAGGATTAGGGTAGGGTTAGGGTTACGGCTATGGTTAGGGTTAGGGCTCAGACAAGGGTTAGGTCTAAGGCTAGGGCTAGTGTTAGGGTTAGGGCTATGGCTAGGGCTTGGGCTAGGGCAAGGGTTAGGGTTAGGGTTAGGGTTAGGTATAGGGTGAGGGCTAGGGTTAGGGTGAGGGTTCTGGTTAGTGTTAGGGCTAGGGTGAGCATTAGGGTTAGGGCTACGGTTATGGTTAGGGTTTGTATTGGGGTTAGTGGTAGGCTTTGGGTTAGGGTAAGGTCTAGGGTTAGGGCTAGGGTTAGGGTTAATGTTAGGGCTAGGGCTAGGGTTAGGTTTGGGGTTACGGTTAGGGTTACGGTTAGGGTTAGGGTTAGGGTTAGGGTTAGAGTTAGGGCTAGGGTTGGGGTAGAGGTTAGGGTTAGGGTTAGGGTTAGGGTTAGGTTTACGGTTGTGGTTGCGGTTGGTGTTGTGTTGTGGTTGGGGTTGGGGTTAGGGTTTGAGTTCGGGTTCGGGTTAGGGTTAGGGTTTGGGGTAGGTTTATGGTTTGGGTTAGGGTTAGGGTTGGGGTTGGGGTTAGGTTTAGGGCTAGGGCTAGGGCTAGGGTTAAAGCTAGGGGTAGGGCTAGGGTTAGGGTTAGCGTTAGGGTTAGGGCTAGGGTTCGGGTTAGGGCTAGAGTTCGGGTTAGGGTTAGGGTGGGGTTAGGGCTACGGCTAGGGTTTGGGCTTGGGTTAGGGTTAGGGTTAGGGTTAGGGTTAGGGTTAGGGATAGGACTAGGGATAGGGATAGGGATAGGGATAGGGATAGGACTAGGGATTGGGATAGGGATAGGGCAAGGGTTAGGTCAAGGGCTATTGTTACGGTTAGGTTTAGGGTCAGTGTGAGGGCTATGGTTAGGGTGAGGGTGAGGGTTACGGCTAGGGTTAGCATTAGGGTTAGGGCTGGCGTTAGCGTTAGCATTAGAGTTAGGTTTAGGTTTAGGGGGAGGGTTAGGGTTAGGTTTAGGGCTAGGGCTAGGGCTACGGTTAGGGCTTGCGTCATGGCTAGGGTTAGGGTTCGGTGAGGTTTAGTGTTCGGAGTAGAGTTAGGGTTAGGGTGAGGGCTAGGTTTAGGGTGAGGGTTAGTTTTAGGGTTAGGGTTGGGCTAGGGTTATCATTAGGGTTAGGGCTAGGGTTAGGGTTAGGTTTATGATTATGGTTAGGGTTTTGGTTAGGTTTAGTGGTAGGCTTTGGGTTAGGGTTAGGGCTAGGGTTTGGGTTAGGGTTTGGGTTAGGGTTAGGGCTAGGGTGAGGTTTAGGGTTAGGGTTAGGGTTAGGGTTAGGTCTAGGGTTAGGGTTATCGTTAGGGTGACGCTTTGGGCTAGGGTTAGGGTTAGGGTTAGGGTTAGGGTTAGGGTTCGGGCTAGGGCTAGGGTTAGGGCTAGGGCTAGGGCTACGGATAGGGCTAGGGTTAGGGCTAGGGTTAGGGCTTAGGTTAGGGTTAGGGTTAGGGTTAGGGTTAGGGTAAGGGTTAGGGTTAGGGTTAGGGTTAGGGTGAGGGTTAGGGCTAGGGCTAGGGCTAGGGTAACGGTTAGGACATGCGTTAGAGCTAGAGTTAGGGCTAGCGTTAGGGTTCAGGTTCAGTTTAGGGTTACAGTTTGAGTTAGGGGTAGGGCTAGGGTAGGGCTAGGGCTAGGGTTAGGGCTAGGCCTAGGGTTAGAATTAGGGCTAAGGTTAGGTTTAGGGTTAGGGTTAGCGTTAGGGTTAGCGCTAGGGTTACGTTTAGGGTTAGGGATAGGGTTAGGTTTAGGGCTCGGGTTATGGTTAGGGTTACGGTTAGGGTTAGGGTTTGGGTTAGGGTTAGGGTTAGTGGTAGGGGTTGGGTTAGGGTTAGGGCTAGGGTCAGGGTTGGGGCTAGGGTTAGGGTTAGGGTTATTGTAAGTGAGAGGGTTAGGGCTAAGCCTAGGGTTATGCTTAGGGTTAGGGATACTGTTTGGGTTAGGGTTAGGGTTAGGGTAAGGGTTAGGGTTAGGGTTAGGGCTAGGGATAGAGTTTAGGCTAGGATTAGGGTTAGGGTTACAGTTAGTGAGAGGGTTAGGGCTAAGGCTAGTGTTAGGGTGAGATTTAGGTTTAGGGATATGGTTTTTTGTTAGGGTTAGGGTTATGGTTAGCGTTAGGATTAGGGTTAGGGCTAGGGTTAGGTCGAGGGTTAGGGTTAGGGTTAGGGTTAGGGTTAAGGTTAGAGTTAGGGTTAGCGTTAGGGTTTGGGTTAGGGTTAGGGTTAGTGTTCGGGCTAGGGCTAGGGTTACTGCTAGGGCTACGGTTAGGGCTAGGGTTAGGGCTAGGGTTAGGGCTTGGGTTAGGGTTAGTTTTAGGGCTAGAGCTAGGGCTAGGGCAAGGGTTAGGGCAAGGGCTATGGTTAGGGTTAGGGTTAGGGTGAGGGTTAGGGCTAGGGCTAGGGCTAGGGCTAGGGCTAGGGCTAGGGCAAGGGTTAGGGCAAGGGTTAGGGCAAGGGCTATGATTAGGGTTAGAGATCGGGTTAGGGTTACGGTTGGGGTTAGGGTGAGGGTCAGGACTAGGGTTAGGGTGAGGGTTAGGGTTAGTGTTAGGGCCAGGGTTAGCATTAGGGTCAGGGCTACGGTTAGGTTTATGGGAAGGGGTCGGGGTAGGATTAGGGTAGGGTTAGGGTTATGGCTATGGTTAGGGTTAGGGCTCGGATAAGGGTTAGGGTTAAGGCTAGGGCTAGTGTTAGGGTTAGGGCTATGGCTAGGGCTTGGGCTAGGGCAAGGGTTAGGTTTAGGGTTAGGGTTAGGTATAGGGTGAGGGCTAGGGGTAGGGCTTGGGTTAGGGTTAGGGTTAGGGCTAGGGCTAGGGCTAGGGCAAGGGTTAGGGCAAGGGCTATGGTTAGGGTTAGGGTTAGCGTTAGGGTGAGGGTGAGGGTTAGGGCTCGGGCTAGGGCTAGGGCTAGGGCAAGGGTTAGGGCAAGGACTATGATTAGGGTTAGAGTTCGGGTTAGGGTTACGGTTGGGGTTAGGGTGAGGGTCAGGACTAGGGTTAGCGTGAGGGTTAGGGTTAGTGTTAGGGCCAGGGTTAGCATTAGGGTCAGGGCTACGGTTAGGGTTAGGGGTAGGGGTAGGGGTAGGATTAGGGTAGGGTCAGGGTTACGGCTATGGTTAGGGTTAGGGCTCGGACAAGGGTTAGGGCTAAGGCTAGGGCTAGTGTTAGGGTTAGGGCTATGGCTAGGGCAAGGGTTAAGGTTAGGGTTAGGGTTAGGTATAGGGTGAGGGCTAGGGTGAGGGTGAGGGTTCTGGTTAGTGTTAGGGCTAGGGTAAGCATTAGGGTTAGGGCTACGGTTATGGTTAGGGTTGGTATTAGGGTTATTGGTAGGCTTTGGGTTAGGGTAAGGTCTAGGGTTAGGGCTAGGGCTAGGGTAAGGGTTAGGGCTAGGTTTAGAACTAGAGCTAGGGCTAGGGTTAGGGTTAGGGTTCAGTTTCAGTTTAGGGTTACAGTTTGGTTTAGGGGTAGGCATAGGGGTAGGGTTAGGTCTAGGCCTAGGGTTAGGGTTAAGGCTATAGTTAGGTTTAGGGTTAGGGTTAGGGTTAGCGCTAGGGTTAGGCTTAGGGTTAGGGTTAGGGCTAGGGTTAGGTTTAGGGCTCGGGTTAGGTTTTGGGTTACGGTTCTGGTTCTGGTTAGGGTTTGGGTTAGCGTTACGGTTAGTGGTAGGTGTTGGGTTAGGGTTAGGGCTAGGGATAGAGTTTAGGCTATGATTAGGGTTAGGTTACAGTTAGTGAGAGGGTTAGGGCTAAGGCTAGTGTTAGGGTTAGGCTTAGGTTTAAGGATATGGTTTGGGTTAGGCTTAGGGTTAGGGCTAGGGTTAGGGTTAGGGTTAGGGTTAGGTCTAGGGTTAGGGTTAGGGTTATGGTTAGGGTTATGGTTAGGGTTAGGGTTAGGGTTAGGGTTAGGGTTAGTGTTAGGGTTAGGGTTAGGGTTCGGGCTAGGGCTAGGGTTAGGGCTAGGGCTATGGTTACGACTAGGGTTAGGGCTAGGGTTAGGGCTACGGCAAGGGTTACGGCAAGGGCTATGGTTAGGGTTATGGTTAGGGTTAGGGTTAGGGTCAGGGTTAGGGTGAGGGCTAGGGTTAGGGTGAGGGTTAGGGTTAGTGTTAGGGCTAGGGTTAGCATTAGGGTTAGGGCTACGGTTAGGGTCAGGGTTAGGGCTATGGTTATGGTTAGGGTTTGGGTTAGGGTTTGTGGTAGGCTTTGGGTTAGGGTTAGGTCTAGGGTTAGGGTTTGGGCTAAGGTTAGGGTTAGGGTTATGGCTAGGGTTAGGGTTTGGGTTAGGTTTAGGATTTGGGTTAGAGTTAGGGTTAGGGCTAGGGTTAGGTTTAGGGTTAGGGTTAGGGTTAGGGCTGGGGTTGGGGTTGAGGTTAGGGTGAGGGTTACGGTTGGGGTTGTGGTTGGTGTCGTGTTGTGGTTGGGGTTGGGGTTAGGGTTTGAGTTTGGGTTCGGGTTCCGGATAGGGTTAGAATTAGTGTTAGGGTTAGGGTTAGGGCTAGGGCTAGGGTTAGGGTTAGGGCTAGGGCTAGGGCTACGGATAGGGCTAGGGTTAGGGCTAGGGTTAGGGCTTAGGTTAGGGTTAGGGTTAGGGTTAGGGTTAGGGTTCGGGTTAGGTATAGGTTGAGGGCTAGGGTTAGGGTGAGGGTTCTGGTTAGTGTTAGGGCTAGGGTTAGCATTAGGGTTAGGGCTACGGTTATGGTTAGGGTTTGTGTTAGGGTTAGTGGTAGGCTTTGAGTTAGGGTAAGGTCTAGGGTTAGGGCTAGGGCTAGGGTCAGGGTTAGGGCTAGGTTTAGAACTAGAGCTAGGGCTAGGGTTAGGGTTAGGGTTCAGTTTTAGTTTAGGGTTACAGTTTGGTTTAGGGGTAGGGGTAGGGGTAGGGTTAGGTCTAGGCCTAGGGTTTGGGTTAAGGCTATAGTTAGGTTTAGGGTTAGGGTTAGGGTTAGCGCTAGGGTTAGGCTTAGGGTTAGGGTTAGTGCTAGGGTTAGGTTTAGGGCTCGGGTTAGGTTTAGGGTTACGGTTCTGGTTCTGGTTAGGGTTTGGGTTAGCGTTAGGGTTAGGGTTAGTGGTAGGTGTTGGGTTAGGGTTAGTGCTAGGTATAGAGTTTAGGCTAGGATTAGGGTTAGGGTTACAGTTAGTGAGAGGGTTAGGGCTAAGGCTAGTGTTAGGGTGAGATTTAGGTTTAGGGATATGTTTTTTTGTTAGGGTTAGGGTTATGGTTAGCGTTAGGATTAGGGTTAGGGCTAGGGTTAGGTCGAGGGTTAGGGTTAGGGTTAGGGTTAGGGTTAGGGTTAGGGTTAAGGTTAGAGTTAGGGTTAGGGTTAGGGTTTGGGTTAGGGTTAGTGTTCGGGCTAGGGCTAGGGTTACTGCTAGGTCTACGGTTAGGGCTAGGGTTAGGGCTAGGGGTAGGGCTTGGGTTAGGGTTAGGGTTAGGGTTAGGGCTAGGGCTAGGGCTAGGGCAAGGGTTAGGGCAAGGGCTATGGTTAGGGTTAGCGTTAGGGTTAGGGTTAGGGTGAGGGTGAGGGTTAGGGCTCGGGCTAGGGCTCGGGCTAGGGCTAGGGCAAGGGTTAGGGCAAGGGCTATGGTTAGGGTTAGAGTTCGGACAAGGGTTAGGTCTAAGGCTAGGGCTAGTGTTAGGGTTAGGGCTATGGCTAGGTCTTGGGCTAGGGCAAGTGTTAGGGTTAAGGTTAGGTATAGGGTGAGGGCTAGGGTTAGGGTGAGGGTTCTGGTTAGTGTTAGGGCTAGGGTAAGCATTAGGGTTAGGGCAACGGTTATGGTTAGGGTTTGTATTAGTGTTAGTGGTAGGCTTTGGGTTAGGGTAAGGTCTAGGGTTAGGGCTAGGGTTAGGGTTAATGTTAGGGCTAGGGCTAGCGTTAGGTTTGGGGTTACGGTTAGGGTTACGGTTAGGGTTAGGGTTAGGGTTAGAGTTAGGGCTAGGGTTGGGGTAGAGGTTAGGGTTAGGGTTAGGGTTAGGATTAGGTTTACGGTTGTGGTTGCGGTTGGTGTTGTGTTGTGGTTGAGGTTGGGGTTAGGGTTTGAGTTCGGGTTCGGTTCGGGTTAGGGTTAGGGTTAGGGTTTGGGGTAGGTTTATGGTTTGGGTTAGGGTTAGGGTTGGGGTTGGGGTTAGGTTTAGGGCTAGGGCTAGGGTTAAAGCTATAGCTAGGGCTAGGGTTAGGGTTAGCGTTAGGGTTAGCGCTAGGACTAGGGTTAGGGTTAGGGCTAGGGCTAGGGTTAGGTTTAGGGGTAGGGATAGGTTTAGGGATAGGGTCTGGGCTAGGGTTAGGTTTAGGGTTAAGGCTCGGGCTAGGGATAGGGATAGGGCTAGGGATAGGGCTAGGGCTAGGGATAGGGCTAGGGCTAGGGTTAGTGTTAGGGTTAGGGCTAGGGTTCGGGTTAGGGCTAGAGTTCGGGTTAGTGTTAGGGTGGGGTTAGGGCTACGGCTAGGGTTTGGGCTTGGGTTAGGGTTAGGGCTAGGGATAGGACTAGGGATAGGGATAGGGATAGGGATAGGACTAGGGCTAGGGATAGGGCTAGGGCTAGGGCAAGGGTTAGGTCAAGGGCTATTTTTACGGTTAAGTTTAGGGTCAGTGTGAGGGCTATGGTTAGGGTGAGGGTGAGGGTTACGGCTAGGGTTAGCATTAGGGTTAGGGCTGGCGTTAGCGTTAGCATTTGAGTTAGGTTTAGGTTTAGGGTTAGGGTTAGGGTTAGGGTTAGGGTTAGGGCTAGGGCTAGGCCTACGGTTAGGGCTTGCGTTATGGCTAGGGTTAGGGTTTGGTGAGGTTTAGGGTTAGGAGTAGAGTTAGGGTTAGGGTGAGGGCTAGGTTTAGGGTGAGGGTTAGTTTTAGGGTTAGGGTTAGGGCTAGGGTTATCATTAGGGTTAGGGCTAGGGTTAGGGTTAGGTTTATGATTATGGTTAGGGTTTTGGTTAGGTTTAGTGGTAGGCTTTGGGTTAGGGTTAGGGCTAGGGTTTGGGTTAGGGTTTGGGTTAGGGTTAGGGTTAGGATTAGGGCTAGGGCTAGTGTTAGGACTAGGGCTAGGGTAACGGTTAGGACATGCGTTAGAGCTAGAGTTAGGGCTAGCGTTAGGGTTCAGGTTCAGTTTAGGGTTACAGTTTGAGTTAGGGGTAGGGGTAGGGTAGGGCTAGGGCTAGGGTTAGGGCTAGGCCTAGGGTTACAATTAGGGCTAAGGTTAGGTTTAGGGTTAGGGTTAGCGCTAGGGTTAGCGCTAGGGTTACGTTTAGGGTTAGGGATAGGGTTAGGTGTAGGGGTAGGGATAGGTTTAGGGATAGGGTCTGGGCTAGGGTTAGGTTTAGGGTTAAGGCTCGGGCTAGGGCTAGGTATAGGGCTAGGGCTAGGGCTAGGGCTAGGGCTAGGGCTAGGGTTAGGGTTAGGGTTAGGGCTATGGTTCGGGTTAGGGCTAGAGTTCGGGTTAGGGTTAGGGTGGGGTTAGGGCTACGGCTAGGGTTAGGGCTTGGGTTATGTTTAGGGTTAGGGTTAGGGTTAGGGTTAGGGCTAGGGCTAGTGTTAGGGCTAGGGCCAGGGCTAGGGTAACGGTTAGGACATGCGTTAGAGCTAGAGTTAGGGCTAGCGTTAGGGTTCAGGTTCAGTTTAGGGTTACAGTTTGAGTTAGGGGTAGGGCTAGGGTAGGGCTAGGGCTAGGGTTAGGGCTAGGCCTAGGGTTAGAATTAGGGCTAAGGTTAGGTTTAGGGTTAGGGTTAGCGTTAGGGTTAGCGCTAGGGTTACGTTTAGGGTTAGGGATAGGGTTAGGTTTAGGGCTCGGGTTATGGTTAGGGTTACGGTTAGGGTTAGGGTTTGGGTTAGGGTTAGGGTTAGTGGTAGGGGTTGGGTTAGGGTTAGGGCTAGGGTCAGGGTTGGGGCTAGGGTTAGGGTTAGGGTTATTGTAAGTGAGAGGGTTAGGGCTAAGCCTAGGGTTATGCTTAGGGTTAGGGATACTGTTTGGGTTAGGGTTAGGGTTAGGGTAAGGGTTAGGGTTAGGGTTAGGGCTAGGGTGATGTTTAGGGTTAGGGTTAGGGTTAGGGTTAGCTCTAGGGTTAGGGTTATCGTTAGGGTGACGCTTTGGGCTAGGGTTAGGGTTAGGGTTAGGGTTAGGCTTAGGCTTAGGGTTCGGGCTAGGGCTAGGGTTAGGGCTAGGGCTAGGGCTAGGGTGAGGGTTCTGGTTAGTGTTAGGGCTAGGGTTATCATTAGGGTTAGGGCTACGGTTATGGTTAGGGTTTGTGTTAGGGTTAGTGGTAGGCTTTGAGTTAGGGTAAGGTCTAGGGTTAGGGCTAGGGCTAGGGTTAGGGCTAGGGCTAGGGCTACGGATAGGGCTAGGGTTAGGGCTAGGGTTAGGGCTTAGGTTAGGGTTAGGGTTAGGGTTAGGGTTCGGGTTAGTTATAGGGTGAGGGCTAGGGTTAGGTTGAGGGTTCTGGTTAGTGTTAGGGCTAGGGTTAGCATTAAGGTTAGGGCTACGGTTATGGTTAGGATTTGTGTTAGTGTTAGTGGTAGGCTTTGAGTTAGGGTAAGGTCTAGGGTTAGGGCTAGGGCTAGGGTAAGGGTTAGGGCTAGGGGTAGAACTAGAGCTAGGGCTAAGGTTAGGGTTAGGGTTCAGTTTTAGTTTAGTGTTACAGTTTGGTTTATGGGTAGGGGTAGGGGTAGGGTTAGGTGTAGGCCTAGGGTTAGGGTTAAGGCTAAAGTTAGGTTTAGGGTTAGGGTTAGGGTTAGCGCTAGGGTTAGGCTTAGGGTTAGGGTTAGGGCTAGGGTTAGGTTTAGGGCTCGGGTTAGGGTTAGGGTTACGGTTCTGGTTAGGGTTTGGGTTAGCGTTAGGGTTAGTGGTAGGTGTTGGGTTAGGGTTAGGGCTAGGGATAGAGTTTAGGCTAGGATTAGGGTTAGGGTTACAGTTAGTGAGAGGGTTAGGGCTAAGGCTAGTGTTAGGGTGAGATTTAGGTTTAGGGATATGGTTTTTTGTTAGGGTTAGGGTTATGGTTAGCGTTAGGATTAGGGTTAGGGCTAGGGTTAGGTCGAGGGTTAGGGTTAGGGTTAGGGTTAGGGTTAGGGTTAGGGTTAGGGTTAAGGTTAGAGTTAGGGTTAGGGTTAGGGTTTGGGTTAGGGTTAGGGTTAGTGTTCGGGCTAGGGCTAGGGTTACTGCTAGGGCTACGGTTAGAGCTAGGGTTAGGGCTAGGGTTAGGGCTTGGGTTAGGGTTAGTTTTAGGGCTAGGGCTAGGGCTAGGGCAAGGGTTAGGGTAAGGGCTATGGTTAGGGTTAGGGTTAGGGTTAGGGTTAGGGTGAGGGTTAGGGCTAGGGCTAGGGCAAGGGTTAGGGCAAGGGTTAGGGCAAGGGTTAGGGCAAGGGCTATGATTAGGGTTAGAGATCGGGTTAGGGTTACGGTTGGGGTTAGGGTGAGGGTCAGGACTAGGGTTAGGGTGAGGGTTAGGGTTAGTGTTAGGGCCAGGGTTAGCATTAGGGTCAGGGCTACGGTTAGGTTTATGGGAAGGGGTCGGGGTAGGATTAGGATAGGGTTAGGGTTATGGCTATGGTTAGGGTTAGGGCTCGGATAAGGGTTAGGGTTAAGGCTAGGGCTAGTGTTAGGGTTAGGGCTATGGCTAGGGCTTGGGCTAGGGCAAGGGTTAGGTTTCGGGTTAGGGTTAGGTATAGGGTGAGGGCTAGGGTTAGGGTGAGGGTTCTGGTTAGTGTTAGGGCTAGGGTTAGCATTAGGGTTAGGTCTACGGTTATCGTTAGGGTTTGTGTTAGGGTTAGTGGTAGGCTTTGAGTTAGGGTAAGGTCTAGGGTTAGGGCTAGGGCTAGGGTCAGGGTTAGGGCTAGGTTTAGAACTAGAGCTAGGGCTAGGGTTAGGGTTAGGGTTCAGTTTTAGTTTAGGGTTACAGTTTGGTTTAGGGGTAGGGGTAGGGGTAGGGTTAGGTCTAGGCCTAGGGTTTGGGTTAAGGCTATAGTTAGGTTTAGGGTTAGGGTTAGGGTTAGCGCTAGGGTTAGGCTTAGGGTTAGGGTTAGGGCTAGGGTTAGGTTTAGGGCTCGGGTTAGGGTTAGGGTTACGGTTCTGGTTCTGGTTAGGGTTTGGGTTAGCGTTAGGGTTAGTGGTAGGTGTTGGGTTAGGGTTAGGGCTAGGGATAGAGTTTAGGCTAGGATTAGGGTTAGGGTTACAGTTAGTGAGAGGGTTAGGGCTAAGGCTAGTGTTAGGGTGAGAGTTAGGTTTAGGGATATGGTTTTTTGTTAGGGTGAGGGTTATGGTTAGCGTTAGGATTAGGGTTAGGGCTAGGGTTAGGTCGAGGGTTAGGGTTAGGGTTAGGGTTAGGGTTAGGGTTAGGGTTAAGGTTAGAGTTAGGGTTAGGGTTAGGGTTAGGGTTTGGGTTAGGGTTAGTGTTCAGGCTAGGGCTAGGGTTACTGCTAGGGCTACGGTAAGGGCTAGGGGTAGGGCTAGGGGTAGGGCTTGGGTTAGGGTTAGGGTTAGGGCTAGGGCTAGGCTTAGGGCAAGGGTTAGGGAAGGGCTATGGTTAGGGTTAGGGTTAGGGTTAGGGTTAGGGTTAGGGTTAGGGTGAGGGTGAGGGTGAGGGTTAGGGCTCGGGCTAGGGCTAGGGCTAGGGCAAGGGTTAGGGCAAGGGCTATGGTTAGGGTTAGAGATCGGGTTAGGGTTACGGTTGGGGTTAGGGTGAGGGTCAGGACTAGGGTTAGGGTGAGGGTTAGGGTTAGTGTTAGGGCCAGGGTTAGCATTAGGGTCAGGGCTACGGTTAGGGTTATGGGAAGGGGTAGGGGTAGGATTAGGGTAGGGTTAGGGTTACGGCTATAGTTAGGGTTAGGGCTCGGACAAGGGTTAGGGCTAAGGCTAAGGCTAGGGCTAGTGTTAGGGTTAGGGCTATGACTAGGGCTTGGGATAGGGCAAGGGTTAGGGTTAGGGTTAGGGTTAGGTATAGGGTGAGGGCTAGGGTTAGGGTGAGGGTTTGTATTAGGGTTAGTGGTAGGCTTTGGGTTAGGGTAAGGTCTAGGGTTAGGGCTAGGGCTAGGGTAAGGTTTAGGGCTAGGTTTAGAACTAGAGCTAGGGCTAGGGTTAGGGTTAGGGTTCAGTTTCAGTTTAGGGTTACAGTTTGGTTTAGGGGTAGGGGTAGGGTTAGGTCTAGGCCTAGGGTTAGGGTTAAGGCTATAGTTAGGTTTAGGGTTAGGGTTAGGGTTAGAGCTAGGGTTAGGCTTAGGGTTAGGGTTAGGGCTAGGGTTAGGGCTAGGGTTAGGTTTAGGGCTCGGGTTAGGTTTAGGGTTACGGTTCTTGTTCTGGTTAGGGTTTGGGTTAGCGTTACGGTTAGTGGTAGGTGTTGCTTTAGGGTTAGGGCTAGGGATAGAGTTTAGGCTAGGATTAGGGTTAGGTTACAGTTAGTGAGAGGGTTAGGGCTAAGGCTAGTGTGAGGGTGAGATTTAGGTTTAGGGATACGGTTTTTTGTTAGGGTTAGGGTTATGGTTAGCGTTAGGATTAGGGTTAGGGCTAGGGTTAGGTCGAGGGTTAGGGTTAGGGTTAAGGTTAGGGTTAGGGTTAAGGTTAGAGTTAGGGTTAGGGTTAGGGTTTGTGTTAGGGTTAGGGTTAGTGTTCGGGCTAGGGCTAGGGTTACTGCTAGGGCTACAGTTAGGGCTAAGGTTAGGGCTAGGGTTAGGGCTAGGGTTAGGGCTTGGGTTAGGGTTAGGGCTAGGGCTAGGGCTAGGGCAAGGGTTAGGCAAGGGCTATGGTTAGGTTTAGGGTTAGGGTTAGGGTTAGGGTTAGGGTTAGGGTTAGGGTTAGGGTGAGGGTTAGGGCTAGGGCTAGGGCAAGGGCAAGGGTTAGGGCAAGGGCTATGCTTAGGGTTAGAGTTAGGGTTAGGGTTAGGGTTAGGGTTAGGGTTGGGGTTAGGGTGAGGGTCAGGGCTAGGGTTAGGGTGAGGGTTAGGGTTAGTGTTAGGGCCAGGGTTAGCATTAGGGTCAGGGCTACGGTTAGGGTTAGGGGTAGGGGTAGGGGTAGGATTAGGGTAAGGTTAGGGTTACGGCTATGGTTAGGGTTAGGGTTAGGGTTAGGGTTAGAGTTAGGGCAAGGGTTAGGGCTAGACTTCAGGTTAGGTTTAGGGTAGGGTTAGGGCTAGGGCTAGGGTTAGGGTTCGGGTTAGGGTTAGGTTTAGGGCGAGGGCTAGGGCTAGGGTTTGTGTTAGGGTTAGGGCTAGGGCTAGGGCTAGGGCTAGGGTTAGTGTTAGGGTTAGTGTTAGGGTTAGGTTTAGGTGTAGGGTTAGGGTTAGACTTAGGGGCAGGTTTAGGGGTAGGGCTAGGGTTAGTTGTAGTGTTAGAGCTAGGGCTAGGGCTTGGGATAGGGATAGGGATAGGGATAGGGATAGGGTTAGTGTTAGTGTTAGTGTTAGTGTTAGTGTTAGGGCTAGGGCTAGGGTTAGGGTTAGGGTTAGGGTTAGGGTTAGCATTAGGGTCAGGGCTACAGTTAGGGTTACGGGTAGGGGTAGGGGTAGGATTAGGGTAGGGTTAGGGCTAAGGCTAGGGCTAGTGTTAGGGTTAGAGGTATGGCTAGGGCTTCGGCTAGGGCAAGGGTTAGGGTTAGGGTTAGGGTTAGGTATAGGGTGAGGGCTAGGGTTAGGGTGAGGGTTCTGGTTAGTGTTAGGGCTAGGGTAAGCATTAGGGTTCGGGCTACGGTTATGGTTAGGGTTTGTATTAGGGTTAGTGGTAGGCTTTGGGTTAGGGTAAGGTCTAGGGTTAGGGCTAGGGTTAGGGTTAATGTTAGGGCTAGGGCTAGGGTTAGGTTTGGGGTTACGGTTAGGGTTACGGTTAGGGTTAGGGATAGGGTTAGGGTTAGGGTTAGGGTTAGGGTTTGGGGTAGATTTATGGTTTGGGTTAGGGTTAGGGTTGCGGTTGGGGTTAGGTTTAGGGCTAGGGCTAGGGCTCGGGCTAAGGTTAAAGCTAGGGCTAGGGCTAGGGTTAGGGTTAGCGTTAGGGTTAGCACTAGGGCTAGGGTTAGGGGTAGGGGTAGGGTTAGGATTAGGGTTAGCGCGAGGGCTGGGGTTAGGGTTAGGGTTAGGGGTAGGGTTAGGGTTAGGGTTAGGGTTAGGGCTAGGGTTAGGTTTAGGGCTAGTGATAGGTTTAGGGATAGGGTCTGGGCTAGGGTTAGATTTAGGGTTAAGGCTCGGGATAGGGCTAGGGATAGGGCTAGGGCTAGGTCTAAGGCTAGGGTTAGGGTTAGGGCTAGGGTTCGGGTTAGGGCTAGAGTTCGGGTTAGGGTTAGGGTGGGGTTAGGGCTACGGCTAGGGTTAGGGCTTGGGTTTGGGTTAGGGTTAGGGTTAGGGTTAGGGTTAGGGCTAGGGCTAGGACTAGGACTAGGGATAGGGATAGGGATAGGGATAGGGATAGGGATAGGGATAGGGATAGGACTAGGGATAGGGATAGGGATAGGGCTAGGGCAAGGGTTAGGTCAAGGGCTATTGTTACGGTTAGGGTTAGGGTCAGTGTGAGGGCTATGGTTAGGGTGAGGGTGACGGTGAGGGTTACGGCTAGGGTTAGCATTAGGGTTAGGGCTGGCGTTAGCGTTAGAGTTAGGTTTAGGTTAAGGGTTAGGGTTAGGGTTAGGGTTAGGGCTAGGGCTAGGGCTACGGTTAGGGCTAGCGTTATGGCTAGGGTTAGGGTTCGGTGAGGTTTACGGTTAGGAGTAGAGTTAGGGTTAGGGTGAGGGCTAGGTTTAGGGTGAGGGTTAGTTTTAGGGTTTGGGTTAGGGCTAGGGTTATCATTAGGGTTAGGGCTAGGGTTAGGGTTAGGTTTATGATTATGGTTAGGGTTTTGGTTAGGTTTAGTGGTAGGCTTTGGGTTAGGGTTAGGACTAGGGTTTGGGTTAGGGTTTGGGTTAGGGTTAGGGTTAGGATTAGGGCTAGGGCTAGTCTTAGGGCTAGGGCTAGGGCTAGGGTAACGGTTAGGACATGCGTTAGAGCTAGAGTTAGGGCTAGCATTAGGGTTCAGGTTCAGTTTAGGGTTACAGTTTGAGTTAGGGGTAGGGGTAGGGTAGGGCTAGGGCTAGGGTTAGGGCTAGGCCTAGGGTTAGAATTAGGGCTAAGGTTAGGTTTAGGGTTAGGGTTAGCGTTAGGGTTAGCGCTAGGGTTACGTTTAGGGTTAGGGATAGGGTTAGGTTTAGGGCTCGGGTTAGGGTTAGGGTTACGGTTATGGTTAGGGTTTGGGTTAGGGTTAGGGTTAGTGGTAGGGGTTGGGTTAGGGTTAGGGCTAGGGTCAGGGTTGGGGCTAGGGTTAGGGTTAGGGTTATTGTAAGTGAGAGGGTTAGGGCTAAGCCTAGGGTTATGCTTAGGGTTAGGGATACTGTTTGGGTTAGGGTTAGGGTTAGGGTAAGGGTTTGGGTTAGGGTTAGGGCTAGGGTGAGGTTTAGGGTTAGGGTTAGGGTTAGGGTTAGGGTTAGTTCTAGGGTTAGGGTTATCGTTAGGGTGACGCTTTGGGCTAGGGTTAGGGTTAAGGTTAGGGTTAGGGTTCGGGCTAGGGCTAGGGTTAGGGCTAGGGCTAGGGCTACGGATAGGGCTAGGATAAGGTCTAGGGTTAGGGCTAGGGCTAGGGTAAGGGTTAGGGCTACGGTTAGGTCGAGGGTTAGGGTTAGGGTTAGGGTTAGGGTTAGGGTTAGGGTTAAGGTTAGAGTTAGGGTTAGGGTTAGGGTTAGGGTTTGGGTTAGGGTTAGTGTTCAGGCTAGGGCTAGCGTTACTGCTAGGGCTACAGTAAGGGCTAGGGTTAGGGCTAGGGGTAGGGCTTGGGTTAGGGTTAGGGTTAGGGCTAGGGCTAGGGCTAGGGCAAGGGTTAGGGAAGGGCTATGGTTAGGGTTAGGGTTAGGGTTAGGGCTAGGGTTAGGGTTAGGGTTAGGGTGAGGGTGAGGGTGAGGGTTAGGGCTCGGGCTAGGGCTAGGGCTAGGGCAAGGGTTAGGGCAAGGGCTATGGTTAGGGTTAGAGATCGGGTTAGGGTTACGGTTGGGGTTAGGGTGAGGGTCAGGACTAGGGTTAGTTTGAGGGTTAGGGTTAGTGTTAGGGCCAGGGTTAGCATTAGGGTCAGGGCTACGGTTAGGGTTATGGGAAGGGGTAGGGGTAGGATTAGGGTAGGGTTAGGGTTACGGCTATGGTTAGGGTTAGGGCTCGGACAAGGGTTAGGGCTAAGGCTAGGGCTAGTGTTAGGGTTAGGGCTATGGCTAGGGCTTGGGCTAGGGCAAGGGTTAGGGTTAGGGTTAGGGTTAGGTATAGGGTGAGGGCTAGGGTTAGGGTGAGGGTTTGTATTAGGGTTAGTGGTAGGCTTTGGGTTAGGGTAAGGTCTAGGGTTAGGGCTAGGGCTAGGGTAAGGTTTAGGGCTAGGTTTAGAACTAGAGCTAGGGCTAGGGTTAGGGTTAGGGTTCAGTTTCAGTTTAGGGTTACAGTTTGGTTTAGGGGTAGGGGTAGGGGTAGGTTTATGTCTAGGCCTAGGGTTAGGGTTAAGGCTATAGTTAGGTTTAGGGTTAGGGTTAGGGTTAGCGCTAGGGTTAGGCTTAGGGTTAGGGTTAGGGCTAGGGTTAGGGCTAGGGTTAGGTTTAGGGCTCGGGTTAGGTTTAGGGTTACGGTTCTGGTTCTGGTTAGGGTTTGGGTTAGCGTTACGGTTAGTGGTAGGTGTTGGGTTAGGGTTAGGGCTAGGGATAGAGTTTAGGCTAGGATTAGGGTTATGTTACAGTTAGTGAGAGGGTTAGGGTAAGGCTAGTGTTAGGGTGAGATTTAGGTTTAGGGATACGGTTTTTTGTTAGGGTTAGGGTTATGGTTAGCGTTAGGATTAGGGTTAGGGCTAGGGTTAGGTCGAGGGTTAGGGTTAGGGTTAAGGTTAGGGTTAGGGTTAAGGTTAGAGTTAGGGTTAGGGTTAGGGTTTGTGTTAGGGTTAGGGTTAGTGTTCGGGCTAGGGCTAGGGTTACTGCTAGGGCTACAGTTAGGGCTAAGGTTAGGGCTAGGGTTAGGGCTAGGGTTAGGGCTTGGGTTAGGGTTAGGGCTAGGGCTAGGGCTAGGGCTAGGGTTAAAGCTAGGGCTAGGGCTAGGGTTAGGGTTAGGGTTAGGGTTAGCGTTAGGGTTAGCGCTAGGGCTAGGGTTAGGGTTAGGGTTAGGGTTAGGGCTAGGGTTAGGTTTAGGGTTAAGGCTCGGGCTAGGGCTAGGGATAGGGATAGGGCTAGGTCTAGGGCTAGGGCTAGGGTTAGTGTTAGGTTTAGGGCTAGGGTTCGGGTTAGGGCTAGAGTTAGGGTTAGGGTGGGGTTAGGGATACGGCTAGGGTTTGGGCTAGGGTTAGGGTTAGGGTTAGGTTTAGGGATAGGGATAGGACTAGGGATAGGGATAGGGATAGGGATAGGGATAGGGCAAGGGTTAGGTCAAGGGCTATTGTTACGGTTAGGGTTAGGGTCAGTGTGAGGGCTATGGTTAGGGTGAGGGTGAGGGTGAGGGTTACGGCTAGGGTTAGCATTAGGGTTAGGGCTGGCGTTAGCGTTAGCATTAGAGTTAGGTTTAGGTTTAGGTTTAGGTTTAGGGTTAGGGTTAGGGTTAGGGCTAGGGCTAGGGCTACGGTTAGGGCTTGCGTCATGTCTAGGGTTAGGGTTCGGTGAGGTTTAGTGTTAGGAGTAGAGTTAGGGTTAGGGTGAGGGCTAGGTTTAGGGTGAGGGTTAGTTTTAGGGTTAGGGTTAGGGCTAGGGTTATCATTAGGGTTAGGGCTAGGGTTAGGGTTAGGTTTATGATTATGGTTAGGGTTTTGGTTAGGTTTAGTGGTAGGCTTTGGGTTAGGGTTAGGGCTAGGGTTTGGGTTAGGGTTAAGGTTAGAGTTAGGGTTAGGGTTAGGGTTTCGGTTAGGGTTAGGGTTAAGGTTAGAGTTAGGGTTAGGGTTAGGGTTTGTGTTAGGGTTAGGGTCAGTGTTCGGGCTAGGGCTAGGGTTACTGCTAGGGCTACAGTTAGGGCTAAGGTTAGGGCTAGGGTTAGGGCTAGGGTTAGTGCTTGGGTTAGGGTTAGGGCTGGGGCTAGGGCTAGGGCTAGAGCTAGGGCAAGGGTTAGGCAAGGGCTATGGTTAGGGTTAGGGTTAGGGTTAGGGTTAGGGTGAGGGTTACGGCTAGGGCTAGGGCTAGGGCAAGGGTTAGGGTAAGGGCTATGCTTAGAGTTAGAGTTAGGGTTAGGGTTAGGGTTGGGGTTAGGGTGAGGGTCAGGGCTAGGGTTAGGGTGAGGGTTAGGGTTACGGTTCTGGTTCTGGTTCTGGTTAGGGTTTGGGTTAGCGTTAGGGTAAGTGGTAGGTGTTGGGTTAGGGTTAGGGCTAGGGATAGAGTTTAGGCTAGGATTAGGGTTAGGGTTACAGTTAGTGAGAGGGTTAGGGCTAAGGCTAGTGTTAGGGTGAGAGTTAGGTTTAGGGATATGGTTTTTTGTTAGGGTTAGGGTTATGTTTAGCGTTAGGATTAGGGTTAGGGCTAGGGTTAGGGTTAGGGTTAGGGTTAGGGTTAGGGTTAGGGTTAGGGTTAAGGTTAGAGTTAGGGTTAGGGTTAGGGTTAGGGTTTGGGTTAGGGTTAGTGTTCGGGCTAGGGCTAGGGTTACTGCTAGGGCTACGGTTAGGGCTAGGGTTAGGTCTAGGGGTAGGGCTTGGGTTAGGGTTAGGGTTAGGGCTAGGGCTAGGGCTAGGGCTAGGGCAAGGGTTAGGGCAAGGGCTATGGTTAGGGTTAGGGTTAGGGTTAGGGTGAGGGTGAGGGTGAGGGTTAGGGCTAGGGCTAGGGCTAGGGCTAGGGCTAGGGCAAGGGTTAGGGCAAGGGCTATGGTTAGGGTTAGAGTTCGGGTTAGGGTTACGGTTGGGGTTAGGGTGAGGGTCAGGACTAGGGTTAGGGTGAGGGTTAGGGTTAGTGTTAGGGCCAGGGTTAGCATTAGGGTCAGGGCTACGGTTAGGGTTAGGGGAGGGGTAGGGGTAGGATTAGGGTAGGGTTAGGGTTACGGCTATGGTTAGGGTTAGGGCTCGGACAAGGGTTAGGTCTAAGGCTAGGGCTAGTGTTAGGGTTAGGGCTATGGCTAGGGCTAGGGCTTGGGCTAGGGCAAGGGTTAGGGTTAGGGTTAGGGTTAGGGTTAGGTATAGGGTGAGGGCTAGGGTTAGGGTGAGGGTTCTGGTTAGTGTTAGGGCTAGGGTGAGCATTAGGGTTAGGGCTACGGTTATGGTTAGGGTTTGTATTAGGTTTAGTGGTAGGCTTTGGGTTAGGGTAAGGTCTAGGGTTAGGGCTAGGGTTAGGGTTAATGTTAGGGCTAGGGCTAGGGTTAGGTTTGGGGTTACGGTTAGGGTTACGGTTAGGGTTAGGGTTAGGGTTAGGGTTAGAGTTAGGGCTAGGGTTGGGGTAGAGGTTAGGGTTAGGGTTAGGGTTAGGTTTACGGTTGTGGTTGCGGTTGGTGTTGTGTTGTGGTTGGGTTTGGGGTTAGGGTTTGAGTTCGGGTTCGGTTCGGGTTAGGGTGAGGGTGAGGGTTAGGGCTAGGGCTAGGGCTAGGGCTAGGGCAAGGGTTAGGGCAAGGGCTATGGTTAGGGTTAGAGTTCGGGTTAGGGTTACGGTTGGGGTTAGGGTGAGGGTCAGGACTAGGGTTAGGGTGAGGGTTAGGGTTAGGGCTAGGGTGAGGTTTAGGGTTAGGGTTAGGGTTAGGGTTAGGGTTAGGTCTAGGGTTAGGGTTATCGTTAGGGTGACGCTTTGGGCTAGGGTTAGGGTTAGGGTTAGGGTTAGGGTTCGGGCTAGGGCTAGGGTTAGGGCTAGGGCTAGGGCTACGGATAGGGCTAGGGTTAGGGCTAGTGTTAGGGCTTAGGTTAGGGTTAGGGTTAGGGTTATGGTTCGGGTTAGGTATAGGGTGAGGGCTAGGGTTAGGATGAGGGTTCTGGTTAGTGTTAGGTCTAGGGTTAGCATTAGGGTTAGGGCTACGGTTATGGTTAGGGTTTGTGTTAGGGTTAGTGGTAGGCTTTGAGTTAGGGTAAGGTCTAGGGTTAGGGCTAGGGCTAGGGTAAGGGTTAGGGCTAGGGTTAGAACTAGAGCTAGGGCTAGGGTTAGGGTTAGGGTTCAGTTTTAGTTTAGGGTTACAGTTTGGTTTAGGGGTAGGGGTAGGGGTAGGGTTAGGTCTAGGCCTAGGGTTAGGGTTAAGGCTATAGTTAGGTTTAGGGTTAAGGTTAGGGTTAGCGCTAGGGTTAGGCTTAGGGTTAGGGTTAGGGCTAGGGTTAGGTTTAGGGCTCAGGTTAGGGTTAGGGTTACGGTTCTGGTTCTGGTTAGGGTTTGGGTTAGCGTTAGGGTTAGTGGTAGGTGTTGGGTTAGGGTTAGTGATAGGGATAGCGTTTAGGCTAGGATTAGGGTTAGGGTTACAGTTAGTGAGAGGGTTAGGGCTAAGGCTAGTGTTAGGGTGAGATTTAGGTTTAGGGATATGGTTTTTTGTTAGGGTTAGGGTTATGGTTAGCGTTAGGATTAGGGTTAGGGCTAGGGTTAGGTCGAGGGTTAGGGTTAGGGTTAGGGTTAGGGTTAGGGTTAGGGTTAAGGTTAGAGTTAGGGTTAGGGTTAGGGTTTGGGTTAGGGTTAGGGTTAAGGTTAGAGTTAGGGTTAGGGTTAGGGTTTGTGTTAGGGTTAGGGTCAGTGTTCGGGCTAGGGCTAGGGTTACTGCTAGGGCTACAGTTAGGGCTAAGGTTAGGGCTAGGGTTAGGGCTAGGGTTAGGGCTTGGGTTAGGGTTAGGGCTAGGGCTAGGGCTAGGGCTAGAGCTAGGGCAAGGGTTAGGCAAGGGCTATGGTTAGGGTTAGGGTTAGGGTTAGGGTTAGGGTTAGGGTGAGGGTGAGGGTTACGGCTAGGGCTAGGGCTAGGGCAAGGGTTAGGGTAAGGGCTATGCTTAGAGTTAGAGTTAGGGTTAGGGTTAGGGTTGGGGTTAGGGTGAGGGTCAGGGCTAGGATTAGGGTGAGGGTTAGGGTTACGGTTCTGGTTAGGGTTTGGGTTAGCGTTAGGGTAAGTGGTAGGTGTTGGGTTAGGGTTAGGGCTAGGGATAGAGTTTAGGCTAGGATTAGGGTTAGGGTTACAGTTAGTGAGAGGGTTAGGGCTAAGGCTAGTGTTAGGGTGAGAGTTAGGTTTCGGGATATGGTTTTTTGTTAGGGTTAGGGTTATGTTTAGCGTTAGGATTAGGGTTAGGGCTAGGGTTAGGGTTAGGGTTAGGGTTAGGGTTAGGGTTAAGGTTAGAGTTAGGGTTAGGGTTAGGGTTAGGGTTTGGGTTAGGGTTAGTGTTCGGGCTAGGGCTAGGGTTACTGCTAGGGCTACGGTTAGGGCTAGGGTTAGGTCTAGGGGTAGGGCTTGGGTTAGGGTTAGGGTTAGGGCTAGGGCTAGGGCTAGGGCTAGGGCAAGGGTTAGGGCAAGGGCTATGGTTAGGGTTAGGGTTAGGGTGAGGGTGAGGGTTAGGGCTAGGGCTAGGGCTAGGGCTAGGGCTAGGGCAAGGGTTAGGGCAAGGGCTATGGTTAGGGTTAGAGTTCGGGTTAGGGTTACGGTTGGGGTTAGGGTGAGGGTCAGGACTAGGGTTAGGGTGAGGGTTAGGGTTAGTGTTAGGGCCAGGGTTAGCATTAGGGTCAGGGCTACGGTTAGGGTTAGGGGAGGGGTAGGGGTAGGATTAGGGTAGGGTTAGGGTTACGGCTATGGTTAGGGTTAGGGCTCAGACAAGGGTTAGGTCTAAGGCTAGGGCTAGTGTTAGGGTTAGGGCTATGGCTAGGGCTTGGGCTAGGGCAAGGGTTAGGGTTAGGGTTAGGGTTAGGTATAGGGTGAGGGCTAGGGTTAGGGTGAGGGTTCTGGTTAGTGTTAGGGCTAGGGTGAGCATTAGGGTTAGGGCTACGGTTATGGTTAGGGTTTGTATTGGGGTTAGTGGTAGGCTTTGGGTTAGGGTAAGGTCTAGGGTTAGGGCTAGGGTTAGGGTTAATGTTAGGGCTAGGGCTAGGGTTAGGTTTGGGGTTACGGTTAGGGTTACGGTTAGGGTTAGGGTTAGGGTTAGGGTTAGAGTTAGGGCTAGGGTTGGGGTAGAGGTTAGGGTTAGGGTTAGGGTTAGGGTTAGGTTTACGGTTGTGGTTGCGGTTGGTGTTGTGTTGTGGTTGGGGTTGGGGTTAGGGTTTGAGTTCGGGTTCGGGTTAGGGTTAGGGTTTGGGGTAGGTTTATGGTTTGGGTTAGGGTTAGGGTTGGGGTTGGGGTTAGGTTTAGGGCTAGGGCTAGGGCTAGGGTTAAAGCTAGGGGTAGGGCTAGGGTTAGGGTTAGCGTTAGGGTTAGGGCTAGGGTTCGGGTTAGGGCTAGAGTTCGGGTTAGGGTTAGGGTGGGGTTAGGGCTACGGCTAGGGTTTGGGCTTGGGTTAGGGTTAGGGTTAGGGTTAGGGTTAGGGTTAGGGATAGGACTAGGGATAGGGATAGGGATAGGGATAGGGATAGGACTAGGGATTGGGATAGGGATAGGGCAAGGGTTAGGTCAAGGGCTATTGTTACGGTTAGGTTTAGGGTCAGTGTGAGGGCTATGGTTAGGGTGAGGGTGAGGGTTACGGCTAGGGTTAGCATTAGGGTTAGGGCTGGCGTTAGCGTTAGCATTAGAGTTAGGTTTAGGTTTAGGGGGAGGGTTAGGGTTAGGTTTAGGGCTAGGGCTAGGGCTACGGTTAGGGCTTGCGTCATGGCTAGGGTTAGGGTTCGGTGAGGTTTAGTGTTCGGAGTAGAGTTAGGGTTAGGGTGAGGGCTAGGTTTAGGGTGAGGGTTAGTTTTAGGGTTAGGGTTGGGCTAGGGTTATCATTAGGGTTAGGGCTAGGGTTAGGGTTAGGTTTATGATTATGGTTAGGGTTTTGGTTAGGTTTAGTGGTAGGCTTTGGGTTAGGGTTAGGGCTAGGGTTTGGGTTAGGGTTTGGGTTAGGGTTAGGGCTAGGGTGAGGTTTAGGGTTAGGGTTAGGGTTAGGGTTAGGTCTAGGGTTAGGGTTATCGTTAGGGTGACGCTTTGGGCTAGGGTTAGGGTTAGGGTTAGGGTTAGGGTTAGGGTTAGGGTTCGGGCTAGGGCTAGGGTTAGGGCTAGGGCTAGGGCTACGGATAGGGCTAGGGTTAGGGCTAGGGTTAGGGCTTAGGTTAGGGTTAGGGTTAGGGTTATGGTTAGGGTTAGGTATAGGGTGAGGGCTAGGGTTAGGGTGAGGGTTCTGGTTAGTGTTAGGTCTAGGGTTAGCATTAGGGTTAGGGCTACGGTTATGGTTAGGGTTTGTGTTAGGGTTAGTGGTAGGCTTTGAGTTAGGGTAAGGTCTAGGGTTAGGGCTAGGGCTAGGGTAAGGGTTAGGGCTAGGGTTAGAACTAGAGCTAGGGCTAGGGTTAGGGTTAGGGTTCAGTTTTAGTTTAGGTTTACAGTTTGGTTTAGGGGTAGGGGTAGGGGTAGGGGTAGGTCTAGGCCTAGGGTTAGGGTTAAGGCTATAATTAGGTTTAGGGTTAAGGTTAGGGTTAGCGCTAGGGTTAGGCTTAGGTTTAGGGTTAGGGCTAGGGTTAGGTTTAGGGCTCAGGTTAGGGTTAGGGTTACGGTTCTGGTTCTGGTTAGGGTTTGGGTTAGCGTTAGGGTTAGTGGTAGGTGTTGGGTTAGGGTTAGGGATAGGGATAGCGTTTAGGCTAGGATTAGGGTTAGGGTTACAGTTAGTGAGAGGGTTAGGGCTAAGGCTAGTGTTAGGGTGAGATTTAGGTTTAGGGATATGTTTTTTTGTTAGGGTTAGGGTTATGGTTAGCGTTAGGATTAGGGTTAGGGCTAGGGTTAGGTCGAGGGTTAGGGTTAGGGTTAGGGTTAGGGTTAGGGTTAAGGTTAGAGTTAGGGTTAGGGTTAGGGTTAGGGTTAGGGTTAGGGTTAGGGTTTGGGTTAGGGTTAGGGTTAAGGTTAGAGTTAGGGTTAGGGTTAAGGTTTGTGTTCGGGTTTGGGTTAGTGTTCGGGCTAGGGCTAGGGTTACTGCTAGGGCTACAGTTAGGGCTAAGGTTAGGGCTAGGGTTAGGGCTAGGGTTAGGGCTTGGGTTAGGGTTAGGGTTAGGGTGAGGGTGAGGGTTAGGGCTAGGGCTAGGGCTAGGGCTAGGGCAAGGGTTAGGGCAAGGGCTATGGTTAGGGTTAGAGTTCGGGTTAGGGTTACGGTTGGGTTTAGGGTGAGGGTCAGGACTAGGGTTAGGGTGAGGGTTAGGGTTAGTGTTAGGGCCTGGGTTAGCATTAGGGTCAGGGCTACGGTTAGCGTTAGGGGAGGGGTAGGGGTAGGATTAGGGTAGGGTTAGGGTTACGGCTATGGTTAGGGTTAGGGCTCGGACAAGGGTTAGGTCTAAGGCTAGGATTAGTGTTAGGGTTAGGGCTATGGCTAGGGCTTGGGCTAGGGCAGGGGTTAGGGTTAGGGTTAGGGTTAGGGCTAGGGTTATCATTAGGGTTAGGGCTAGGGTTAGGGTTAGGTTTATGATTATGGTTAGGGTTTTGGTTAGGTTTAGTGGTAGGCTTTGGGTTAGGGTTAGGGCTAGGGTTTGGGTTAGGGTTAAGGTTAGAGTTAGGGTTAAGGTTAGGGTTTGGGTTAGGGTTAGGGTTAAGGTTAGAGTTAGGGTTAGGGTTAGGGTTTGTGTTAGGGTTAGGGTTAGTGTTGGGGCTAGGGCTAGGGTTACTGCTAGGGCTACAGTTAGGGCTAAGGTTAGGGCTAGGGTTAGGGCTAGCGTTAGGGCTTGGGTTAGGGTTAGGGCTAGGGCTAGGGCTAGGGCTAGGGCTAGGGCTAGGGCAAGGGTTAGCAAGGGCTATGGTTAGGGTTAGGGTTAGGGTTAGGGTAAGGGTTAGGGTTAGGGTTAGGGTTAGGGTTAGGGTTAGGGTGAGGGTTAGGGCTAGGGCTAGGGCTAGGGTAACGGTTAGGACATGCGTTAGAGCTAGAGTTAGGGCTAGCGTTAGGGTTCAGGTTCAGTTTAGGGTTACAGTTTGAGTTAGGGGTAGGGCTAGGGTAGGGCTAGGGCTAGGGTTAGGGCTAGGCCTAGGGTTAGAATTAGGGCTAAGGTTAGGTTTAGGGTTAGGGTTAGCGTTAGGGTTAGCGCTAGGGTTACGTTTAGGGTTAGGGATAGGGTTAGGTTTAGGGCTCGGGTTATGGTTAGGGTTACGGTTAGGGTTTGGGTTAGGGTTAGGGTTAGTGGTAGGGGTTGGGTTAGGGTTAGGGCTAGGGTCAGGGTTGGGGCTAGGGTTAGGGTTAGGGTTATTGTAAGTGAGAGGGTTAGGGCTAAGCCTAGGGTTATGCTTAGGGTTAGGGATACTGTTTGGGTTAGGGTTAGGGTTAGGGTAAGTGTTAGGGTTAGGGTTAGGGCTAGGGTGATGTTTAGGGTTAGGGTTAGGGTTAGGGTTAGCTCTAGGGTTAGGGTTATCGTTAGGGTGACGCTTTGGGCTAGGGTTAGGGTTAGGGTTAGGGTTAGGCTTAGGCTTAGGGTTCGGGCTAGGGCTAGGGTTAGGGCTAGGGCTAGGGCTAGGGTGAGGGTTCTGGTTAGTGTTAGGGCTAGGGTTAGCATTAGGGTTAGGGCTACGGTTATGGTTAGGGTTTGTGTTAGGGTTAGTGGTAGGCTTTGAGTTAGGGTAAAGTCTAGGGTTAGGGCTAGGGCTAGGGTTAGGGCTAGGGCTAGGGCTACGGATAGGGCTAGGGTTAGGGCTAGGGTTAGGGCTTAGGTTAGGGTTAGGGTTAGGGTTAGGGTTCTGGTTAGGTATAGGGTGAGGGCTAGGGTTAGGTTGAGGGTTCTGGTTAGTGTTAGGGCTAGGGTTAGCATTAAGGTTAGGGCTACGGTTATGGTTAGGATTTGTGTTAGGCTTAGTGGTAGGCTTTGAGTTAGGGTAAGGTCTAGGGTTAGGGCTAGGGCTAGGGTAAGGGTTAGGGCTAGGGGTAGAACTAGAGCTAGGGCTAAGGTTAGGGTTAGTGTTCAGTTTTAGTTTAGGGTTACAGTTTGGTTTATGGGTAGGGGTAGGGGTAGGGTTAGGTCTAGGCCTAGGGTTAGGGTTAAGGCTAAAGTTAGGTTTAGGGTTAGGGTTAGGGTTAGCGCTAGGGTTAGGCTTAGGGTTAGGGTTAGGGCTAGGGTTTGGTTTAGGGCTCGGGTTAGGGTTAGGGTTACGGTTCTGGTTAGGGTTTGGGTTAGCGTTAGGGTTAGTGGTAGGTGTTGGGTTAGGGTTAGGGCTAGGGATAGAGTTTAGGCTAGGATTAGGGTTAGGGTTACAGTTAGTGAGAGGGTTAGGGCTAAGGCTAGTGTTAGGGTGAGATTTAGGTTTAGGGATATGGTTTTTTGTTAGGGTTAGGGTTATGGTTAGGGTTAGGATTAGGGCTAGGGCTAGGGTTAGGTCGAGGGTTAGGGTTAGGGTTAGGGTTAGGGTTAGGGTTAAGGTTAGAGTTAGGGTTAGCGTTAGGGTTTGGGTTAGGGTTAGGGTTAGTGTTCGGGCTAGGGCTAGGGTTACTGCTAGGGCTACGGTTAGGGCTAGCGTTAGGGCTAGGGTTAGGGCTTGGGTTAGGGTTAGTTTTAGGGCTAGAGCTAGGGCTAGGGCAAGGGTTAGGGCAAGGGCTATGGTTAGGGTTAGGGTTAGGGTGAGGGTTAGGGCTAGGGCTAGGGCTAGGGCTAGGGCAAGGGTTAGGGCAAGGGCTATGGTTAGGGTTAGGGTTAGGGTTAGGGTGAGGGCTAGGGGTAGGGCTTGGGTTAGGGTTAGGGTTAGGGCTAGGGCTAGGGCTAGGGCAAGGGTTAGGGCAAGGGCTATGGTTAGGGTTAGGGTTAGGGTTAGGGTTAGGCTGAGGGTGAGGGTTAGGGCTCGGGCTAGGGCTCGGGCTAGGGCTAGGGCTAGGGCAAGGGTTAGGGCAAGGACTATGATTAGGGTTAGAGTTCGGGTTAGGGTTACGGTTGGGGTTAGGGTGAGGGTCAGGACTAGGGTTAGCGTGAGGGTTAGGGTTAGTGTTAGGGCCAGGGTTAGCATTAGGGTCAGGGCTACGGTTAGGGTTAGGGGTAGGGGTAGGGGTAGGATTAGGGTAGGGTCAGGGTTACGGCTATGGTTAGGGTTAGGGCTCGGACAAGGGTTAGGGCTAAGGCTAGGGCTAGTGTTAGGGTTAGGGCTATGGCTAGGGCAAGGGTTAAGGTTAGGGTTAGGGTTAGGTATAGGGTGAGGGCTAGGGTTAGGGTGAGGGTTCTGGTTAGTGTTAGGGCTAGGGTAAGCATTAGGGTTAGGGCTACGGTTATGGTTAGGGTTGGTATTAGGGTTATTGGTAGGCTTTGGGTTAGGGTAAGGTCTAGGGTTAGGGCTAGGGCTAGGGTAAGGGTTAGGGCTAGGTTTAGAACTAGAGCTAGGGCTAGGGTTAGGGTTAGGGTTCAGTTTCAGTTTAGGGTTACAGTTTGGTTTAGGGGTAGGCATAGGGGTAGGGTTAGGTCTAGGCCTAGGGTTAGGGTTAAGGCTATAGTTAGGTTTAGGGTTAGGGTTAGGGTTAGCGCTAGGGTTAGGCTTAGGGTTAGGGTTAGGGCTAGGGTTAGGTTTAGGGCTCGGGTTAGGTTTTGGGTTACGGTTCTGGTTCTGGTTAGGGTTTGGGTTAGCGTTACGGTTAGTGGTAGGTGTTGGGTTAGGGTTAGGGCTAGGGATAGAGTTTAGGCTATGATTAGGGTTAGGTTACAGTTAGTGAGAGGGTTAGGGCTAAGGCTAGTGTTAGGGTTAGGCTTAGGTTTAAGGATATGGTTTGGGTTAGGCTTAGGGTTAGGGCTAGGGTTAGGGTTAGGGTTAGGGTTAGGGTTAGGTCTAGGGTTAGGGTTAGGGTTATGGTTAGGGTTATGGTTAGGGTTAGGGTTAGGGTTAGGGTTAGGGTGAGTGTGAGGGTTAGGGCTAGGGCTAGGGCTAGGGGTAGGGCTAGGGCAAGGGTTAGGGCAAGTGCTATGGTTAGGGTTAGAGTTCGGGTTAGGGTTACGGTTGGGGTTAGGGTGAGGGTCAGGACTAGGGTTAGGGTGAGGGTTAGGGTTAGTGTTAGGGCCAGGGTTAGCATTAGGGTCAGGGCTACGGTTAGGGTTAGGGGAGGGGTAGGGGTAGGATTAGGGTAGGGTTAGGGTTACGGCTATGGTTAGGGTTAGGGCTCGGACAAGGGTTAGGTCTAAGGCTAGGGCTAGTGTTAGGGTTAGGGCTATGGCTAGGGCTAGGGCTTGGGCTAGGGCAAGGGTTAGGGTTAGGGTTAGGGTTAGGGTTAGGTATAGGGTGAGGGCTAGGGTTAGGGTGAGGGTTCTGGTTAGTGTTAGGGC
>NC_139475.1:17240000-17265000 GCF_057233095.1 Heloderma suspectum
AGGGCTAGGGCTAGGGTTAGTGTTAGGGTTAGGGCTAGGGTTCGGGTTAGGGCTAGAGTTCGGGTTAGGGTTAGGGTGGGGTTAGGGCTACGGCTAGGGTTTGGGCTTGGGTTAGGGTTAGGGTTAGGGTTAGGGTTAGGGTTAGGGTTAGGGATAGGACTAGGGATAGGGATAGGGATAGGGATAGGGATAGGGATAGGGATAGGACTAGGGATTGGGATAGGGATAGGGCAAGGGTTAGGTCAAGGGCTATTGTTACGGTTAGGTTTAGGGTCAGTGTGAGGGCTATGGTTAGGGTGAGGGTGAGGGTTACGGCTAGGGTTAGCATTAGGGTTAGGGCTGGCGTTAGCGTTAGCATTAGAGTTAGGTTTAGGTTTAGGGGGAGGGTTAGGGTTAGGTTTAGGGCTAGGGCTAGGGCTACGGTTAGGGCTTGCGTCATGGCTAGGGTTAGGGTTCGGTGAGGTTTAGTGTTCGGAGTAGAGTTAGGGTTAGGGTGAGGGCTAGGTTTAGGGTGAGGGTTAGTTTTAGGGTTAGGGTTGGGCTAGGGTTATCATTAGGGTTAGGGCTAGGGTTAGGGTTAGGTTTATGATTATGGTTAGGGTTTTGGTTAGGTTTAGTGGTAGGCTTTGGGTTAGGGTTAGGGCTAGGGTTTGGGTTAGGGTTTGGGTTAGGGTTAGGGCTAGGGTGAGGTTTAGGGTTAGGGTTAGGGTTAGGGTTAGGTCTAGGGTTAGGGTTATCGTTAGGGTGACGCTTTGGGCTAGGGTTAGGGTTAGGGTTAGGGTTAGGGTTAGGGTTAGGGTTCGGGCTAGGGCTAGGGTTAGGGCTAGGGCTAGGGCTACGGATAGGGCTAGGATAAGGTCTAGGGTTAGGGCTAGGGCTAGGGTAAGGGTTAGGGCTAGGGTTAGGTCGACGGTTAGGGTTAGGGTTAGGGTTAGGGTTAGGGTTAGGGTTAAGGTTAGAGTTAGGGTTAGGGTTAGGGTTAGGGTTTGGGTTAGGGTTAGTGTTCAGGCTAGGGCTAGGGTTACTGCTAGGGCTACGGTAAGGGCTAGGGTTAGGGCTAGGGGCAGGGCTTGGGTTAGGGTTAGGGTTAGGGCTAGGGCTAGGGCTAGGGCTAGGGTTAGTGTTAGGGTTAGTGTTAGGGTTAGGTTTAGGTGTAGGGTTAGGGTTAGACTTAGGGGCAGGTTTAGGGGTAGGGCTAGGGTTAGTTGTAGTGTTAGAGCTAGGGCTAGGGCTTGGGATAGGGATAGGGATAGGGATAGGGATAGGGTTAGTGTTAGTGTTAGTGTTAGTGTTAGTGTTAGGGCTAGGGCTAGGGTTAGGGTTAGGGTTAGGGTTAGGGTTAAGGTTAGAGTTAGGGTTAGGGTTAGGGTTAGGGTTTGGGTTAGGGTTAGTGTTCGGGCTAGGGCTAGGGTTACTGCTAGGGCTACGGTTAGGGCTAGGGTTAGGTCTAGGGGTAGGGCTTGGGTTAGGGTTAGGGTTAGGGCTAGGGCTAGAGCTAGGGCTAGGGCTAGGGCAAGGGTTAGGGCAAGGGCTATGGTTAGGGTTAGGGTTAGGGTTAGGGTGAGGGTGAGGGTTAGGGCTAGGGCTAGGGCTAGGGCTAGGGCTAGGGCAAGGGTTAGGGCAAGGGCTATGGTTAGAGTTAGAGTTCGGGTTAGGGTTACGGTTGGGGTTAGGGTGAGGGTCAGGACTAGGGTTAGGGTGAGGGTTAGGGTTAGTGTTAGGGCCAGGGTTAGCATTAGGGTCAGGGCTACGGTTAGGGTTAGGGGAGGGGTAGGGGTAGGATTAGGGTAGGGTTAGGGTTACGGCTATGGTTAGGGTTAGGGCTCGGACAAGGGTTAGGTCTAAGGCTAGGGCTAGTGTTAGGGTTAGGGCTATGGCTAGGGCTAGGGCTTGGGCTAGGGCAAGGGTTAGGGTTAGGGTTAGGGTTAGGGTTAGGTATAGGGTGAGGGCTAGGGTTAGGGTGAGGGTTCTGGTTAGTGTTAGGGCTAGGGTGAGCATTAGGGTTAGGGCTACGGTTATGGTTAGGGTTTGTATTAGGGTTAGTGGTAGGCTTTGGGTTAGGGTAAGGTCTAGGGTTAGGGCTAGGGTTAGGGTTAATGTTAGGGCTAGGGCTAGGGTTAGGTTTGGGGTTACGGTTAGGGTTACGGTTAGGGTTAGGGTTAGGGTTAGGGTTAGAGTTAGGGCTAGGGTTGGGGTAGAGGTTAGGGTTAGGGTTAGGGTTAGGTTTACGGTTGTGGTTGCGGTTGGTGTTGTGTTGTGGTTGGGTTTGGGGTTAGGGTTTGAGTTCGGGTTCGGTTCGGGTTAGGGTGAGGGTGAGGGTTAGGGCTAGGGCTAGGGCTAGGGCTAGGGCAAGGGTTAGGGCAAGGGCTATGGTTAGGGTTAGAGTTCGGGTTAGGGTTACGGTTGGGGTTAGGGTGAGGGTCAGGACTAGGGTTAGGGTGAGGGTTAGGGTTAGGGCTAGGGTGAGGTTTAGGGTTAGGGTTAGGGTTAGGGTTAGGTCTAGGGTTAGGGTTATCGTTAGGGTGACGCTTTGGGCTAGGGTTAGGGTTAGGGTTAGGGTTAGGGTTCGGGCTAGGGCTAGGGTTAGGGCTAGGGCTAGGGCTAGGGCTACGGATAGGGCTAGGGTTAGGGCTAGTGTTAGGGCTTAGGTTAGGGTTAGGGTTAGGGTTATGGTTCGGGTTAGGTATAGGGTGAGGGCTAGGGTTAGGGTGAGGGTTCTGGTTAGTGTTAGGTCTAGGGTTAGCATTAGGGTTAGGGCTACGGTTATGGTTAGGGTTTGTGTTAGGGTTAGTGGTAGGCTTTGAGTTAGGGTAAGGTCTAGGGTTAGGGCTAGGGCTAGGGTAAGGGTTAGGGCTAGGGTTAGAACTAGAGCTAGGGCTAGGGTTAGGGTTAGGGTTCAGTTTTAGTTTAGGGTTACAGTTTGGTTTAGGGGTAGGGGTAGGGGTAGGGGTAGGTCTAGGCCTAGGGTTAGGGTTAAGGCTATAGTTAGGTTTAGGGTTAAGGTTAGGGTTAGCGCTAGGGTTAGGCTTAGGGTTAGGGTTAGGGCTAGGGTTAGGGTTAGGGCTCTGGTTAGGGTTAGGGTTACGGTTCTGGTTCTGGTTAGGGTTTGGGTTAGCGTTAGGGTTAGTGGTAGGTGTTGGGTTAGGGTTAGTGATAGGGATAGCGTTTAGGCTAGGATTAGGGTTAGGGTTACAGTTAGTGAGAGGGTTAGGGCTAAGGCTAGTGTTAGGGTGAGATTTAGGTTTAGGGATATGGTTTTTTGTTAGGGTTAGGGTTATGGTTAGCGTTAGGATTAGGGTTAGGGCTAGGGTTAGGTCGAGGGTTAGGGTTAGGGTTAGGGTTAGGGTTAGGGTTAGGGTTAGGGTTAAGGTTAGAGTTAGGGTTAGGGTTAGGGTTAGGGTTTGGGTTAGGGTTAGGGTTAAGGTTAGAGTTAGGGTTAGGGTTAGGGTTTGTGTTAGGGTTAGGGTCAGTGTTCGGGCTAGGGCTAGGGTTACTGCTAGGGCTACAGTTAGGGCTAAGGTTAGGGCTAGGGTTAGGGCTAGGGTTAGGGCTTGGGTTAGGGTTAGGGCTAGGGCTAGGGCTAGGGCTAGAGCTAGGGCAAGGGTTAGGCAAGGGCTATGGTTAGGGTTAGGGTTAGGGTTAGGGTTAGGGTGAGGGTGAGGGTTACGGCTAGGGCTAGGGCTAGGGCAAGGGTTAGGGTAAGGGCTATGCTTAGAGTTAGAGTTAGGGTTAGGGTTAGGGTTGGGGTTAGGGTGAGGGTCAGGGCTAGGATTAGGGTGAGGGTTAGGGTTACGGTTCTGGTTAGGGTTTGGGTTAGCGTTAGGGTAAGTGGTAGGTGTTGGGTTAGGGTTAGGGCTAGGGATAGAGTTTAGGCTAGGATTAGGGTTAGGGTTACAGTTAGTGAGAGGGTTAGGGCTAAGGCTAGTGTTAGGGTGAGAGTTAGGTTTAGGGATATGGTTTTTTGTTAGGGTTAGGGTTATGTTTAGCGTTAGGATTAGGGTTAGGGCTAGGGTTAGGGTTAGGGTTAGGGTTAGGGTTAGGGTTAAGGTTAGAGTTAGGGTTAGGGTTAGGGTTAGGGTTTGGGTTAGGGTTAGTGTTCGGGCTAGGGCTAGGGTTACTGCTAGGGCTACGGTTAGGGCTAGGGTTAGGTCTAGGGGTAGGGCTTGGGTTAGGGTTAGGGTTAGGGCTAGGGCTAGGGCTAGGGCTAGGGCAAGGGTTAGGGCAAGGGCTATGGTTAGGGTTAGGGTTAGGGTGAGGGTGAGGGTTAGGGCTAGGGCTAGGGCTAGGGCTAGGGCTAGGGCAAGGGTTAGGGCAAGGGCTATGGTTAGGGTTAGAGTTCGGGTTAGGGTTACGGTTGGGGTTAGGGTGAGGGTCAGGACTAGGGTTAGGGTGAGGGTTAGGGTTAGTGTTAGGGCCAGGGTTAGCATTAGGGTCAGGGCTACGGTTAGGGTTAGGGGAGGGGTAGGGGTAGGATTAGGGTAGGGTTAGGGTTACGGCTATGGTTAGGGTTAGGGCTCAGACAAGGGTTAGGTCTAAGGCTAGGGCTAGTGTTAGGGTTAGGGCTATGGCTAGGGCTTGGGCTAGGGCAAGGGTTAGGGTTAGGGTTAGGGTTAGGTATAGGGTGAGGGCTAGGGTTAGGGTGAGGGTTCTGGTTAGTGTTAGGGCTAGGGTGAGCATTAGGGTTAGGGCTACGGTTATGGTTAGGGTTTGTATTGGGGTTAGTGGTAGGCTTTGGGTTAGGGTAAGGTCTAGGGTTAGGGCTAGGGTTAGGGTTAATGTTAGGGCTAGGGCTAGGGTTAGGTTTGGGGTTACGGTTAGGGTTACGGTTAGGGTTAGGGTTAGGGTTAGGGTTAGAGTTAGGGCTAGGGTTGGGGTAGAGGTTAGGGTTAGGGTTAGGGTTAGGGTTAGGTTTACGGTTGTGGTTGCGGTTGGTGTTGTGTTGTGGTTGGGGTTGGGGTTAGGGTTTGAGTTCGGGTTCGGGTTAGGGTTAGGGTTTGGGGTAGGTTTATGGTTTGGGTTAGGGTTAGGGTTGGGGTTGGGGTTAGGTTTAGGGCTAGGGCTAGGGCTAGGGTTAAAGCTAGGGGTAGGGCTAGGGTTAGGGTTAGCGTTAGGGTTAGGGCTAGGGTTCGGGTTAGGGCTAGAGTTCGGGTTAGGGTTAGGGTGGGGTTAGGGCTACGGCTAGGGTTTGGGCTTGGGTTAGGGTTAGGGTTAGGGTTAGGGTTAGGGTTAGGGATAGGACTAGGGATAGGGATAGGGATAGGGATAGGGATAGGACTAGGGATTGGGATAGGGATAGGGCAAGGGTTAGGTCAAGGGCTATTGTTACGGTTAGGTTTAGGGTCAGTGTGAGGGCTATGGTTAGGGTGAGGGTGAGGGTTACGGCTAGGGTTAGCATTAGGGTTAGGGCTGGCGTTAGCGTTAGCATTAGAGTTAGGTTTAGGTTTAGGGGGAGGGTTAGGGTTAGGTTTAGGGCTAGGGCTAGGGCTACGGTTAGGGCTTGCGTCATGGCTAGGGTTAGGGTTCGGTGAGGTTTAGTGTTCGGAGTAGAGTTAGGGTTAGGGTGAGGGCTAGGTTTAGGGTGAGGGTTAGTTTTAGGGTTAGGGTTGGGCTAGGGTTATCATTAGGGTTAGGGCTAGGGTTAGGGTTAGGTTTATGATTATGGTTAGGGTTTTGGTTAGGTTTAGTGGTAGGCTTTGGGTTAGGGTTAGGGCTAGGGTTTGGGTTAGGGTTTGGGTTAGGGTTAGGGCTAGGGTGAGGTTTAGGGTTAGGGTTAGGGTTAGGGTTAGGTCTAGGGTTAGGGTTATCGTTAGGGTGACGCTTTGGGCTAGGGTTAGGGTTAGGGTTAGGGTTAGGGTTAGGGTTCGGGCTAGGGCTAGGGTTAGGGCTAGGGCTAGGGCTACGGATAGGGCTAGGGTTAGGGCTAGGGTTAGGGCTTAGGTTAGGGTTAGGGTTAGGGTTATGGTTAGGGTTAGGTATAGGGTGAGGGCTAGGGTTAGGGTGAGGGTTCTGGTTAGTGTTAGGTCTAGGGTTAGCATTAGGGTTAGGGCTACGGTTATGGTTAGGGTTTGTGTTAGGGTTAGTGGTAGGCTTTGAGTTAGGGTAAGGTCTAGGGTTAGGGCTAGGGCTAGGGTAAGGGTTAGGGCTAGGGTTAGAACTAGAGCTAGGGCTAGGGTTAGGGTTAGGGTTCAGTTTTAGTTTAGGTTTACAGTTTGGTTTAGGGGTAGGGGTAGGGGTAGGGTTAGGTCTAGGCCTAGGGTTAGGGTTAAGGCTATAATTAGGTTTAGGGTTAAGGTTAGGGTTAGCGCTAGGGTTAGGCTTAGGTTTAGGGTTAGGGCTAGGGTTAGGTTTAGGGCTCAGGTTAGGGTTAGGGTTACGGTTCTGGTTCTGGTTAGGGTTTGGGTTAGCGTTAGGGTTAGTGGTAGGTGTTGGGTTAGGGTTAGGGATAGGGATAGCGTTTAGGCTAGGATTAGGGTTAGGGTTACAGTTAGTGAGAGGGTTAGGGCTAAGGCTAGTGTTAGGGTGAGATTTAGGTTTAGGGATATGTTTTTGTGTTAGGGTTAGGGTTATGGTTAGCGTTAGGATTAGGGTTAGGGCTAGGGTTAGGTCGAGGGTTAGGGTTAGGGTTAGGGTTAGGGTTAGGGTTAAGGTTAGAGTTAGGGTTAGGGTTAGGGTTAGGGTTAGGGTTTGGGTTAGGGTTAGGGTTAAGGTTAGAGTTAGGGTTAGGGTTAAGGTTTGTGTTCGGGTTTGGGTTAGTGTTCGGGCTAGGGCTAGGGTTACTGCTAGGGCTACAGTTAGGGCTAAGGTTAGGGCTAGGGTTAGGGCTAGGGTTAGGGCTTGGGTTAGGGTTAGGGTTAGGGTGAGGGTGAGGGTGAGGGTTAGGGCTAGGGCTAGGGCTAGGGCAAGGGTTAGGGCAAGGGCTATGGTTAGGGTTAGAGTTCGGGTTAGGGTTACGGTTGGGTTTAGGGTGAGGGTCAGGACTAGGGTTAGGGTGAGGGTTAGGGTTAGTGTTAGGGCCTGGGTTAGCATTAGGGTCAGGGCTACGGTTAGCGTTAGGGGAGGGGTAGGGGTAGGATTAGGGTAGGGTTAGGGTTACGGCTATGGTTAGGGTTAGGGCTCGGACAAGGGTTAGGTCTAAGGCTAGGATTAGTGTTAGGGTTAGGGCTATGGCTAGGGCTTGGGCTAGGGCAGGGGTTAGGGTTAGGGTTAGGGTTAGGTTTAGGGTTAGGTATAGGGTGAGGGCTAGGGTTAGGGTGAGGGTTCTGGTTAGTGTTAGGGCTAGGGTGAGCATTAGGGTTAGGGCTACGGTTATGGTTAGGGTTTGTATTAGGGTTAGTGGTAGGCTTTGGGTTAGGGTAAGGTCTAGGGTTAGGGCTAGGGTTAGGGTTAATGTTAGGGCTAGGGCTAGGGTTAGGTTTGGGATAGGGATAGGGATAGGGATAGGACTAGGGATAGGGCTAGGGCTAGGGCTAGGGCTAGGGCTAGGGCAAGGTTTAGGTCAAGGGCTATTGTTACGGTTAGGGTTAGGGTCAGTGTGAGGGCTATGGTTAGGGTGAGGGTGAGGGTGAGGGTTACGGCTAGGATTAGCATTTGGGTTAGGGCTGGCATTAGCGTTAGCATTAGAGTTAGGTTTAGGTTTAGGGTCAGGGTTAGGGTTAGGGTTAGGGCTAGGGCTAGGGCTACGGTTAGGGCTTGCGTCATGTCTAGGGTTAGGGTTCAGTGAGGTTTAGGGTTAGGAGTAGAGTTAGGGTTAGGGTGAGGGCTAGGTTTAGGGTGAGGGTTAGTTTTAGGGTTAGGGTTAGGGCTAGGGTTATCATTAGGGTTAGGGCTAGGGTTAGGGTTAGGTTTATGATTATGGTTAGGGTTTTGGTTAGGTTTAGTGGTAGGCTTTGGGTTAGGGTTAGGGCTAGGGTTTGGGTTAGGGTTAAGGTTAGAGTTAGGGTTAAGGTTAGGGTTTGGGTTAGGGTTAGGGTTAAGGTTAGAGTTAGGGTTAGGGTTAGGGTTTGTGTTAGGGTTAGGGTTAGTGTTGGGGCTAGGGCTAGGGTTACTGCTAGGGCTACAGTTAGGGCTAAGGTTAGGGCTAGGGTTAGGGCTAGCGTTAGGGCTTGGGTTAGGGTTAGGGCTAGGGCTAGGGCTAGGGCTAGGGCTAGGGCTAGGGCAAGGGTTAGCAAGGGCTATGGTTAGGGTTAGGGTTAGGGTTAGGGTAAGGGTTAGGGTTAGGGTTAGGGTTAGGGTGAGGGTTAGGGCTAGGGCTAGGGCTAGGGTAACGGTTAGGACATGCGTTAGAGCTAGAGTTAGGGCTAGCGTTAGGGTTCAGGTTCAGTTTAGGGTTACAGTTTGAGTTAGGGGTAGGGCTAGGGTAGGGCTAGGGCTAGGGTTAGGGCTAGGCCTAGGGTTAGAATTAGGGCTAAGGTTAGGTTTAGGGTTAGGGTTAGCGTTAGGGTTAGCGCTAGGGTTACGTTTAGGGTTAGGGATAGGGTTAGGTTTAGGGCTCGGGTTATGGTTAGGGTTACGGTTAGGGTTTGGGTTAGGGTTAGGGTTAGTGGTAGGGGTTGGGTTAGGGTTAGGGCTAGGGTCAGGGTTGGGGCTAGGGTTAGGGTTAGGGTTATTGTAAGTGAGAGGGTTAGGGCTAAGCCTAGGGTTATGCTTAGGGTTAGGGATACTGTTTGGGTTAGGGTTAGGGTTAGGGTAAGTGTTAGGGTTAGGGTTAGGGCTAGGGTGATGTTTAGGGTTAGGGTTAGGGTTAGGGTTAGCTCTAGGGTTAGGGTTATCGTTAGGGTGACGCTTTGGGCTAGGGTTAGGGTTAGGGTTAGGGTTAGGCTTAGGCTTAGGGTTCGGGCTAGGGCTAGGGTTAGGGCTAGGGCTAGGGCTAGGGTGAGGGTTCTGGTTAGTGTTAGGGCTAGGGTTAGCATTAGGGTTAGGGCTACGGTTATGGTTAGGGTTTGTGTTAGGGTTAGTGGTAGGCTTTGAGTTAGGGTAAGGTCTAGGGTTAGGGCTAGGGCTAGGGTTAGGGCTAGGGCTAGGGCTACGGATAGGGCTAGGGTTAGGGCTAGGGTTAGGGCTTAGGTTAGGGTTAGGGTTAGGGTTAGGGTTCTGGTTAGGTATAGGGTGAGGGCTAGGGTTAGGTTGAGGGTTCTGGTTAGTGTTAGGGCTAGGGTTAGCATTAAGGTTAGGGCTACGGTTATGGTTAGGATTTGTGTTAGGCTTAGTGGTAGGCTTTGAGTTAGGGTAAGGTCTAGGGTTAGGGCTAGGGCTAGGGTAAGGGTTAGGGCTAGGGGTAGAACTAGAGCTAGGGCTAAGGTTAGGGTTAGTGTTCAGTTTTAGTTTAGGGTTACAGTTTGGTTTATGGGTAGGGGTAGGGGTAGGGTTAGGTCTAGGCCTAGGGTTAGGGTTAAGTCTAAAGTTAGGTTTAGGGTTAGGGTTAGGGTTAGCGCTAGGGTTAGGCTTAGGGTTAGGGTTAGGGCTAGGGTTTGGTTTAGGGCTCGGGTTAGGGTTAGGGTTACGGTTCTGGTTAGGGTTTGGGTTAGCGTTAGGGTTAGTGGTAGGTGTTGGGTTAGGGTTAGGGCTAGGGATAGAGTTTAGGCTAGGATTAGGGTTAGGGTTACAGTTAGTGAGAGGGTTAGGGCTAAGGCTAGTGTTAGGGTGAGATTTAGGTTTAGGGATATGGTTTTTTGTTAGGGTTAGGGTTATGGTTAGCGTTAGGATTAGGGTTAGGGCTAGGGTTAGGTCGAGGGTTAGGGTTAGGGTTAGGGTTAGGGTTAGGGTTAAGGTTAGAGTTAGGGTTAGCGTTAGGGTTTGGGTTAGGGTTAGGGTTAGTGTTCGGGCTAGGGCTAGGGTTACTGCTAGGGCTACGGTTAGGGCTAGCGTTAGGGCTAGGGTTAGGGCTTGGGTTAGGGTTAGTTTTAGGGCTAGAGCTAGGCCTAGGGCAAGGGTTAGGGCAAGGGCTATGGTTAGGGTTAGGGTTAGGGTGAGGGTTAGTGCTAGGGCTAGGGCTAGGGCTAGGGCTAGGGCTAGGGCAAGGGTTAGGGCAAGGGCTATGGTTAGGGTTAGGGTTAGGGTTAGGGTGAGGGCTAGGGGTAGGGCTTGGGTTAGGGTTAGGGTTAGGGCTAGGGCTAGGGCTAGGGCAAGGGTTAGGGCAAGGGCTATGGTTAGGGTTAGGGTTAGGGTTAGGGTTAGGCTGAGGGTGAGGGTTAGGGCTCGGGCTAGGGCTAGGGCTAGGGCAAGGGTTAGGGCAAGGACTATGATTAGGGTTAGAGTTCGGGTTAGGGTTACGGTTGGGGTTAGGGTGAGGGTCAGGACTAGGGTTAGCGTGAGGGTTAGGGTTAGTGTTAGGGCCAGGGTTAGCATTAGGGTCAGGGCTACGGTTAGGGTTAGGGGTAGGGGTAGGGGTAGGATTAGGGTAGGGTCAGGGTTACGGCTATGGTTAGGGTTAGGGCTCGGACAAGGGTTAGGGCTAAGGCTAGGGCTAGTGTTAGGGTTAGGGCTATGGCTAGGGCAAGGGTTAAGGTTAGGGTTAGGGTTAGGTATAGGGTGAGGGCTAGGGTTAGGGTGAGGGTTCTGGTTAGTGTTAGGGCTAGGGTAAGCATTAGGGTTAGGGCTACGGTTATGGTTAGGGTTGGTATTAGGGTTATTGGTAGGCTTTGGGTTAGGGTAAGGTCTAGGGTTAGGGCTAGGGCTAGGGTAAGGGTTAGGGCTAGGTTTAGAACTAGAGCTAGGGCTAGGGTTAGGGTTAGGGTTCAGTTTCAGTTTAGGGTTACAGTTTGGTTTAGGGGTAGGCATAGGGGTAGGGTTAGGTCTAGGCCTAGGGTTAGGGTTAAGGCTATAGTTAGGTTTAGGGTTAGGGTTAGGGTTAGCGCTAGGGTTAGGCTTAGGGTTAGGGTTAGGGCTAGGGTTAGGTTTAGGGCTCGGGTTAGGTTTTGGGTTACGGTTCTGGTTCTGGTTAGGGTTTGGGTTAGCGTTACGGTTAGTGGTAGGTGTTGGGTTAGGGTTAGGGCTAGGGATAGAGTTTAGGCTATGATTAGGGTTAGGTTACAGTTAGTGAGAGGGTTAGGGCTAAGGCTAGTGTTAGGGTTAGGCTTAGGTTTAAGGATATGGTTTGGGTTAGGCTTAGGGTTAGGGCTAGGGTTAGGGTTAGGGTTAGGGTTAGGGTTAGGTCTAGGGTTAGGGTTAGGGTTATGGTTAGGGTTATGGTTAGGGTTAGGGTTAGGGTTAGGGTTAGGGTTAGTGTTAGGGTTAGGGTTAGGGTTCGGGCTAGGGCTAGGGTTAGGGCTAGGGCTATGGTTACGAATAGGGTTAGGGCTAGGGTTAGGGCTACGGCAAGGGTTACGGCAAGGGCTATGGTTAGGGTTATGGTTAGGGTTAGGGTTAGGGTCAGGGTTAGGGTGAGGGCTAGGGTTAGGGTGAGGGTTAGGGTTAGTGTTAGGGCTAGGGTTAGCATTAGGGTTAGGGCTACGGTTAGGGTCAGGGTTAGGGCTATGGTTATGGTTAGGGTTTGGGTTAGGGTTTGTGGTAGGCTTTGGGTTAGGGTTAGGTCTAGGGTTAGGGTTTGGGCTAAGGTTAGGGTTAGGGTTATGGCTAGGGTTAGGGTTTGGGTTAGGTTTAGGATTTGGGTTAGAGTTAGGGTTAGGGCTAGGGTTAGGTTTAGGGTTAGGGTTAGGGTTAGGGCTGGGGTTGGGGTTGAGGTTAGGGTGAGGGTTACGGTTGGGGTTGTGGTTGGTGTCGTGTTGTGGTTGGGGTTGGGGTTAGGGTTTGAGTTTGTGTTCGGGTTCCGGATAGGGTTAGAATTTGTGTTAGGGTTAGGGTTAGGGCTAGGGCTAGGGTTAGGGTTAGGGCTAGGGCTAGGGCTACGGATAGGGCTAGGGTTAGGGCTAGGGTTAGGGCTTAGGTTAGGGTTAGGGTTAGGGTTAGGGTTAGGGTTCGGGTTAGGTATAGGTTGAGGGCTAGGGTTAGGGTGAGGGTTCTGGTTAGTGTTAGGGCTAGGGTTAGCATTAGGGTTAGGGCTACGGTTATGGTTAGGGTTTGTGTTAGGGTTAGTGGTAGGCTTTGAGTTAGGGTAAGGTCTAGGGTTAGGGCTAGGGCTAGGGTCAGGGTTAGGGCTAGGTTTAGAACTAGAGCTAGGGCTAGGGTTAGGGTTAGGGTTCAGTTTTAGTTTAGGGTTACAGTTTGGTTTAGGGGTAGGGGTAGGGGTAGGGTTAGGTCTAGGCCTAGGGTTTGGGTTAAGGCTATAGTTAGGTTTAGGGTTAGGGTTAGGGTTAGCGCTAGGGTTAGGCTTAGGGTTAGGGTTAGGGCTAGGGTTAGGTTTAGGGCTCGGGTTAGGTTTAGGGTTACGGTTCTGGTTCTGGTTAGGGTTTGGGTTAGCGTTAGGGTTAGGGTTAGTGGTAGGTGTTGGGTTAGGGTTAGTGCTAGGTATAGAGTTTAGGCTAGGATTAGGGTTAGGGTTACAGTTAGTGAGAGGGTTAGGGCTAAGGCTAGTGTTAGGGTGAGATTTAGGTTTAGGGATATGTTTTTTTGTTAGGGTTAGGGTTATGGTTAGCGTTAGGATTAGGGTTAGGGCTAGGGTTAGGTCGAGGGTTAGGGTTAGGGTTAGGGTTAGGGTTAGGGTTAGGGTTAGGGTTAAGGTTAGAGTTAGGGTTAGGGTTAGGGTTTGGGTTAGGGTTAGTGTTCGGGCTAGGGCTAGGGTTACTGCTAGGGCTACGGTTAGGGCTAGGGTTAGGGCTAGGGGTAGGGCTTGGGTTAGGGTTAGGGTTAGGGCTAGGGCAAGGGTTAGGGCAAGGGCTATGGTTAGGGTTAGCGTTAGGGTTAGGGTTAGGGTGAGGGTGAGGGTTAGGGCTAGGGCTAGGGCTCGGGCTAGGGCTAGGGCAAGGGTTAGGGCAAGGGCTATGGTTAGGGTTAGAGTTCGGACAAGGGTTAGGTCTAAGGCTAGGGCTAGTGTTAGGGTTAGGGCTATGGCTAGGTCTTGGGCTAGGGCAAGGGTTAGGGTTAAGGTTAGGTATAGGGTGAGGGCTAGGGTTAGGGTGAGGGTTCTGGTTAGTGTTAGGGCTAGGGTAAGCATTAGGGTTAGGGCAACGGTTATGGTTAGGGTTTGTATTAGTGTTAGTGGTAGGCTTTGGGTTAGGGTAAGGTCTAGGGTTAGGGCTAGGGTTAGGGTTAATGTTAGGGCTAGGGCTAGCGTTAGGTTTGGGGTTACGGTTAGGGTTACGGTTAGGGTTAGGGTTAGGGTTAGAGTTAGGGCTAGGGTTGGGGTAGAGGTTAGGGTTAGGGTTAGGGTTAGGATTAGGTTTACGGTTGTGGTTGCGGTTGGTGTTGTGTTGTGGTTGAGGTTGGGGTTAGGGTTTGAGTTCGGGTTCGGTTCGGGTTAGGGTTAGGGTTAGGGTTTGGGGTAGGTTTATGGTTTGGGTTAGGGTTAGGGTTGGGGTTGGGGTTAGGTTTAGGGCTAGGGCTAGGGTTAAAGCTATAGCTAGGGCTAGGGTTAGGGTTAGCGTTAGGGTTAGCGCTAGGACTAGGGTTAGGGTTAGGGTTAGGGCTAGGGCTAGGGTTAGGTTTAGGGGTAGGGATAGGTTTAGGGATAGGGTCTGGGCTAGGGTTAGGTTTAGGGTTAAGGCTCGGGCTAGGGCTAGGGATAGGGCTAGGGATAGGGCTAGGGCTAGGGATAGGGCTAGGGCTAGGGTTAGTGTTAGGGTTAGGGCTAGGGTTCGGGCTAGGGCTAGAGTTCGGGTTAGTGTTAGGGTGGGGTTAGGTCTACGGCTAGGGTTTGGGCTTGGGTTAGGGTTAGGGCTAGGGATAGGACTAGGGATAGGGATAGGGATATGGATAGGACTAGGGCTAGGGATAGGGCTAGGGCTAGGGCAAGGGTTAGGTCAAGGGCTATTGTTACGGTTAAGTTTAGGGTCAGTGTGAGGGCTATGGTTAGGGTGAGGGTGAGGGTTACAGCTAGGGTTAGCATTAGGGTTAGGGCTGGCGTTAGCGTTAGCATTTGAGTTAGGTTTAGGTTTAGGGTTAGGGTTAGGGTTAGGGTTAGGGTTAGGGCTAGGGCTAGGCCTACGGTTAGGGCTTGCGTTATGGCTAGGGTTAGGGTTTGGTGAGGTTTAGGGTTAGGAGTAGAGTTAGGGTTAGGGTGAGGGCTAGGTTTAGGGTGAGGGTTAGTTTTAGGGTTAGGGTTAGGGCTAGGGTTATCATTAGGGTTAGGGCTAGGGTTAGGGTTAGGTTTATGATTATGGTTAGGGTTTTGGTTAGGTTTAGTGGTAGGCTTTGGGTTAGGGTTAGGGCTAGGGTTTGGGTTAGGGTTTGGGTTAGGGTTAGGGTTAGGATTAGGGCTAGGGCTAGTGTTAGGACTAGGGCTAGGGTAACGGTTAGGACATGCGTTAGAGCTAGAGTTAGGGCTAGCGTTAGGGTTCAGGTTCAGTTTAGGGTTACAGTTTGAGTTAGGGGTAGGGGTAGGGTAGGGCTAGGGCTAGGGTTAGGGCTAGGCCTAGGGTTACAATTAGGGCTAAGGTTAGGTTTAGGGTTAGGGTTAGCGCTAGGGTTAGCGCTAGGGTTACGTTTAGGGTTAGGGATAGGGTTAGGTGTAGGGGTAGGGATAGGTTTAGGGATAGGGTCTGGGCTAGGGTTAGGTTTAGGGTTAAGGCTCGGGCTAGGGCTAGGTATAGGGCTAGGGCTAGGGCTAGGGCTAGGGCTAGGGTTAGGGTTAGGGTTAGGGCTATGGTTCGGGTTAGGGCTAGAGTTCGGGTTAGGGTTAGGGTGGGGTTAGGGCTACGGCTAGGGTTAGGGCTTGGGTTATGTTTAGGGTTAGGGTTAGGGTTAGGGTTAGGGCTAGGGCTAGTGTTAGGGCTAGGGCTAGGGCTAGGGTAACGGTTAGGACATGCGTTAGAGCTAGAGTTAGGGCTAGCATTAGGGTTCAGGTTCAGTTTAGGGTTACAGTTTGAGTTAGGGGTAGGGCTAGGGTAGGGCTAGGGCTAGGGTTAGGGCTAGGCCTAGGGTTAGAATTAGGGCTAAGGTTAGGTTTAGGGTTAGGGTTAGCGTTAGGGTTAGCGCTAGGGTTACGTTTAGGGTTAGGGATAGGGTTAGGTTTAGGGCTCGGGTTATGGTTAGGGTTACGGTTAGGGTTAGGGTTTGGGTTAGGGTTAGGGTTAGTGGTAGGGGTTGGGTTAGGGTTAGGGCTAGGGTCAGGGTTGGGGCTAGGGTTAGGGTTAGGGTTATTGTAAGTGAGAGGGTTAGGGCTAAGCCTAGGGTTATGCTTAGGGTTAGGGATACTGTTTGGGTTAGGGTTAGGGTTAGGGTAAGGGTTAGGGTTAGGGTTAGGGCTAGGGTGATGTTTAGGGTTAGGGTTAGGGTTAGGGTTAGCTCTAGGGTTAGGGTTATCGTTAGGGTGACGCTTTGGGCTAGGGTTAGGGTTAGGGTTAGGGTTAGGGTTAGGCTTAGGCTTAGGGTTCGGGCTAGGGCTAGGGTTAGGGCTAGGGCTAGGGCTAGGGTGAGGGTTCTGGTTAGTGTTAGGGCTAGGGTTAGCATTAGGGTTAGGGCTACGGTTATGGTTAGGGTTTGTGTTAGGGTTAGTGGTAGGCTTTGAGTTAGGGTAAGGTCTAGGGTTAGGGCTAGGGCTAGGGTTAGGGCTAGGGCTAGGGCTACGGATAGGGCTAGGGTTAGGGCTAGGGTTAGGGCTTAGGTTAGGGTTAGGGTTAGGGTTAGGGTTCGGGTTAGTTATAGGGTGAGGGCTAGGGTTAGGTTGAGGGTTCTGGTTAGTGTTAGGGCTAGGGTTAGCATTAAGGTTAGGGCTACGGTTATGGTTAGGATTTGTGTTAGGGTTAGTGGTAGGCTTTGAGTTAGGGTAAGGTCTAGGGTTAGGGCTAGGGCTAGGGTAAGGGTTAGGGCTAGGGGTAGAACTAGAGCTAGGGCTAAGGTTAGGGTTAGGGTTCAGTTTTAGTTTAGGGTTACAGTTTGGTTTATGGGTAGGGGTAGGGGTAGGGTTAGGTGTAGGCCTAGGGTTAGGGTTAAGGCTAAAGTTAGGTTTAGGGTTAGGGTTAGGGTTAGCGCTAGGGTTAGGCTTAGGGTTAGGGTTAGGGCTAGGGTTAGGTTTAGGGCTCGGGTTAGGGTTAGGGTTACGGTTCTGGTTAGGGTTTGGGTTAGCGTTAGGGTTAGTGGTAGGTGTTGGGTTAGGGTTAGGGCTAGGGATAGAGTTTAGGCTAGGATTAGGGTTAGGGTTACAGTTAGTGAGAGGGTTAGGGCTAAGGCTAGTGTTAGGGTGAGATTTAGGTTTAGGGATATGGTTTTTTGTTAGGGTTAGGGTTATGGTTAGCGTTAGGATTAGGGTTAGGGCTAGGGTTAGGTCGAGGGTTAGGGTTAGGGTTAGGGTTAGGGTTAGGGTTAGGGTTAGGGTTAAGGTTAGAGTTAGGGTTAGCGTTAGGGTTTGGGTTAGGGTTAGGGTTAGTGTTCGGGCTAGGGCTAGGGTTACTGCTAGGGCTACGGTTAGAGCTAGGGTTAGGGCTAGGGTTAGGGCTTGGGTTAGGGTTAGTTTTAGGGCTAGGGCTAGGGCTAGGGCAAGGGTTAGGGTAAGGGCTATGGTTAGGGTTAGGGTTAGGGTTAGGGTTAGGGTGAGGGTTAGGGCTAGGGCTAGGGCAAGGGTTAGGGCAAGGGTTAGGGCAAGGGTTAGGGCAAGGGCTATGATTAGGGTTAGAGATCGGGTTAGGGTTACGGTTGGGGTTAGGGTGAGGGTCAGGACTAGGGTTAGGGTGAGGGTTAGGGTTAGTGTTAGGGCCAGGGTTAGCATTAGGGTCAGGGCTACGGTTAGGTTTATGGGAAGGGGTCGGGGTAGGATTAGGATAGGGTTAGGGTTATGGCTATGGTTAGGGTTAGGGCTCGGATAAGGGTTAGGGTTAAGGCTAGGGCTAGTGTTAGGGTTAGGGCTATGGCTAGGGCTTGGGCTAGGGCAAGGGTTAGGTTTAGGGTTAGGGTTAGGTATAGGGTGAGGGCTAGGGTTAGGGTGAGGGTTCTGGTTAGTGTTAGGGCTAGGGTTAGCATTAGGGTTAGGTCTACGGTTATCGTTAGGGTTTGTGTTAGGGTTAGTGGTAGGCTTTGAGTTAGGGTAAGGTCTAGGGTTAGGGCTAGGGCTAGGGTCAGGGTTAGGGCTAGGTTTAGAACTAGAGCTAGGGCTAGGGTTAGGGTTAGGGTTCAGTTTTAGTTTAGGGTTACAGTTTGGTTTAGGGGTAGGGGTAGGGGTAGGGTTAGGTCTAGGCCTAGGGTTTGGGTTAAGGCTATAGTTAGGTTTAGGGTTAGGGTTAGGGTTAGCGCTAGGGTTAGGCTTAGGGTTAGGGTTAGGGCTAGGGTTAGGTTTAGGGCTCGGGTTAGGGTTAGGGTTACGGTTCTGGTTCTGGTTAGGGTTTGGGTTAGCGTTAGGGTTAGTGGTAGGTGTTGGGTTAGGGTTAGGGCTAGGGATAGAGTTTAGGCTAGGATTAGGGTTAGGGTTACAGTTAGTGAGAGGGTTAGGGCTAAGGCTAGTGTTAGGGTGAGAGTTAGGTTTAGGGATATGGTTTTTTGTTAGGGTGAGGGTTATGGTTAGCGTTAGGATTAGGGTTAGGGCTAGGGTTAGGTCGAGGGTTAGGGTTAGGGTTAGGGTTAGGGTTAGGGTTAGGGTTAGGGTTAAGGTTAGAGTTAGGGTTAGGGTTAGGGTTAGGGTTTGGGTTAGGGTTAGTGTTCAGGCTAGGGCTAGGGTTACTGCTAGGGCTACGGTAAGGGCTAGGGGTAGGGCTAGGGGTAGGGCTTGGGTTAGGGTTAGGGTTAGGGCTAGGGCTAGGCTTAGGGCAAGGGTTAGGGAAGGGCTATGGTTAGGGTTAGGGTTAGGGTTAGGGTTAGGGTTAGGGTGAGGGTGAGGGTGAGGGTTAGGGCTCGGGCTAGGGCTAGGGCTAGGGCAAGGGTTAGGGCAAGGGCTATGGTTAGGGTTAGAGATCGGGTTAGGGTTACGGTTGGGGTTAGGGTGAGGGTCAGGACTAGGGTTAGGGTGAGGGTTAGGGTTAGTGTTAGGGCCAGGGTTAGCATTAGGGTCAGGGCTACGGTTAGGGTTATGGGAAGGGGTAGGGGTAGGATTAGGGTAGGGTTAGGGTTACGGCTATGGTTAGGGTTAGGGCTCGGACAAGGGTTAGGGCTAAGGCTAGGGCTAGTGTTAGGGTTAGGGCTATGACTAGGGCTTGGGCTAGGGCAAGGGTTAGGGTTAGGGTTAGGGTTAGGTATAGGGTGAGGGCTAGGGTTAGGGTGAGGGTTTGTATTAGGGTTAGTGGTAGGCTTTGGGTTAGGGTAAGGTCTAGGGTTAGGGCTAGGGCTAGGGTAAGGTTTAGGGCTAGGTTTAGAACTAGAGCTAGGGCTAGGGTTAGGGTTAGGGTTCAGTTTCAGTTTAGGGTTACAGTTTGGTTTAGGGGTAGGGGTAGGGTTAGGTCTAGGCCTAGGGTTAGGGTTAAGGCTATAGTTAGGTTTAGGGTTAGGGTTAGGGTTAGAGCTAGGGTTAGGCTTAGGGTTAGGGTTAGGGCTAGGGTTAGGGCTAGGGTTAGGTTTAGGGCTCGGGTTAGGTTTAGGGTTACGGTTCTTGTTCTGGTTAGGGTTTGGGTTAGCGTTACGGTTAGTGGTAGGTGTTGCTTTAGGGTTAGGGCTAGGGATAGAGTTTAGGCTAGGATTAGGGTTAGGTTACAGTTAGTGAGAGGGTTAGGGCTAAGGCTAGTGTGAGGGTGAGATTTAGGTTTAGGGATACGGTTTTTTGTTAGGGTTAGGGTTATGGTTAGCGTTAGGATTAGGGTTAGGGCTAGGGTTAGGTCGAGGGTTAGGGTTAGGGTTAAGGTTAGGGTTAGGGTTAAGGTTAGAGTTAGGGTTAGGGTTAGGGTTTGTGTTAGGGTTAGGGTTAGTGTTCGGGCTAGGGCTAGGGTTACTGCTAGGGCTACAGTTAGGGCTAAGGTTAGGGCTAGGGTTAGGGCTAGGGTTAGGGCTTGGGTTAGGGTTAGGGCTAGGGCTAGGGCTAGGGCAAGGGTTAGGCAAGGGCTATGGTTAGGTTTAGGGTTAGGGTTAGGGTTAGGGTTAGGGTTAGGGTTAGGGTGAGGGTTAGGGCTAGGGCTAGGGCAAGGGCAAGGGTTAGGGCAAGGGCTATGCTTAGGGTTAGAGTTAGGGTTAGGGTTAGGGTTAGGGTTAGGGTTGGGGTTAGGGTGAGGGTCAGGGCTAGGGTTAGGGTGAGGGTTAGGGTTAGTGTTAGGGCCAGGGTAAGCATTAGGGTCAGGGCTACGGTTAGGGTTAGGGGTAGGGGTAGGGGTAGGATTAGGGTAAGGTTAGGGTTACGGCTATGGTTAGGGTTAGGGTTAGGGTTAGGGTTAGAGTTAGGGCAAGGGTTAGGGCTAGACTTCAGGTTAGGTTTAGGGTAGGGTTAGGGCTAGGGCTAGGGTTAGGGTTCGGGTTAGGGTTAGGTTTAGGGCGAGGGCTAGGGCTAGGGTTTGTGTTAGGGTTAGGGCTAGGGCTAGGGCTAGGGCTAGGGTTAGTGTTAGGGTTAGTGTTAGGGTTAGGTTTAGGTGTAGGGTTAGGGTTAGACTTAGGGGCAGGTTTAGGGGTAGGGCTAGGGTTAGTTGTAGTGTTAGAGCTAGGGCTAGGGCTTGGGATAGGGATAGGGATAGGGATAGGGATAGGGATAGGGTTAGTGTTAGTGTTAGTGTTAGTGTTAGTGTTAGGGCTAGGGCTAGGGTTAGGGTTAGGGTTAGGGTTAGGGTTAGCATTAGGGTCAGGGCTACAGTTAGGGTTACGGGTAGGGGTAGGGGTAGGATTAGGGTAGGGTTAGGGCTAAGGCTAGGGCTAGTGTTAGGGTTAGAGGTATGGCTAGGGCTTCGGCTAGGGCAAGGGTTAGGGTTAGGGTTAGGGTTAGGTATAGGGTGAGGGCTAGGGTTAGGGTGAGGGTTCTGGTTAGTGTTAGGGCTAGGGTAAGCATTAGGGTTAGGGCTACGGTTATGGTTAGGGTTTGTATTAGGGTTAGTGGTAGGCTTTGGGTTAGGGTAAGGTCTAGGGTTAGGGCTAGGGTTAGGGTTAATGTTAGGGCTAGGGCTAGGGTTAGGTTTGGGGTTACGGTTAGGGTTACGGTTAGGGTTAGGGATAGGGTTAGGGTTAGGGTTAGAGTTAGGGCTAGGGTTGGGGTTGGGGTTAGGGTTTGAGTTCGGGTTCGGTTCGGGTTAGGGTTAGGGTTAGGGTTTGGGGTAGATTTATTGTTTGGGTTAGGGTTAGGGTTGCGGTTGGGGTTAGGTTTAGGGCTAGGGCTAGGGCTCGGGCTAAGGTTAAAGCTAGGGCTAGGGCTAGGGTTAGGGTTAGCGTTAGGGTTAGCACTAGGGCTAGGGTTAGGGGTAGGGGTAGGGTTAGGATTAGGGTTAGCGCGAGGGCTGGGGTTAGGGTTAGGGTTAGGGGTAGGGTTAGGGTTAGGGTTAGGGTTAGGGCTAGGGTTAGGTTTAGGGCTAGCGATAGGTTTAGGGATAGGGTCTGGGCTAGGGTTAGATTTAGGGTTAAGGCTCGGGATAGGGCTAGGGATAGGGCTAGGGCTAGGTCTAAGGCTAGGGTTAGGGTTAGGGCTAGGGTTCGGGTTAGGGCTAGAGTTCGGGTTAGGGTTAGGGTGGGGTTAGGGCTACGGCTAGGGTTAGGGCTTGGGTTTGGGTTAGGGTTAGGGTTAGGGTTAGGGTTAGGGCTAGGGCTAGGACTAGGGATAGGGATAGGGATAGGGATAGGGATAGGGATAGGGATAGGGATAGGGATAGGGATAGGACTAGGGATAGGGATAGGGATAGGGCTAGGGCAAGGGTTAGGTCAAGGGCTATTGTTACGGTTAGGGTTAGGGTCAGTGTGAGGGCTATGGTTAGGGTGAGGGTGACAGTGAGGGTTACGGCTAGGGTTAGCATTAGGGTTAGGGCTGGCGTTAGCGTTAGAGTTAGGTTTAGGTTAAGGGTTAGGGTTAGGGTTAGGGTTAGGGCTAGGGCTAGGGCTAGGGTTAGGGCTAGCGTTATGGCTAGGGTTAGGGTTCGGTGAGGTTTACGGTTAGGAGTAGAGTTAGGGTTAGGGTGAGGGCTAGGTTTAGGGTGAGGGTTAGTTTTAGGGTTTGGGTTAGGGCTAGGGTTATCATTAGGGTTAGGGCTAGGGTTAGGGTTAGGTTTATGATTATGGTTAGGGTTTTGGTTAGGTTTAGTGGTAGGCTTTGGGTTAGGGTTAGGACTAGGGTTTGGGTTAGGGTTTGGGTTAGGGTTAGGGTTAGGATTAGGGCTAGGGCTAGTCTTAGGGCTAGGGCTAGGGCTAGGGCTAGGGTAACGGTTAGGACATGCGTTAGAGCTAGAGTTAGGGCTAGCATTAGGGTTCAGGTTCAGTTTAGGGTTACAGTTTGAGTTAGGGGTAGGGGTAGGGTAGGGCTAGGGCTAGGGTTAGGGCTAGGCCTAGGGTTAGAATTAGGGCTAAGGTTAGGTTTAGGGTTAGGGTTAGCGTTAGGGTTAGCGCTAGGGTTACGTTTAGGGTTAGGGATAGGGTTAGGTTTAGGGCTCGGGTTAGTGTTAGGGTTACGGTTATGGTTAGGGTTTGGGTTAGGGTTAGGGTTAGTGGTAGGGGTTGGGTTAGGGTTAGGGCTAGGGTCAGGGTTGGGGCTAGGGTTAGGGTTAGGGTTATTGTAAGTGAGAGGGTTAGGGCTAAGCCTAGGGTTATGCTTAGGGTTAGGGATACTGTTTGGGTTAGGGTTAGGGTTAGGGTAAGGGTTTGGGTTAGGGTTAGGGCTAGGGTGAGGTTTAGGGTTAGGGTTAGGGTTAGGGTTAGGGTTAGTTCTAGGGTTAGGGTTATCGTTAGGGTGACGCTTTGGGCTAGGGTTAGGGTTAAGGTTAGGGTTAGGGTTCGGGCTAGGGCTAGGGTTAGGGCTAGGGCTAGGGCTACGGATAGGGCTAGGATAAGGTCTAGGGTTAGGGCTAGGGCTAGGGTAAGGGTTAGGGCTAGGGTTAGGTCGAGGGTTAGGGTTAGGGTTAGGGTTAGGGTTAGGGTTAAGGTTAGGGTTAGGGTTAGGGTTAGGGTTTGGGTTAGGGTTAGTGTTCAGGCTAGGGCTAGCGTTACTGCTAGGGCTACAGTAAGGGCTAGGGTTAGGGCTAGGGGTAGGGCTTGGGTTAGGGTTAGGGTTAGGGCTAGGGCTAGGGCTAGGGCAAGGGTTAGGGAAGGGCTATGGTTAGGGTTAGGGTTAGGGTTAGGGCTAGGGTTAGGGTTAGGGTGAGGGTGAGGGTGAGGGTTAGGGCTCGGGCTAGGGCTAGGGCTAGGGCAAGGGTTAGGGCAAGGGCTATGGTTAGGGTTAGAGATCGGGTTAGGGTTACGGTTGGGGTTAGGGTGAGGGTCAGGACTAGGGTTAGGGTGAGGGTTAGGGTTAGTGTTAGGGCCAGGGTTAGCATTAGGGTCAGGGCTACGGTTAGGGTTATGGGAAGGGGTAGGGGTAGGATTAGGGTAGGGTTAGGGTTACGGCTATGGTTAGGGTTAGGGCTCGGACAAGGGTTAGGGCTAAGGCTAGGGCTAGTGTTAGGGTTAGGGCTATGGCTAGGGCTTGGGCTAGGGCAAGGGTTAGGGTTAGGGTTAGGGTTAGGTATAGGGTGAGGGCTAGGGTTAGGGTGAGGGTTTGTATTAGGGTTAGTGGTAGGCTTTGGGTTAGGGTAAGGTCTAGGGTTAGGGCTAGGGCTAGGGTAAGGTTTAGGGCTAGGTTTAGAACTAGAGCTAGGGCTAGGGTTAGGGTTAGGGTTCAGTTTCAGTTTAGGGTTACAGTTTGGTTTAGGGGTAGGGGTAGGGGTAGGGTTATGTCTAGGCCTAGGGTTAGGGTTAAGGCTATAGTTAGGTTTAGGGTTAGGGTTAGGGTTAGCGCTAGGGTTAGGCTTAGGGTTAGGGTTAGGGCTAGGGTTAGGGCTAGGGTTAGGTTTAGGGCTCGGGTTAGGTTTAGGGTTACGGTTCTGGTTCTGGTTAGGGTTTGGGTTAGCGTTACGGTTAGTGGTAGGTGTTGGGTTAGGGTTAGGGCTAGGGATAGAGTTTAGGCTAGGATTAGGGTTAGATTACAGTTAGTGAGAGGGTTAGGGCTAAGGCTAGTGTTAGGGTGAGATTTAGGTTTAGGGATACGGTTTTTTGTTAGGGTTAGGGTTATGGTTAGCGTTAGGATTAGGGTTAGGGCTAGGGTTAGGTCGAGGGTTAGGGTTAGGGTTAAGGTTAGGGTTAGGGTTAAGGTTAGAGTTAGGGTTAGGGTTAGGGTTTGTGTTAGGGTTAGGGTTAGTGTTCGGGATAGGGCTAGGGTTACTGCTAGGGCTACAGTTAGGGCTAAGGTTAGGGCTAGGGTTAGGGCTAGGGTTAGGGCTTGGGTTAGGGTTAGGGCTAGGGCTAGGGCTAGGGTTAAAGCTAGGGCTAGGGCTAGGGTTAGGGTTAGGGTTAGGGTTAGCGTTAGGGTTAGCGCTAGGGCTAGGGTTAGGGTTAGGGTTAGGGTTAGGGCTAGGGTTAGGTTTAGGGTTAAGGCTCGGGCTAGGGCTAGGGATAGGGATAGGGCTAGGTCTAGGGCTAGGGATAGGGTTAGTGTTAGGTTTAGGGCTAGGGTTCGGGTTAGGGCTAGAGTTAGGGTTAGGGTGGGGTTAGGGATACGGCTAGGGTTTGGGCTTGGGTTAGGGTTAGGGTTAGGGTTAGGGCTAGGGATAGGACTAGGGATAGGGAGAGGGATAGGGATAGGGATAGGGCAAGGGTTAGGTCAAGGGCTATTGTTACGGTTAGGGTTAGGGTCAGTGTGAGGGCTATGGTTAGGGTGAGGGTGAGGGTTACGGCTAGGGTTAGCATTAGGGTTAGGGCTGGCGTTAGCGTTAGCATTAGAGTTAGGTTTAGGTTTAGGTTTAGGGTTAGGGTTAGGGTTAGGGCTAGGGCTAGGGCTACGGTTAGGGCTTGCGTCATGTCTAGGGTTAGGGTTCGGTGAGGTTTAGGGTTAGGAGTAGAGTTAGGGTTAGGGTGAGGGCTAGGTTTAGGGTGAGGGTTAGTTTTAGGGTTAGGGTTAGGGCTAGGGTTATCATTAGGGTTAGGGCTAGGGTTAGGGTTAGGTTTATGATTATGGTTAGGGTTTTGGTTAGGTTTAGTGGTAGGCTTTGGGTTAGGGTTAGGGCTAGGGTTTGGGTTAGGGTTAAGGTTAGAGTTAGGGTTAGGGTTAGGGTTAGGGTTTGGGTTAGGGTTAGGGTTAAGGTTAGAGTTAGGGTTAGGGTTAGGGTTTGTGTTAGGGTTAGGGTCAGTGTTCGGGCTAGGGCTAGGGTTACTGCTAGGGCTACAGTTAGGGCTAAGGTTAGGGCTAGGGTTAGGGCTAGGGTTAGGGCTTGGGTTAGGGTTAGGGCTAGGGCTAGGGCTAGGGCTAGAGCTAGGGCAAGGGTTAGGCAAGGGCTATGGTTAGGGTTAGGGTTAGGGTTAGGGTTAGGGTTAGGGTTAGGGTGAGGGTTACGGCTAGGGCTAGGGCTAGGGCAAGGGTTAGGGTAAGGGCTATGCTTAGAGTTAGAGTTAGGGTTAGGGTTAGGGTTGGGGTTAGGGTGAGGGTCAGGGCTAGGGTTAGGGTGAGGGTTAGGGTTACGGTTCTGGTTCTGGTTAGGGTTTGGGTTAGCGTTAGGGTAAGTGGTAGGTGTTGGGTTAGGGTTAGGGCTAGGGATAGAGTTTAGGCTAGGATTAGGGTTAGGGTTACAGTTAGTGAGAGGGTTAGGGCTAAGGCTAGTGTTAGGGTGAGAGTTAGGTTTAGGGATATGGTTTTTTGTTAGGGTTAGGGTTATGTTTAGCGTTAGGATTAGGGTTAGGGCTAGGGTTAGGGTTAGGGTTAGGGTTAGGGTTAGGGTTAAGGTTAGAGTTAGGGTTAGGGTTAGGGTTAGGGTTTGGGTTAGGGTTAGGGTTAAGGTTAGAGTTAGGGTTAGGGTTAGGGTTTGTGTTAGGGTTAGGGTCAGTGTTCGGGCTAGGGCTAGGGTTACTGCTAGGGCTACAGTTAGGGCTAAGGTTAGGGCTAGGGTTA
>NC_139475.1:17270000-17305000 GCF_057233095.1 Heloderma suspectum
ATTTAGGTTTAGGGATATGGTTTTTTGTTAGGGTTAGGGTTATGGTTAGCGTTAGGATTAGGGTTAGGGCTAGGGTTAGGTCGAGGGTTAGGGTTAGGGTTAGGGTTAGGGTTAGGGTTAGGGTTAGGGTTAAGGTTAGAGTTAGGGTTAGGGTTAGGGTTTGGGTTAGGGTTAGGGTTAAGGTTAGAGTTAGGGTTAGGGTTAGGGTTTGTGTTAGGGTTAGGGTCAGTGTTCGGGCTAGGGCTAGGGTTACTGCTAGGGCTACAGTTAGGGCTAAGGTTAGGGCTAGGGTTAGGGCTAGGGTTAGGGCTTGGGTTAGGGTTAGGGCTAGGGCTAGGGCTAGGGCTAGAGCTAGGGCAAGGGTTAGGCAAGGGCTATGGTTAGGGTTAGGGTTAGGGTTAGGGTTAGGGTTAGGGTGAGGGTGAGGGTTACGGCTAGGGCTAGGGCTAGGGCAAGGGTTAGGGTAAGGGCTATGCTTAGAGTTAGAGTTAGGGTTAGGGTTAGGGTTGGGGTTAGGGTGAGGGTCAGGGCTAGGATTAGGGTGAGGGTTAGGGTTACGGTTCTGGTTAGGGTTTGGGTTAGCGTTAGGGTAAGTGGTAGGTGTTGGGTTAGGGTTAGGGCTAGGGATAGAGTTTAGGCTAGGATTAGGGTTAGGGTTACAGTTAGTGAGAGGGTTAGGGCTAAGGCTAGTGTTAGGGTGAGAGTTAGGTTTAGGGATATGGTTTTTTGTTAGGGTTAGGGTTATGTTTAGCGTTAGGATTAGGGTTAGGGCTAGGGTTAGGGTTAGGGTTAGGGTTAAGGTTAGAGTTAGGGTTAGGGTTAGGGTTAGGGTTTGGGTTAGGGTTAGTGTTCGGGCTAGGGCTAGGGTTACTGCTAGGGCTACGGTTAGGGCTAGGGTTAGGTCTAGGGGTAGGGCTTGGGTTAGGGTTAGGGTTAGGGCTAGGGCTAGGGCTAGGGCTAGGGCTAGGGCAAGGGTTAGGGCAAGGGCTATGGTTAGGGTTAGGGTTAGGGTGAGGGTGAGGGTTAGGGCTAGGGCTAGGGCTAGGGCTAGGGCTAGGGCAAGGGTTAGGGCAAGGGCTATGGTTAGGGTTAGAGTTCGGGTTAGGGTTACGGTTGGGGTTAGGGTGAGGGTCAGGACTAGGGTTAGGGTGAGGGTTAGGGTTAGTGTTAGGGCCAGGGTTAGCATTAGGGTCAGGGCTACGGTTAGGGTTAGGGGAGGGGTAGGGGTAGGATTAGGGTAGGGTTAGGGTTACGGCTATGGTTAGGGTTAGGGCTCGGACAAGGGTTAGGTCTAAGGCTAGGGCTAGTGTTAGGGTTAGGGCTATGGCTAGGGCTTGGGCTAGGGCAAGGGTTAGGGTTAGGGTTAGGGTTAGGGTTAGGTATAGGGTGAGGGCTAGGGTTAGGGTGAGGGTTCTGGTTAGTGTTAGGGCTAGGGTGAGCATTAGGGTTAGGGCTACGGTTATGGTTAGGGTTTGTATTGGGGTTAGTGGTAGGCTTTGGGTTAGGGTAAGGTCTAGGGTTAGGGCTAGGGTTAGGGTTAATGTTAGGGCTAGGGCTAGGGTTAGGTTTGGGGTTACGGTTAGGGTTACGGTTAGGGTTAGGGTTAGGGTTAGGGTTAGGGTTAGGGTTAGAGTTAGGGCTAGGGTTGGGGTAGAGGTTAGGGTTAGGGTTAGGGTTAGGGTTAGGTTTACGGTTGTGGTTGCGGTTGGTGTTGTGTTGTGGTTGGGGTTGGGGTTAGGGTTTGAGTTCGGGTTCGGTTCGGGTTAGGGTTAGGGTTTGGGGTAGGTTTATGGTTTGGGTTAGGGTTAGGGTTGGGGTTGGGGTTAGGTTTAGGGCTAGGGCTAGGGCTAGGGTTAAAGCTAGGGCTAGGGCTAGGGTTAGGGTTAGCGTTAGGGTTAGGGCTAGGGTTCGGGTTAGGGCTAGAGTTCGGGTTAGGGTTAGGGTGGGGTTAGGGCTACGGCTAGGGTTTGGGCTTGGGTTAGGGTTAGGGTTAGGGTTAGGGTTAGGGATAGGACTAGGGATAGGGATAGGGATAGGGATAGGGATAGGACTAGGGATTGGGATAGGGATAGGGCAAGGGTGAGGTCAAGGGCTATTGTTACGGTTAGGTTTAGGGTCAGTGTGAGGGCTATGGTTAGGGTGAGGGTGAGGGTTACGGCTAGGGTTAGCATTAGGGTTAGGGCTGGCGTTAGCGTTAGCATTAGAGTTAGGTTTAGGTTTAGGGGGAGGGTTAGGGTTAGGTTTAGGGCTAGGGCTAGGGCTACGGTTAGGGCTTGCGTCATGGCTAGGGTTAGGGTTCGGTGAGGTTTAGTGTTCGGAGTAGAGTTAGGGTTAGGGTGAGGGCTAGGTTTAGGGTGAGGGTTAGTTTTAGGGTTAGGGTTGGGCTAGGGTTATCATTAGGGTTAGGGCTAGGGTTAGGGTTAGGTTTATGATTATGGTTAGGGTTTTGGTTAGGTTTAGTGGTAGGCTTTGGGTTAGGGTTAGGGCTAGGGTTTGGGTTAGGGTTTGGGTTAGGGTTAGGGCTAGGGTGAGGTTTAGGTTTAGGGTTAGGGTTAGGGTTAGGTCTAGGGTTAGGGTTATCGTTAGGGTGACGCTTTGGGTTAGGGTTAGGGTTAGGGTTAGGGTTAGGGTTAGGGTTCGGGCTAGGGCTAGGGTTAGGGCTAGGGCTAGGGCTACGGATAGGGCTAGGGTTAGGGCTAGTGTTAGGGCTTAGGTTAGGGTTAGGGTTAGGGTTATGGTTCGGGTTAGGTATAGGGTGAGGGCTAGGGTTAGGGTGAGGGTTCTGGTTAGTGTTAGGTCTAGGGTTAGCATTAGGGTTAGGGCTACGGTTATGGTTAGGGTTTGTGTTAGGGTTAGTGGTAGGCTTTGAGTTAGGGTAAGGTCTAGGGTTAGGGCTAGGGCTAGGGTAAGGGTTAGGGCTAGGGTTAGAACTAGAGCTAGGGCTAGGGTTAGGGTTAGGGTTCAGTTTTAGTTTAGGGTTACAGTTTGGTTTAGGGGTAGGGGTAGGGGTAGGGTTAGGTCTAGGCCTAGGGTTAGGGTTAAGGCTATAGTTAGGTTTAGGGTTAAGGTTAGGGTTAGCGCTAGGGTTAGGCTTAGGGTTAGGGTTAGGGCTAGGGTTAGGGTTAGGGCTCAGGTTAGGGTTAGGGTTACGGTTCTGGTTCTGGTTAGGGTTTGGGTTAGCGTTAGGGTTAGTGGTAGGTGTTGGGTTAGGGTTAGTGATAGGGATAGCGTTTAGGCTAGGATTAGGGTTAGGGTTACAGTTAGTGAGAGGGTTAGGGCTAAGGCTAGTGTTAGGGTGAGATTTAGGTTTAGGGATATGGTTTTTTGTTAGGGTTAGGGTTATGGTTAGCGTTAGGATTAGGGTTAGGGCTAGGGTTAGGTCGAGGGTTAGGGTTAGGGTTAGGGTTAGGGTTAGGGTTAGGGTTAGGGTTAGGGTTAAGGTTAGAGTTAGGGTTAGGGTTAGGGTTTGGGTTAGGGTTAGGGTTAAGGTTAGAGTTAGGGTTAGGGTTAGGGTTTGTGTTAGGGTTAGGGTCAGTGTTCGGGCTAGGGCTAGGGTTACTGCTAGGGCTACAGTTAGGGCTAAGGTTAGGGCTAGGGTTAGGGCTAGGGTTAGGGCTTGGGTTAGGGTTAGGGCTAGGGCTAGGGCTAGGGCTAGAGCTAGGGCAAGGGTTAGGCAAGGGCTATGGTTAGGGTTAGGGTTAGGGTTAGGGTTAGGGTTAGGGTGAGGGTTACGGCTAGGGCTAGGGCTAGGGCAAGGGTTAGGGTAAGGGCTATGCTTAGAGTTAGAGTTAGGGTTAGGGTTAGGGTTGGGGTTAGGGTGAGGGTCAGGGCTAGGATTAGGGTGAGGGTTAGGGTTACGGTTCTGGTTAGGGTTTGGGTTAGCGTTAGGGTAAGTGGTAGGTGTTGGGTTAGGGTTAGGGCTAGGGATAGAGTTTAGGCTAGGATTAGGGTTAGGGTTACAGTTAGTGAGAGGGTTAGGGCTAAGGCTAGTGTTAGGGTGAGAGTTAGGTTTAGGGATATGGTTTTTTGTTAGGGTTAGGGTTATGTTTAGCGTTAGGATTAGGGTTAGGGCTAGGGTTAGGGTTAGGGTTAGGGTTAAGGTTAGAGTTAGGGTTAGGGTTAGGGTTAGGGTTTGGGTTAGGGTTAGTGTTCGGGCTAGGGCTAGGGTTACTGCTAGGGCTACGGTTAGGGCTAGGGTTAGGTCTAGGGGTAGGGCTTGGGTTAGGGTTAGGGTTAGGGCTAGGGCTAGGGCTAGGGCTAGGGCTAGGGCAAGGGTTAGGGCAAGGGCTATGGTTAGGGTTAGGGTTAGGGTGAGGGTGAGGGTTAGGGCTAGGGCTAGGGCTAGGGCTAGGGCTAGGGCAAGGGTTAGGGCAAGGGCTATGGTTAGGGTTAGAGTTCGGGTTAGGGTTACGGTTGGGGTTAGGGTGAGGGTCAGGACTAGGGTTAGGGTGAGGGTTAGGGTTAGTGTTAGGGCCAGGGTTAGCATTAGGGTCAGGGCTACGGTTAGGGTTAGGGGAGGGGTAGGGGTAGGATTAGGGTAGGGTTAGGGTTACGGCTATGGTTAGGGTTAGGGCTCGGACAAGGGTTAGGTCTAAGGCTAGGGCTAGTGTTAGGGTTAGGGCTATGGCTAGGGCTTGGGCTAGGGCAAGGGTTAGGGTTAGGGTTAGGGTTAGGTATAGGGTGAGGGCTAGGGTTAGGGTGAGGGTTCTGGTTAGTGTTAGGGCTAGGGTGAGCATTAGGGTTAGGGCTACGGTTATGGTTAGGGTTTGTATTGGGGTTAGTGGTAGGCTTTGGGTTAGGGTAAGGTCTAGGGTTAGGGCTAGGGTTAGGGTTAATGTTAGGGCTAGGGCTAGGGTTAGGTTTGGGGTTACGGTTAGGGTTACGGTTAGGGTTAGGGTTAGGGTTAGGGTTAGGGTTAGGGTTAGAGTTAGGGCTAGGGTTGGGGTAGAGGTTAGGGTTAGGGTTAGGGTTAGGGTTAGGTTTACGGTTGTGGTTGCGGTTGGTGTTGTGTTGTGGTTGGGGTTGGGGTTAGGGTTTGAGTTCGGGTTCGGTTCGGGTTAGGGTTAGGGTTTGGGGTAGGTTTATGGTTTGGGTTAGGGTTAGGGTTGGGGTTGGGGTTAGGTTTAGGGCTAGGGCTAGGGCTAGGGTTAAAGCTAGGGCTAGGGCTAGGGTTAGGGTTAGCGTTAGGGTTAGGGCTAGGGTTCGGGTTAGGGCTAGAGTTCGGGTTAGGGTTAGGGTGGGGTTAGGGCTACGGCTAGGGTTTGGGCTTGGGTTAGGGTTAGGGTTAGGGTTAGGGTTAGGGATAGGACTAGGGATAGGGATAGGGATAGGGATAGGGATAGGACTAGGGATTGGGATAGGGATAGGGCAAGGGTGAGGTCAAGGGCTATTGTTACGGTTAGGTTTAGGGTCAGTGTGAGGGCTATGGTTAGGGTGAGGGTGAGGGTTACGGCTAGGGTTAGCATTAGGGTTAGGGCTGGCGTTAGCGTTAGCATTAGAGTTAGGTTTAGGTTTAGGGGGAGGGTTAGGGTTAGGTTTAGGGCTAGGGCTAGGGCTACGGTTAGGGCTTGCGTCATGGCTAGGGTTAGGGTTCGGTGAGGTTTAGTGTTCGGAGTAGAGTTAGGGTTAGGGTGAGGGCTAGGTTTAGGGTGAGGGTTAGTTTTAGGGTTAGGGTTGGGCTAGGGTTATCATTAGGGTTAGGGCTAGGGTTAGGGTTAGGTTTATGATTATGGTTAGGGTTTTGGTTAGGTTTAGTGGTAGGCTTTGGGTTAGGGTTAGGGCTAGGGTTTGGGTTAGGGTTTGGGTTAGGGTTAGGGCTAGGGTGAGGTTTAGGGTTAGGGTTAGGGTTAGGGTTAGGTCTAGGGTTAGGGTTATCGTTAGGGTGACGCTTTGGGCTAGGGTTAGGGTTAGGGTTAGGGTTAGGGTTAGGGTTCGGGCTAGGGCTAGGGTTAGGGCTAGGGCTAGGGCTACGGATAGGGCTAGGGTTAGGGCTAGGGTTAGGGCTTAGGTTAGGGTTAGGGTTAGGGTTATGGTTCGGGTTAGGTATAGGGTGAGGGCTAGGGTTAGGGTGAGGGTTCTGGTTAGTGTTAGGTCTAGGGTTAGCATTAGGGTTAGGGCTACGGTTATGGTTAGGGTTTGTGTTAGGGTTAGTGGTAGGCTTTGAGTTAGGGTAAGGTCTAGGGTTAGGGCTAGGGCTAGGGTAAGGGTTAGGGCTAGGGTTAGAACTAGAGCTAGGGCTAGGGTTAGGGTTAGGGTTCAGTTTTAGTTTAGGGTTACAGTTTGGTTTAGGGGTAGGGGTAGGGGTAGGGGTAGGTCTAGGCCTAGGGTTAGGGTTAAGGCTATAATTAGGTTTAGGGTTAAGGTTAGGGTTAGCGCTAGGGTTAGGCTTAGGGTTAGGGTTAGGGCTAGGGTTAGGTTTAGGGCTCAGGTTAGGGTTAGGGTTACGGTTCTGGTTCTGGTTAGGGTTTGGGTTAGCGTTAGGGTTAGTGGTAGGTGTTGGGTTAGGGTTAGGGATAGGGATAGCGTTTAGGCTAGGATTAGGGTTAGGGTTACAGTTAGTGAGAGGGTTAGGGCTAAGGCTAGTGTTAGGGTGAGATTTAGGTTTAGGGATATGTTTTTTTGTTAGGGTTAGGGTTATGGTTAGCGTTAGGATTAGGGTTAGGGCTAGGGTTAGGTCGAGGGTTAGGGTTAGGGTTAGGGTTAGGGTTAGGGTTAAGGTTAGAGTTAGGGTTAGGGTTAGGGTTAGGGTTAGGGTTTGGGTTAGGGTTAGGGTTAAGGTTAGAGTTAGGGTTAGGGTTAAGGTTTGTGTTCGGGTTTGGGTTAGTGTTCGGGCTAGGGCTAGGGTTACTGCTAGGGCTACAGTTAGGGCTAAGGTTAGGGCTAGGGTTAGGGCTAGGGTTAGGGCTTGGGTTAGGGTTAGGGCTAGGGCTAGGGCTAGGGCAAGGGTTAGGCAAGGGCTATGGTTAGGGTAAGGGTTAGGGTTAGGGTTAGGGTGAGGGTGAGGGTTAGGGCTAGGGCTAGGGCTAGGGCTAGGGCAAGGGTTAGGGCAAGGGCTATGGTTAGGGTTAGAGTTCGGGTTAGGGTTACGGTTGGGTTTAGGGTGAGGGTCAGGACTAGGGTTAGGGTGAGGGTTAGGGTTAGTGTTAGGGCCTGGGTTAGCATTAGGGTCAGGGCTACGGTTAGGGTTAGGGGAGGGGTAGGGGTAGGATTAGGGTAGGGTTAGGGTTACGGCTATGGTTAGGGTTAGGGCTCGGACAAGGGTTAGGTCTAAGGCTAGGATTAGTGTTAGGGTTAGGGCTATGGCTAGGGCTTGGGCTAGGGCAGGGGTTAGGGTTAGGGTTAGGGTTAGGTTTAGGGTTAGGTATAGGGTGAGGGCTAGGGTTAGGGTGAGGGTTCTGGTTAGTGTTAGGGCTAGGGTGAGCATTAGGGTTAGGGCTACGGTTATGGTTAGGGTTTGTATTAGGGTTAGTGGTAGGCTTTGGGTTAGGGTAAGGTCTAGGGTTAGGGCTAGGGTTAGGGTTAATGTTAGGGCTAGGGCTAGGGTTAGGTTTGGGATAGGGATAGGGATAGGGATAGGACTAGGGATAGGGATAGGGATAGGGCTAGGGCTAGGGCTAGGGCAAGGGTTAGGTCAAGGGCTATTGTTACGGTTAGGGTTAGGGTCAGTGTGAGGGCTATGGTTAGGGTGAGGGTGAGGGTGAGGGTTACGGCTAGGATTAGCATTTGGGTTAGGGCTGGCATTAGCGTTAGCATTAGAGTTAGGTTTAGGTTTAGGGTCAGGGTTAGGGTTAGGGTTAGGGCTAGGGCTAGGGCTACGGTTAGGGCTTGCGTCATGTCTAGGGTTAGGGTTCAGTGAGGTTTAGGGTTAGGAGTAGAGTTAGGGTTAGGGTGAGGGCTAGGTTTAGGGTGAGGGTTAGTTTTAGGGTTAGGGTTAGGGCTAGGGTTATCATTAGGGTTAGGGCTAGGGTTAGGGTTAGGTTTATGATTATGGTTAGGGTTTTGGTTAGGTTTAGTGGTAGGCTTTGGGTTAGGGTTAGGGCTAGGGTTTGGGTTAGGGTTAAGGTTAGAGTTAGGGTTAAGGTTAGGGTTTGGGTTAGGGTTAGGGTTAAGGTTAGAGTTAGGGTTAGGGTTAGGGTTTGTGTTAGGGTTAGGGTTAGTGTTGGGGCTAGGGCTAGGGTTACTGCTAGGGCTACAGTTAGGGCTAAGGTTAGGGCTAGGGTTAGGGCTAGCGTTAGGGCTTGGGTTAGGGTTAGGGCTAGGGCTAGGGCTAGGGCTAGGGCTAGGGCTAGGGCAAGGGTTAGGCAAGGGCTATGGTTAGGGTTAGGGTTAGGGTTAGGGTAAGGGTTAGGGTTAGGGTTAGGGTTAGGGTGAGGGTTAGGGCTAGGGCTAGGGCTAGGGTAACGGTTAGGACATGCGTTAGAGCTAGAGTTAGGGCTAGCGTTAGGGTTCAGGTTCAGTTTAGGGTTACAGTTTGAGTTAGGGGTAGGGCTAGGGTAGGGCTAGGGCTAGGGTTAGGGCTAGGCCTAGGGTTAGAATTAGGGCTAAGGTTAGGTTTAGGGTTAGGGTTAGCGTTAGGGTTAGCGCTAGGGTTACGTTTAGGGTTAGGGATAGGGTTAGGTTTAGGGCTCGGGTTATGGTTAGGGTTACGGTTAGGGTTAGGGTTTGGGTTAGGGTTAGGGTTAGTGGTAGGGGTTGGGTTAGGGTTAGGGCTAGGGTCAGGGTTGGGGCTAGGGTTAGGGTTAGGGTTATTGTAAGTGAGAGGGTTAGGGCTAAGCCTAGGGTTATGCTTAGGGTTAGGGATACTGTTTGGGTTAGGGTTAGGGTTAGGGTAAGGGTTAGGGTTAGGGCTAGGGTGATGTTTAGGGTTAGGGTTAGGGTTAGGGTTAGCTCTAGGGTTAGGGTTATCGTTAGGGTGACGCTTTGGGCTAGGGTTAGGGTTAGGGTTAGGGTTAGGCTTAGGCTTAGGGTTCGGGCTAGGGCTAGGGTTAGGGCTAGGGCTAGGGCTAGGGTGAGGGTTCTGGTTAGTGTTAGGGCTAGGGTTAGCATTAGGGTTAGGGCTACGGTTATGGTTAGGGTTTGTGTTAGGGTTAGTGGTAGGCTTTGAGTTAGGGTAAGGTCTAGGGTTAGGGCTAGGGCTAGGGTTAGGGCTAGGGCTAGGGCTACGGATAGGGCTAGGGTTAGGGCTAGGGTTAGGGCTTAGGTTAGGGTTAGGGTTAGGGTTAGGGTTCTGGTTAGGTATAGGGTGAGGGCTAGGGTTAGGTTGAGGGTTCTGGTTAGTGTTAGGGCTAGGGTTAGCATTAAGGTTAGGGCTACGGTTATGGTTAGGATTTGTGTTAGGGTTAGTGGTAGGCTTTGAGTTAGGGTAAGGTCTAGGGTTAGGGCTAGGGCTAGGGTAAGGGTTAGGGCTAGGGGTAGAACTAGAGCTAGGGCTAAGGTTAGGGTTAGTGTTCAGTTTTAGTTTAGGGTTACAGTTTGGTTTATGGGTAGGGGTAGGGGTAGGGTTAGGTCTAGGCCTAGGGTTAGGGTTAAGGCTAAAGTTAGGTTTAGGGTTAGGGTTAGGGTTAGCGCTAGGGTTAGGCTTAGGGTTAGGGTTAGGGCTAGGGTTTGGTTTAGGGCTCGGGTTAGGGTTAGGGTTACGGTTCTGGTTAGGGTTTGGGTTAGCGTTAGGGTTAGTGGTAGGTGTTGGGTTAGGGTTAGGGCTAGGGATAGAGTTTAGGCTAGGATTAGGGTTAGGGTTACAGTTAGTGAGAGGGTTAGGGCTAAGGCTAGTGTTAGGGTGAGATTTAGGTTTAGGGATATGGTTTTTTGTTAGGGTTAGGGTTATGGTTAGCGTTAGGATTAGGGTTAGGGCTAGGGTTAGGTCGAGGGTTAGGGTTAGGGTTAGGGTTAGGGTTAAGGTTAGAGTTAGGGTTAGCGTTAGGGTTTGGGTTAGGGTTAGGGTTAGTGTTCGGGCTAGGGCTAGGGTTACTGCTAGGGCTACGGTTAGGGCTAGGGTTAGGGCTAGGGTTAGGGCTTGGGTTAGGGTTAGTTTTAGGGCTAGAGCTAGGGCTAGGGCAAGGGTTAGGGCAAGGGCTATGGTTAGGGTTAGGGTTAGGGTGAGGGTTAGGGCTAGGGCTAGGGCTAGGGCTAGGGCTAGGGCTAGGGCAAGGGTTAGGGCAAGGGTTAGGGCAAGGGCTATGATTAGGGTTAGAGATCGGGTTAGGGTTACGGTTGGGGTTAGGGTGAGGGTCAGGACTAGGGTTAGGGTGAGGGTTAGGGTTAGTGTTAGGGCCAGGGTTAGCATTAGGGTCAGGGCTACGGTTAGGTTTATGGGAAGGGGTCGGGGTAGGATTAGGGTAGGGTTAGGGTTATGGCTATGGTTAGGGTTAGGGCTCGGATAAGGGTTAGGGTTAAGGCTAGGGCTAGTGTTAGGGTTAGGGCTATGGCTAGGGCTTGGGCTAGGGCAAGGGTTAGGTTTAGGGTTAGGGTTAGGTATAGGGTGAGGGCTAGGGGTAGGGCTTGGGTTAGGGTTAGGGTTAGGGCTAGGGCTAGGGCTAGGGCAAGGGTTAGGGCAAGGGCTATGGTTAGGGTTAGGGTTAGGGTTAGGGTTAGGGTGAGGGTGAGGGTTAGGGCTCGGGCTAGGGCTAGGGCTAGGGCAAGGGTTAGGGCAAGGACTATGATTAGGGTTAGAGTTCGGGTTAGGGTTACGGTTGGGGTTAGGGTGAGGGTCAGGACTAGGGTTAGCGTGAGGGTTAGGGTTAGTGTTAGGGCCAGGGTTAGCATTAGGGTCAGGGCTACGGTTAGGGTTAGGGGTAGGGGTAGGGGTAGGATTAGGGTAGGGTCAGGGTTACGGCTATGGTTAGGGTTAGGGCTCGGACAAGGGTTAGGGCTAAGGCTAGGGCTAGTGTTAGGGTTAGGGCTATGGCTAGGGCAAGGGTTAAGGTTAGGGTTAGGGTTAGGTATAGGGTGAGGGCTAGGGTGAGGGTGAGGGTTCTGGTTAGTGTTAGGGCTAGGGTAAGCATTAGGGTTAGGGCTACGGTTATGGTTAGGGTTGGTATTAGGGTTATTGGTAGGCTTTGGGTTAGGGTAAGGTCTAGGGTTAGGGCTAGGGCTAGGGTAAGGGTTAGGGCTAGGTTTAGAACTAGAGCTAGGGCTAGGGTTAGGGTTAGGGTTCAGTTTCAGTTTAGGGTTACAGTTTGGTTTAGGGGTAGGCATAGGGGTAGGGTTAGGTCTAGGCCTAGGGTTAGGGTTAAGGCTATAGTTAGGTTTAGGGTTAGGGTTAGGGTTAGCGCTAGGGTTAGGCTTAGGGTTAGGGTTAGGGCTAGGGTTAGGTTTAGGGCTCGGGTTAGGTTTTGGGTTACGGTTCTTGTTCTGGTTAGGGTTTGGGTTAGCGTTACGGTTAGTGGTAGGTGTTGGGTTAGGGTTAGGGCTAGGGATAGAGTTTAGGCTATGATTAGGGTTAGGTTACAGTTAGTGAGAGGGTTAGGGCTAAGGCTAGTGTTAGGGTTAGGCTTAGGTTTAAGGATATGGTTTGGGTTAGGCTTAGGGTTAGGGCTAGGGTTAGGGTTAGGGTTAGGGTTAGGGTTAGGTCTAGGGTTAGGGTTAGGGTTATGGTTAGGGTTATGGTTAGGGTTAGGGTTAGGGTTAGGGTTAGGGTTAGTGTTAGGGTTAGGGTTAGGGTTCGGGCTAGGGCTAGGGTTAGGGCTAGGGCTATGGTTACGACTAGGGTTAGGGCTAGGGTTAGGGCTACGGCAAGGGTTACGGCAAGGGCTATGGTTAGGGTTATGGTTAGGGTTAGGGTTAGGGTCAGGGTTAGGGTGAGGGCTAGGGTTAGGGTGAGGGTTAGGGTTAGTGTTAGGGCTAGGGTTAGCATTAGGGTTAGGGCTACGGTTAGGGTCAGGGTTAGGGCTATGGTTATGGTTAGGGTTTGGGTTAGGGTTTGTGGTAGGCTTTGGGTTAGGGTTAGGTCTAGGGTTAGGGTTTGGGCTAAGGTTAGGGTTAGGGTTATGGCTAGGGTTAGGGTTTGGGTTAGGTTTAGGATTTGGGTTAGAGTTAGGGTTAGGGCTAGGGTTAGGTTTAGGGTTAGGGTTAGGGTTAGGGCTGGGGTTGGGGTTGAGGTTAGGGTGAGGGTTACGGTTGGGGTTGTGGTTGGTGTCGTGTTGTGGTTGGGGTTGGGGTTAGGGTTTGAGTTTGGGTTCGGGTTCCGGATAGGGTTAGAATTAGTGTTAGGGTTAGGGTTAGGGCTAGGGCTAGGGTTAGGGTTAGGGCTAGGGCTAGGGCTACGGATAGGGCTAGGGTTAGGGCTAGGGTTAGGGCTTAGGTTAGGGTTAGGGTTAGGGTTAGGGTTAGGGTTCGGGTTAGGTATAGGTTGAGGGCTAGGGTTAGGGTGAGGGTTCTGGTTAGTGTTAGGGCTAGGGTTAGCATTAGGGTTAGGGCTACGGTTATGGTTAGGGTTTGTGTTAGGGTTAGTGGTAGGCTTTGAGTTAGGGTAAGGTCTAGGGTTAGGGCTAGGGCTAGGGTCAGGGTTAGGGCTAGGTTTAGAACTAGAGCTAGGGCTAGGGTTAGGGTTAGGGTTCAGTTTTAGTTTAGGGTTACAGTTTGGTTTAGGGGTAGGGGTAGGGGTAGGGTTAGGTCTAGGCCTAGGGTTTGGGTTAAGGCTATAGTTAGGTTTAGGGTTAGGGTTAGGGTTAGCGCTAGGGTTAGGCTTAGGGTTAGGGTTAGTGCTAGGGTTAGGTTTAGGGCTCGGGTTAGGTTTAGGGTTACGGTTCTGGTTCTGGTTAGGGTTTGGGTTAGCGTTAGGGTTAGGGTTAGTGGTAGGTGTTGGGTTAGGGTTAGTGCTAGGTATAGAGTTTAGGCTAGGATTAGGGTTAGGGTTACAGTTAGTGAGAGGGTTAGGGCTAAGGCTAGTGTTAGGGTGAGATTTAGGTTTAGGGATATGTTTTTTTGTTAGGGTTAGGGTTATGGTTAGCGTTAGGATTAGGGTTAGGGCTAGGGTTAGGTCGAGGGTTAGGGTTAGGGTTAGGGTTAGGGTTAGGGTTAGGGTTAAGGTTAGAGTTAGGGTTAGGGTTAGGGTTTGGGTTAGGGTTAGTGTTCGGGCTAGGGCTAGGGTTACTGCTAGGGCTACGGTTAGGGCTAGGGTTAGGGCTAGGGGTAGGGCTTGGGTTAGGGTTAGGGTTAGGGTTAGGGCTAGGGCTAGGGCTAGGGCAAGGGTTAGGGCAAGGGCTATGGTTAGGGTTAGCGTTAGGGTTAGGGTTAGGGTGAGGGTGAGGGTTAGGGCTCGGGCTAGGGCTCGGGCTAGGGCTAGGGCAAGGGTTAGGGCAAGGGCTATGGTTAGGGTTAGAGTTCGGACAAGGGTTAGGTCTAAGGCTAGGGCTAGTGTTAGGGTTAGGGCTATGGCTAGGTCTTGGGCTAGGGCAAGTGTTAGGGTTAAGGTTAGGTATAGGGTGAGGGCTAGGGTTAGGGTGAGGGTTCTGGTTAGTGTTAGGGCTAGGGTAAGCATTAGGGTTAGGGCAACGGTTATGGTTAGGGTTTGTATTAGTGTTAGTGGTAGGCTTTGGGTTAGGGTAAGGTCTAGGGTTAGGGCTAGGGTTAGGGTTAATGTTAGGGCTAGGGCTAGCGTTAGGTTTGGGGTTACGGTTAGGGTTACGGTTAGGGTTAGGGTTAGGGTTAGAGTTAGGGCTAGGGTTGGGGTAGAGGTTAGGGTTAGGGTTAGGGTTAGGATTAGGTTTACGGTTGTGGTTGCGGTTGGTGTTGTGTTGTGGTTGAGGTTGGGGTTAGGGTTTGAGTTCGGGTTCGGTTCGGGTTAGGGTTAGGGTTAGGGTTTGGGGTAGGTTTATGGTTTGGGTTAGGGTTAGGGTTGGGGTTGGGGTTAGGTTTAGGGCTAGGGCTAGGGTTAAAGCTATAGCTAGGGCTAGGGTTAGGGTTAGCGTTAGGGTTAGCGCTAGGACTAGGGTTAGGGTTAGGGCTAGGGCTAGGGTTAGGTTTAGGGGTAGGGATAGGTTTAGGGATAGGGTCTGGGCTAGGGTTAGGTTTAGGGTTAAGGCTCGGGCTAGGGATAGGGATAGGGCTAGGGATAGGGCTAGGGCTAGGGATAGGGCTAGGGCTAGGGTTAGTGTTAGGGTTAGGGCTAGGGTTCGGGTTAGGGCTAGAGTTCGGGTTAGTGTTAGGGTGGGGTTAGGGCTACGGCTAGGGTTTGGGCTTGGGTTAGGGTTAGGGATAGGGATAGGACTAGGGATAGGGATAGGGATAGGGATAGGACTAGGGCTAGGGATAGGGCTAGGGCTAGGGCAAGGGTTAGGTCAAGGGCTATTGTTACGGTTAAGTTTAGGGTCAGTGTGAGGGCTATGGTTAGGGTGAGGGTGAGGGTTACGGCTAGGGTTAGCATTAGGGTTAGGGCTGGCGTTAGCGTTAGCATTTGAGTTAGGTTTAGGTTTAGGGTTAGGGTTAGGGTTAGGGTTAGGGTTAGGGCTAGGGCTAGGCCTACGGTTAGGGCTTGCGTTATGGCTAGGGTTAGGGTTTGGTGAGGTTTAGGGTTAGGAGTAGAGTTAGGGTTAGGGTGAGGGCTAGGTTTAGGGTGAGGGTTAGTTTTAGGGTTAGGGTTAGGGCTAGGGTTATCATTAGGGTTAGGGCTAGGGTTAGGGTTAGGTTTATGATTATGGTTAGGGTTTTGGTTAGGTTTAGTGGTAGGCTTTGGGTTAGGGTTAGGGCTAGGGTTTGGGTTAGGGTTTGGGTTAGGGTTAGGGTTAGGATTAGGGCTAGGGCTAGTGTTAGGACTAGGGCTAGGGTAACGGTTAGGACATGCGTTAGAGCTAGAGTTAGGGCTAGCGTTAGGGTTCAGGTTCAGTTTAGGGTTACAGTTTGAGTTAGGGGTAGGGGTAGGGTAGGGCTAGGGCTAGGGTTAGGGCTAGGCCTAGGGTTACAATTAGGGCTAAGGTTAGGTTTAGGGTTAGGGTTAGCGCTAGGGTTAGCGCTAGGGTTACGTTTAGGGTTAGGGATAGGGTTAGGTGTAGGGGTAGGGATAGGTTTAGGGATAGGGTCTGGGCTAGGGTTAGGTTTAGGGTTAAGGCTCGGGCTAGGGCTAGGTATAGGGCTAGGGCTAGGGCTAGGGCTAGGGCTAGGGTTAGGGTTAGGGTTAGGGCTATGGTTCGGGTTAGGGCTAGAGTTCGGGTTAGGGTTAGGGTGGGGTTAGGGCTACGGCTAGGGTTAGGGCTTGGGTTATGTTTAGGGTTAGGGTTAGGGTTAGGGTTAGGGCTAGGGCTAGTGTTAGGGCTAGGGCCAGGGCTAGGGTAACGGTTAGGACATGCGTTAGAGCTAGAGTTAGGGCTAGCGTTAGGGTTCAGGTTCAGTTTAGGGTTACAGTTTGAGTTAGGGGTAGGGCTAGGGTAGGGCTAGGGCTAGGGTTAGGGCTAGGCCTAGGGTTAGAATTAGGGCTAAGGTTAGGTTTAGGGTTAGGGTTAGCGTTAGGGTTAGCGCTAGGGTTACGTTTAGGGTTAGGGATAGGGTTAGGTTTAGGGCTCGGGTTATGGTTAGGGTTACGGTTAGGGTTAGGGTTTGGGTTAGGGTTAGGGTTAGTGGTAGGGGTTGGGTTAGGGTTAGGGCTAGGGTCAGGGTTGGGGCTAGGGTTAGGGTTAGGGTTATTGTAAGTGAGAGGGTTAGGGCTAAGCCTAGGGTTATGCTTAGGGTTAGGGATACTGTTTGGGTTAGGGTTAGGGTTAGGGTAAGGGTTAGGGTTAGGGTTAGGGCTAGGGTGATGTTTAGGGTTAGGGTTAGGGTTAGGGTTAGCTCTAGGGTTAGGGTTATCGTTAGGGTGACGCTTTGGGCTAGGGTTAGGGTTAGGGTTAGGCTTAGGCTTAGGCTTAGGGTTCGGGCTAGGGCTAGGGTTAGGGCTAGGGCTAGGGCTAGGGTGAGGGTTCTGGTTAGTGTTAGGGCTAGGGTTATCATTAGGGTTAGGGCTACGGTTATGGTTAGGGTTTGTGTTAGGGTTAGTGGTAGGCTTTGAGTTAGGGTAAGGTCTAGGGTTAGGGCTAGGGCTAGGGTTAGGGCTAGGGCTAGGGCTACGGATAGGGCTAGGGTTAGGGCTAGGGTTAGGGCTTAGGTTAGGGTTAGGGTTAGGGTTAGGGTTCGGGTTAGTTATAGGGTGAGGGCTAGGGTTAGGTTGAGGGTTCTGGTTAGTGTTAGGGCTAGGGTTAGCATTAAGGTTAGGGCTACGGTTATGGTTAGGATTTGTGTTAGTGTTAGTGGTAGGCTTTGAGTTAGGGTAAGGTCTAGGGTTAGGGCTAGGGCTAGGGTAAGGGTTAGGGCTAGGGGTAGAAGTAGAGCTAGGGCTAAGGTTAGGGTTAGGGTTCAGTTTTAGTTTAGTGTTACAGTTTGGTTTATGGGTAGGGGTAGGGGTAGGGTTAGGTGTAGGCCTAGGGTTAGGGTTAAGGCTAAAGTTAGGTTTAGGGTTAGGGTTAGGGTTAGCGCTAGGGTTAGGCTTAGGGTTAGGGTTAGGGCTAGGGTTAGGTTTAGGGCTCGGGTTAGGGTTAGGGTTACGGTTCTGGTTAGGGTTTGGGTTAGCGTTAGGGTTAGTGGTAGGTGTTGGGTTAGGGTTAGGGCTAGGGATAGAGTTTAGGCTAGGATTAGGGTTAGGGTTACAGTTAGTGAGAGGGTTAGGGCTAAGGCTAGTGTTAGGGTGAGATTTAGGTTTAGGGATATGGTTTTTTGTTAGGGTTAGGGTTATGGTTAGCGTTAGGATTAGGGTTAGGGCTAGGGTTAGGTCGAGGGTTAGGGTTAGGGTTAGGGTTAGGGTTAGGGTTAGGGTTAGGGTTAAGGTTAGAGTTAGGGTTAGCGTTAGGGTTTGGGTTAGGGTTAGGGTTAGTGTTCGGGCTAGGGCTAGGGTTACTGCTAGGGCTACGGTTAGAGCTAGGGTTAGGGCTAGGGTTAGGGCTTGGGTTAGGGTTAGTTTTAGGGCTAGGGCTAGGGCTAGGGCAAGGGTTAGGGTAAGGGCTATGGTTAGGGTTAGGGTTAGGGTTAGGGTTAGGGTGAGGGTTAGGGCTAGGGCTAGGGCAAGGGTTAGGGCAAGGGTTAGGGCAAGGGTTAGGGCAAGGGCTATGATTAGGGTTAGAGATCGGGTTAGGGTTACGGTTGGGGTTAGGGTGAGGGTCAGGACTAGGGTTAGGGTGAGGGTTAGGGTTAGTGTTAGGGCCAGGGTTAGCATTAGGGTCAGGGCTACGGTTAGGTTTATGGGAAGGGGTCGGGGTAGGATTAGGATAGGGTTAGGGTTATGGCTATGGTTAGGGTTAGGGCTCGGATAAGGGTTAGGGTTAAGGCTAGGGCTAGTGTTAGGGTTAGGGCTATGGCTAGGGCTTGGGCTAGGGCAAGGGTTAGGTTTCGGGTTAGGGTTAGGTATAGGGTGAGGGCTAGGGTTAGGGTGAGGGTTCTGGTTAGTGTTAGGGCTAGGGTTAGCATTAGGGTTAGGTCTACGGTTATCGTTAGGGTTTGTGTTAGGGTTAGTGGTAGGCTTTGAGTTAGGGTAAGGTCTAGGGTTAGGGCTAGGGCTAGGGTCAGGGTTAGGGCTAGGTTTAGAACTAGAGCTAGGGCTAGGGTTAGGGTTAGGGTTCAGTTTTAGTTTAGGGTTACAGTTTGGTTTAGGGGTAGGGGTAGGGGTAGGGTTAGGTCTAGGCCTAGGGTTTGGGTTAAGGCTATAGTTAGGTTTAGGGTTAGGGTTAGGGTTAGCGCTAGGGTTAGGCTTAGGGTTAGGGTTAGGGCTAGGGTTAGGTTTAGGGCTCGGGTTAGGGTTAGGGTTACGGTTCTGGTTCTGGTTAGGGTTTGGGTTAGCGTTAGGGTTAGTGGTAGGTGTTGGGTTAGGGTTAGGGCTAGGGATAGAGTTTAGGCTAGGATTAGGGTTAGGGTTACAGTTAGTGAGAGGGTTAGGGCTAAGGCTAGTGTTAGGGTGAGAGTTAGGTTTAGGGATATGGTTTTTTGTTAGGGTGAGGGTTATGGTTAGCGTTAGGATTAGGGTTAGGGCTAGGGTTAGGTCGAGGGTTAGGGTTAGGGTTAGGGTTAGGGTTAGGGTTAGGGTTAAGGTTAGAGTTAGGGTTAGGGTTAGGGTTAGGGTTTGGGTTAGGGTTAGTGTTCAGGCTAGGGCTAGGGTTACTGCTAGGGCTACGGTAAGGGCTAGGGGTAGGGCTAGGGGTAGGGCTTGGGTTAGGGTTAGGGTTAGGGCTAGGGCTAGGCTTAGGGCAAGGGTTAGGGAAGGGCTATGGTTAGGGTTAGGGTTAGGGTTAGGGTTAGGGTTAGGGTGAGGGTGAGGGTGAGGGTTAGGGCTCGGGCTAGGGCTAGGGCTAGGGCAAGGGTTAGGGCAAGGGCTATGGTTAGGGTTAGAGATCGGGTTAGGGTTACGGTTGGGGTTAGGGTGAGGGTCAGGACTAGGGTTAGGGTGAGGGTTAGGGTTAGTGTTAGGGCCAGGGTTAGCATTAGGGTCAGGGCTACGGTTAGGGTTATGGGAAGGGGTAGGGGTAGGATTAGGGTAGGGTTAGGGTTACGGCTATAGTTAGGGTTAGGGCTCGGACAAGGGTTAGGGCTAAGGCTAAGGCTAGGGCTAGTGTTAGGGTTAGGGCTATGACTAGGGCTTGGGCTAGGGCAAGGGTTAGGGTTAGGGTTAGGGTTAGGTATAGGGTGAGGGCTAGGGTTAGGGTGAGGGTTTGTATTAGGGTTAGTGGTAGGCTTTGGGTTAGGGTAAGGTCTAGGGTTAGGGCTAGGGCTAGGGTAAGGTTTAGGGCTAGGTTTAGAACTAGAGCTAGGGCTAGGGTTAGGGTTAGGGTTCAGTTTCAGTTTAGGGTTACAGTTTGGTTTAGGGGTAGGGGTAGGGTTAGGTCTAGGCCTAGGGTTAGGGTTAAGGCTATAGTTAGGTTTAGGGTTAGGGTTAGGGTTAGAGCTAGGGTTAGGCTTAGGGTTAGGGTTAGGGCTAGGGTTAGGGCTAGGGTTAGGTTTAGGGCTCGGGTTAGGTTTAGGGTTACGGTTCTTGTTCTGGTTAGGGTTTGGGTTAGCGTTACGGTTAGTGGTAGGTGTTGCTTTAGGGTTAGGGCTAGGGATAGAGTTTAGGCTAGGATTAGGGTTAGGTTACAGTTAGTGAGAGGGTTAGGGCTAAGGCTAGTGTGAGGGTGAGATTTAGGTTTAGGGATACGGTTTTTTGTTAGGGTTAGGGTTATGGTTAGCGTTAGGATTAGGGTTAGGGCTAGGGTTAGGTCGAGGGTTAGGGTTAGGGTTAAGGTTAGGGTTAGGGTTAAGGTTAGAGTTAGGGTTAGGGTTAGGGTTTGTGTTAGGGTTAGGGTTAGTGTTCGGGCTAGGGCTAGGGTTACTGCTAGGGCTACAGTTAGGGCTAAGGTTAGGGCTAGGGTTAGGGCTAGGGTTAGGGCTTGGGTTAGGGTTAGGGCTAGGGCTAGGGCTAGGGCAAGGGTTAGGCAAGGGCTATGGTTAGGTTTAGGGTTAGGGTTAGGGTTAGGGTTAGGGTTAGGGTTAGGGTTAGGGTGAGGGTTAGGGCTAGGGCTAGGGCAAGGGCAAGGGTTAGGGCAAGGGCTATGCTTAGGGTTAGAGTTAGGGTTAGGGTTAGGGTTAGGGTTAGGGTTGGGGTTAGGGTGAGGGTCAGGGCTAGGGTTAGGGTGAGGGTTAGGGTTAGTGTTAGGGCCAGGGTTAGCATTAGGGTCAGGGCTACGGTTAGGGTTAGGGGTAGGGGTAGGGGTAGGATTAGGGTAAGGTTAGGGTTACGGCTATGGTTAGGGTTAGGGTTAGGGTTAGGGTTAGAGTTAGGGCAAGGGTTAGGGCTAGACTTCAGGTTAGGTTTAGGGTAGGGTTAGGGCTAGGGCTAGGGTTAGGGTTCGGGTTAGGGTTAGGTTTAGGGCGAGGGCTAGGGCTAGGGTTTGTGTTAGGGTTAGGGCTAGGGCTAGGGCTAGGGCTAGGGTTAGTGTTAGGGTTAGTGTTAGGGTTAGGTTTAGGTGTAGGGTTAGGGTTAGACTTAGGGGCAGGTTTAGGGGTAGGGCTAGGGTTAGTTGTAGTGTTAGAGCTAGGGCTAGGGCTTGGGATAGGGATAGGGATAGGGATAGGGATAGGGTTAGTGTTAGTGTTAGTGTTAGTGTTAGTGTTAGTGTTAGGGCTAGGGCTAGGGTTAGGGTTAGGGTTAGGGTTAGGGTTAGCATTAGGGTCAGGGCTACAGTTAGGGTTACGGGTAGGGGTAGGGGTAGGATTAGGGTAGGGTTAGGGCTAAGGCTAGGGCTAGTGTTAGGGTTAGAGGTATGGCTAGGGCTTCGGCTAGGGCAAGGGTTAGGGTTAGGGTTAGGGTTAGGTATAGGGTGAGGGCTAGGGTTAGGGTGAGGGTTCTGGTTAGTGTTAGGGCTAGGGTAAGCATTAGGGTTCGGGCTACGGTTATGGTTAGGGTTTGTATTAGGGTTAGTGGTAGGCTTTGGGTTAGGGTAAGGTCTAGGGTTAGGGCTAGGGTTAGGGTTAATGTTAGGGCTAGGGCTAGGGTTAGGTTTGGGGTTACGGTTAGGGTTACGGTTAGGGTTAGGGATAGGGTTAGGGTTAGGGTTAGGGTTAGGGTTTGGGGTAGATTTATGGTTTGGGTTAGGGTTAGGGTTGCGGTTGGGGTTAGGTTTAGGGCTAGGGCTAGGGCTCGGGCTAAGGTTAAAGCTAGGGCTAGGGCTAGGGTTAGGGTTAGCGTTAGGGTTAGCACTAGGGCTAGGGTTAGGGGTAGGGGTAGGGTTAGGATTAGGGTTAGCGCGAGGGCTGGGGTTAGGGTTAGGGTTAGGGGTAGGGTTAGGGTTAGGGTTAGGGTTAGGGCTAGGGTTAGGTTTAGGGCTAGTGATAGGTTTAGGGATAGGGTCTGGGCTAGGGTTAGATTTAGGGTTAAGGCTCGGGATAGGGCTAGGGATAGGGCTAGGGCTAGGTCTAAGGCTAGGGTTAGGGTTAGGGCTAGGGTTCGGGTTAGGGCTAGAGTTCGGGTTAGGGTTAGGGTGGGGTTAGGGCTACGGCTAGGGTTAGGGCTTGGGTTTGGGTTAGGGTTAGGGTTAGGGTTAGGGTTAGGGCTAGGGCTAGGACTAGGACTAGGGATAGGGATAGGGATAGGGATAGGGATAGGGATAGGGATAGGGATAGGGATAGGACTAGGGATAGGGATAGGGATAGGGCTAGGGCAAGGGTTAGGTCAAGGGCTATTGTTACGGTTAGGGTTAGGGTCAGTGTGAGGGCTATGGTTAGGGTGAGGGTGACGGTGAGGGTTACGGCTAGGGTTAGCATTAGGGTTAGGGCTGGCGTTAGCGTTAGAGTTAGGTTTAGGTTAAGGGTTAGGGTTAGGGTTAGGGTTAGGGCTAGGGCTAGGGCTACGGTTAGGGCTAGCGTTATGGCTAGGGTTAGGGTTCGGTGAGGTTTACGGTTAGGAGTAGAGTTAGGGTTAGGGTGAGGGCTAGGTTTAGGGTGAGGGTTAGTTTTAGGGTTTGGGTTAGGGCTAGGGTTATCATTAGGGTTAGGGCTAGGGTTAGGGTTAGGTTTATGATTATGGTTAGGGTTTTGGTTAGGTTTAGTGGTAGGCTTTGGGTTAGGGTTAGGACTAGGGTTTGGGTTAGGGTTTGGGTTAGGGTTAGGGTTAGGATTAGGGCTAGGGCTAGTCTTAGGGCTAGGGCTAGGGCTAGGGTAACGGTTAGGACATGCGTTAGAGCTAGAGTTAGGGCTAGCATTAGGGTTCAGGTTCAGTTTAGGGTTACAGTTTGAGTTAGGGGTAGGGGTAGGGTAGGGCTAGGGCTAGGGTTAGGGCTAGGCCTAGGGTTAGAATTAGGGCTAAGGTTAGGTTTAGGGTTAGGGTTAGCGTTAGGGTTAGCGCTAGGGTTACGTTTAGGGTTAGGGATAGGGTTAGGTTTAGGGCTCGGGTTAGGGTTAGGGTTACGGTTATGGTTAGGGTTTGGGTTAGGGTTAGGGTTAGTGGTAGGGGTTGGGTTAGGGTTAGGGCTAGGGTCAGGGTTGGGGCTAGGGTTAGGGTTAGGGTTATTGTAAGTGAGAGGGTTAGGGCTAAGCCTAGGGTTATGCTTAGGGTTAGGGATACTGTTTGGGTTAGGGTTAGGGTTAGGGTTAGGGTAAGGGTTTGGGTTAGGGTTAGGGCTAGGGTGAGGTTTAGGGTTAGGGTTAGGGTTAGGGTTAGGGTTAGTTCTAGGGTTAGGGTTATCGTTAGGGTGACGCTTTGGGCTAGGGTTAGGGTTAAGGTTAGGGTTAGGGTTCGGGCTAGGGCTAGGGTTAGGGCTAGGGCTAGGGCTACGGATAGGGCTAGGATAAGGTCTAGGGTTAGGGCTAGGGCTAGGGTAAGGGTTAGGGCTAGGGTTAGGTCGAGGGTTAGGGTTAGGGTTAGGGTTAGGGTTAGGGTTAAGGTTAGAGTTAGGGTTAGGGTTAGGGTTAGGGTTTGGGTTAGGGTTAGTGTTCAGGCTAGGGCTAGCGTTACTGCTAGGGCTACAGTAAGGGCTAGGGTTAGGGCTAGGGGTAGGGCTTGGGTTAGGGTTAGGGTTAGGGCTAGGGCTAGGGCTAGGGCAAGAGTTAGGGAAGGGCTATGGTTAGGGTTAGGGTTAGGGTTAGGGCTAGGGTTAGGGTTAGGGTGAGGGTGAGGGTGAGGGTTAGGGCTCGGGCTAGGGCTAGGGCTAGGGCAAGGGTTAGGGCAAGGGCTATGGTTAGGGTTAGAGATCGGGTTAGGGTTACGGTTGGGGTTAGGGTGAGGGTCAGGACTAGGGTTAGGGTGAGGGTTAGGGTTAGTGTTAGGGCCAGGGTTAGCATTAGGGTCAGGGCTACGGTTAGGGTTATGGGAAGGGGTAGGGGTAGGATTAGGGTAGGGTTAGGGTTACGGCTATGGTTAGGGTTAGGGCTCGGACAAGGGTTAGGGCTAAGGCTAGGGCTAGTGTTAGGGTTAGGGCTATGGCTAGGGCTTGGGCTAGGGCAAGGGTTAGGGTTAGGGTTAGGGTTAGGTATAGGGTGAGGGCTAGGGTTAGGGTGAGGGTTTGTATTAGGGTTAGTGGTAGGCTTTGGGTTAGGGTAAGGTCTAGGGTTAGGGCTAGGGCTAGGGTAAGGTTTAGGGCTAGGTTTAGAACTAGAGCTAGGGCTAGGGTTAGGGTTAGGGTTCAGTTTCAGTTTAGGGTTACAGTTTGGTTTAGGGGTAGGGGTAGGGGTAGGGTTATGTCTAGGCCTAGGGTTAGGGTTAAGGCTATAGTTAGGTTTAGGGTTAGGGTTAGGGTTAGCGCTAGGGTTAGGCTTAGGGTTAGGGTTAGGGCTAGGGTTAGGGCTAGGGTTAGGTTTAGGGCTCGGGTTAGGTTTAGGGTTACGGTTCTGGTTCTGGTTAGGGTTTGGGTTAGCGTTACAGTTAGTGGTAGGTGTTGGGTTAGGGTTAGGGCTAGGGATAGAGTTTAGGCTAGGATTAGGGTTAGGTTACAGTTAGTGAGAGGGTTAGGGCTAAGGCTAGTGTTAGGGTGAGATTTAGGTTTAGGGATACGGTTTTTTGTTAGGGTTAGGGTTATGGTTAGCGTTAGGATTAGGGTTAGGGCTAGGGTTAGGTCGAGGGTTAGGGTTAGGGTTAAGGTTAGGGTTAGGGTTAAGGTTAGAGTTAGGGTTAGGGTTAGGGTTTGTGTTAGGGTTAGGGTTAGTGTTCGGGCTAGGGCTAGGGTTACTGCTAGGGCTACAGTTAGGGCTAAGGTTAGGGCTAGGGTTAGGGCTAGGGTTAGGGCTTGGGTTAGGGTTAGGGCTAGGGCTAGGGCTAGGGTTAAAGCTAGGGCCAGGGCTAGGGTTAGGGTTAGGGTTAGGGTTAGCGTTAGGGTTAGCGCTAGGGCTAGGGTTAGGGTTAGGGTTAGGGTTAGGGCTAGGGTTAGGTTTAGGGTTAAGGCTCGGGCTAGGGCTAGGGATAGGGATAGGGCTAGGTCTAGGGCTAGGGCTAGGGTTAGTGTTAGGTTTAGGGCTAGGGTTCGGGTTAGGGCTAGAGTTAGGGTTAGGGTGGGGTTAGGGATACGGCTAGGGTTTGGGCTTGGGTTAGGGTTAGGGTTAGGGTTAGGGCTAGGGATAGGACTAGGGATAGGGAGAGGGATAGGGATAGGGATAGGGCAAGGGTTAGGTCAAGGGCTATTGTTACGGTTAGGGTTAGGGTCAGTGTGAGGGCTATGGTTAGGGTGAGGGTGAGGGTGAGGGTTACGGCTAGGGTTAGCATTAGGGTTAGGGCTGGCGTTAGCGTTAGCATTAGAGTTAGGTTTAGGTTTAGGTTTAGGGTTAGGGTTAGGGTTAGGGCTAGGGCTAGGGCTACGGTTAGGGCTTGCGTCATGTCTAGGGTTAGGGTTCGGTGAGGTTTAGGGTTAGGAGTAGAGTTAGGGTTAGGGTGAGGGCTAGGTTTAGGGTGAGGGTTAGTTTTAGGGTTAGGGTTAGGGCTAGGGTTATCATTAGGGTTAGGGCTAGGGTTAGGGTTAGGTTTATGATTATGGTTAGGGTTTTGGTTAGGTTTAGTGGTAGGCTTTGGGTTAGGGTTAGGGCTAGGGTTTGGGTTAGGGTTAAGGTTAGAGTTAGGGTTAGGGTTAGGGTTAGGGTTTGGGTTAGGGTTAGGGTTAAGGTTAGAGTTAGGGTTAGGGTTAGGGTTTGTGTTAGGGTTAGGGTCAGTGTTCGGGCTAGGGCTAGGGTTACTGCTAGGGCTACAGTTAGGGCTAAGGTTAGGGCTAGGGTTAGGGCTAGGGTTAGGTCTTGGGTTAGGGTTAGGGCTAGGGCTAGGGCTAGGGCTAGAGCTAGGGCAAGGGTTAGGCAAGGGCTGTGGTTAGGGTTAGGGTTAGGGTTAGGGTTAGGGTTAGGGTTAGGGTGAGGGTTACGGCTAGGGCTAGGGCTAGGGCAAGGGTTAGGGTAAGGGCTATGCTTAGAGTTAGAGTTAGGGTTAGGGTTAGGGTTGGGGTTAGGGTGAGGGTCAGGGCTAGGGTTAGGGTGAGGGTTAGGGTTACGGTTCTGGTTCTGGTTAGGGTTTGGGTTAGCGTTAGGGTAAGTGGTAGGTGTTGGGTTAGGGTTAGGGCTAGGGATAGAGTTTAGGCTAGGATTAGGGTTAGGGTTACAGTTAGTGAGAGGGTTAGGGCTAAGGCTAGTGTTAGGGTGAGAGTTAGGTTTAGGGATATGGTTTTTTGTTAGGGTTAGGGTTATGTTTAGCGTTAGGATTAGGGTTAGGGCTAGGGTTAGGGTTAGGGTTAGGGTTAGGGTTAAGGTTAGAGTTAGGGTTAGGGTTAGGGTTTGGGTTAGGGTTAGTGTTCGGGCCAGGGCTAGGGTTACTGCTAGGGCTACGGTTAGGGCTAGGGTTAGGTCTAGGGGTAGGGCTTGGGTTAGGGTTAGGGTTAGGGCTAGGGCTAGGGCTAGGGCTAGGGCAAGGGTTAGGGCAAGGGCTATGGTTAGGGTTAGGGTTAGGGTTAGGGTGAGGGTGAGGGTTAGGGCTAGGGCTAGGGCTAGGGCTAGGGCTAGGGCAAGGGTTAGGGCAAGGGCTATGGTTAGGGTTAGAGTTCGGGTTAGGGTTACGGTTGGGGTTAGGGTGAGGGTCAGGACTAGGGTTAGGGTGAGGGTTAGGGTTAGTGTTAGGGCCAGGGTTAGCATTAGGGTCAGGGCTACGGTTAGGGTTAGGGGAGGGGTAGGGGTAGGATTAGGGTAGGGTTAGGGTTACGGCTATGGTTAGGGTTAGGGCTCGGACAAGGGTTAGGTCTAAGGCTAGGGCTAGTGTTAGGGTTAGGGCTATGGCTAGGGCTAGGGCTTGGGCTAGGGCAAGGGTTAGGGTTAGGGTTAGGGTTAGGGTTAGGGTTAGGTATAGGGTGAGGGCTAGGGTTAGGGTGAGGGTTCTGGTTAGTGTTAGGGCTAGGGTGAGCATTAGGGTTAGGGCTACGGTTATGGTTAGGGTTTGTATTAGGGTTAGTGGTAGGCTTTGGGTTAGGGTAAGGTCTAGGGTTAGGGCTAGGGTTAGGGTTAATGTTAGGGCTAGGGCTAGGGTTAGGTTTGGGGTTACGGTTAGGGTTACGGTTAGGGTTAGGGTTAGGGTTAGGGTTAGAGTTAGGGCTAGGGTTGGGGTAGAGGTTAGGGTTAGGGTTAGGGTTAGGGTTAGGTTTACGGTTGTGGTTGCGGTTGGTGTTGTGTTGTGGTTGGGGTTGGGGTTAGGGTTTGAGTTCGGGTTCGGTTCGGGTTAGGGTTAGGGTTTGGGGTAGGTTTATGGTTTGGGTTAGGGTTAGGGTTGGGGTTGGGGTTAGGTTTAGGGCTAGGGCTAGGGCTAGGGTTAAAGCTAGGGCTAGGGCTAGGGTTAGGGTTAGCGTTAGGTTTAGCGCTAGGGCTAGGGTTAGGGCTAGGGTTAGGGCTTGGGTTAGGGTTAGGGCTAGGGCTAGGGCTAGGCCAAGGGTTAGGCAAGGACTATGGTTAGGTTTAGGGTTAGGGTTAGGGTTAGGGTTAGGGTTAGGGTTAGGGTTAGGGTTAGGGTGAGGGTTAGGGCTAGGGCTAGGGCAAGGGTTAGGGCAAGGGCTATGCTTAGGGTTAGAGTTAGGGTTAGGGTTAGGGTTAGGGTTGGGGTTAGGGTGAGGGTCAGGGCTAGGGTTAGGGTGAGGGTTAGGGTTAGTTTTAGGGCCAGGGTTAGCATTAGGGTCAGGGCTACGGTTAGGGTTAGGGGTAGGGGTAGGGGTAGGATTAGGGTAGGGTTAGGGTTACGGCTATGGTTAGGGTTAGGGTTAGGGTTAGGGTTAGAGTTAGGGCAAGGGTTAGGGCTAGACTTCAGGTTAGGTTTAGGGTAGGGTTAGGGCTAGGGCTAGGGTTAGGTTTAGGGTTAGGGTTAGGTTTAGGGCGAGGGCTAGGGCTAGGGTTTGTGTTAGGGTTAGGGCTAGGGCTAGGGCTAGGGCTAGGGCTAGGGTTAGTGTTAGGGTTAGTGTTAGGGTTAGGTTTAGGGGTAGGGCTAGGGTTAGTTGTAGTGTTAGAGCTAGGGCTAGGGCTTGGGATAGGGATAGGGATAGGGATAGGGATAGGGTTACTGTTAGTGTTAGTGTTAGTGTTAGTGTTAGTGTTAGGGTTAGGGCTAGGGCTAGGGCTAGGTAACGGTTAGGGCTAGGGTTAGAGCTAGAGCTAGGACTAGGGTTAGGGTTCAGGTTCAGGTTCAGTTTAGGGTTACAGTTTGGGTTAGGGGCAGGGGTAGGGTTTGGGGTATGGTTACGGCTAGGCCTAGGGTTAGGTTTAGGGCTAGGGTTAGGTTTAGGGTTAGCGTTAGATTTAGGATTAGCGCTAGGGTTAGGGTTATGGTTAGGGTTAGGGCTAGGTTCAGGTTTAGGGCTCGGGTCAGTGTTATGTTTAGGGTTACGGTTCTGGTTAGGGTTTGGGTTAGGGTTAGGGTTAGTGGTAGGGGTTGGGTTAGGGCTAGGGTTAGGGTTTGGGCTAGGATTAGGGTTAGGGTTACAGTTAGTGAGAGGGTTAGGGCTAAGACGAGGGTTAGGGTGAGATTTAGGTTTAGGGATATGTTTTTTTGTTAGGGTTAGGGTTATGGTTAGCGTTAGGATTAGGGTTAGGGCTAGGGTTAGGTTGAGGGTTAGGGTTAGGGTTAGGGTTCGGGTTATGGTTAGGTTTAGGGCTAGGTTTAGAACTAGAGCTAGGGCTAGGGTTAGGGTTAGGGTTCAGTTTCAGTTTAGGGTTACAGTTTGGTTTAGGGGTAGGGGTAGGGTTAGGTCTAGGCCTAGGGTTAGGGTTAAGGCTATAGTTAGGTTTAGGGTTAGGGTTAGGGTTAGCGCTAGGGTTAGGCTTAGGGTTAGGGTTAGGGCTAGGGTTAGGTTTAGGGCTCGGGTTAGGTTTAGGGTTACGGTTCTGGTTCTGGTTAGGGTTTGGGTTAGCGTTACGGTTAGTGGTAGGTGTTGGGTTAGGGTTAGGGCTAGGGATAGAGTTTAGGCTAGGATTAGGGTTAGGTTACAGTTAGTGAGAGGGTTAGGGCTAAGGCTAGTGTTAGGGTGAGATTTAGGTTTAGGGATACGGTTTTTTGTTAGGGTTAGGGTTATGGTTAGCGTTAGGATTAGGGTTAGGGCTAGGGTTAGGTCGAGGGTTAGGGTTAGGGTTAAGGTTAGGGTTAGGGTTAAGGTTAGAGTTAGGGTTAGGGTTAGGGTTTGTGTTAGGGTTAGGGTTAGTGTTCGGGCTAGGGCTAGGGTTACTGCTAGGGCTACAGTTAGGGCTAAGGTTAGGGCTAGGGTTAGGGCTAGGGTTAGGGCTTGGGTTAGGGTTAGGGCTAGGGTTAGGGTTAGGGCTAGGGCAAGGGTTAGGCAAGGGCTAGGGTTAGGGTTAGGGTTAGGGTTAGGGTTAGGGTTAGGGTTAGGGTGAGGGTTAGGGCTAGGGCTAGGGCAAGGGTTAGGGCAAGGGCTATGCTTAGGGTTAGAGTTAGGGTTAGGGTTAGGGTTAGGGTTGGGGTTAGGGTGAGGGTCAGGGCTAGGGTTAGGGTGAGGGTTAGGGTTAGTGTTAGGGCCAGGGTTAGCATTAGGGTCAGGGCTACGGTTAGGGTTAGGGGTAGGGGTAGGGGTAGGATTAGGGTAGGGTTAGGGTTACGGCTATGGTTAGGGTTAGGGTTAGGGTTAGGGTTAGAGTTAGGGCAAGGGTTAGGGCTAGAGTTCAGGTTAGGTTTAGGGTAGGGTTAGGGCTAGGGCTAGGGTTAGGGTTAGGGTTAGGGTTAGGTTTAGGGCGAGGGCTAGGGCTAGGGTTTGTGTTAGGGTTAGGGCTAGGGCTAGGGCTAGGGCTAGGGTTAGTGTTAGGGTTAGTGTTAGGGTTAGGGTTAGGGTTAGGGTTAGGGGTAGGGCTAGGGTTAGTTGTAGTGTTAGAGCTAGGGCTAGGGCTTGGGAAAGGGATAGGGATAGGGATAGGGATAGGGATAGGGATAGGGATAGGGATAGGGTTAGTGTTAGGGCTAGGGTTAGGGTTTGGGCTAGGATTAGGGTTAGGGTTACAGTTAGTGAGAGGGTTAGGGCTAAGGCTAGGGTTAGGGTGAGATTTAGGTTTAGGGATATGTTTTTTTGTTAGGGTTAGGGTTATGGTTAGCGTTACGATTAGGGTTAGGGCTAGGGTTAGGTCGAGGGTTAGGGTTAGGGTTAGGGTTAGGGTTAGGGTTCGGGTTAAGGTTAGAGTTAGAGTTAGGGTTAGGGTTAGGGTTTGGGTTAGGGTTAGGGTTAGTGTTCGGGCTAGGGCTAGGGCTAGGGTTACTGCTAGGGCTACGGTTAGGCCTAGGGTTAGGGCTAGGGTTAGGGTTAGGGTTCGGGCTAGGATTAGGGTTAGGGTTCGTGCTAGGATTAGGGCTAGGGTTAGGGCTAGGGCTAGGGCTAGGTAATGGTTAGGGCTAGGGTTAGAGCTAGACCTAGGGCTAGGGTTAGGGTTCAGGTTCAGGTTCAGTTTAGGGTTACAGTTTGGATTAGGGGCAGGGGTAGGGGTAGGGGTATGGTTACGGCTAGGCCTAGGGTTAGGGTTAGGGCTAGGGTTAGGTTTAGGGTTAGCGTTAGAGTTAGGATTAGCGCTAGGGTTAGGGTTATGGTTAGGGTTAGGGCTAGGTTCAGGTTTAGGGCTCGGGTTAGTGTTAGGATTAGGGTTACGGTTCTGGTTAGGGTTTGGGTTAGGGTTAAGGTTAGTGGTAGGGGTTCGGTTAGGGCTAGGGTTAGGGTTTGGGCTAGGATTAGGGTTAGGGTTACAGTTAGTGAGAGGGTTAGGGCTAAGGCTAGGGTTAGGGTGAGATTTAGGTTTAGGGATATGTTTTTTTGTTAGGGTTAGGGTTATGGTTAGCGTTACGATTAGGGTTAGGGCTAGGGTTAGGTCGAGGGTTAGGGTTAGGGTTAGGGTTAGGGTTAAGGTTAGAGTTAGGGTTAGGGTTAGGGTTTGGGTTAGGGTTAGGGTTAGTGTTCGGGCTAGGGCTAGGGCTAGGGTTACTGCTAGGGCTACGGTTAGGCCTAGGGTTAGGGCTAGGGTTAGGGTTAGGGCTAGGGCTAGGGCTCGGGCTAGGGCTAGGGCAAGGGTTAGGGCAAGGGCTATGGTTAGGGTTAGAGTTCAGACAAGGGTTAGGTCTAAGGCTAGGGCTAGTGTTAGGGTTAGGGCTATGGCTAGGTCTTGGGCTAGGGCAAGGGTTAGGGTTAAGGTTAGGTATAGGGTAAGGGCTAGGGTTAGGGTGAGGGTTCTGGTTAGTGTTAGGGCTAGGGTAAGCATTAGGGTTAGGGCAACGGTTATGGTTAGGGTTTGTATTAGTGTTAGTGGTAGGCTTTGGGTTAGGGTAAGGTCTAGGGTTAGGGCTAGGGTTAGGGTTAATGTTAGGGCTAGGGCTAGGGTTAGGTTTGGGGTTACGGTTAGGGTTACGGTTAGGGTTAGGGTTAGAGTTAGGGCTAGGGTTGGGGTAGAGGTTAGGGTTAGGGTTAGGGTTAGGATTAGGTTTACGGTTGTGGTTGCGGTTGGTGTTGTGTTGTGGTTGGGGTTGGGGTTAGGGTTTGAGTTCGGGTTCGGTTCGGGTTAGGGTTAGGGTTAGGGTTTGGGGTAGGTTTATGGTTTGGGTTAGGGTTAGGGTTGGGGTTGGGGTTAGGTTTAGGGCTAGGGCTAGGGTTAGGGGTAGGGCTAGGGCTAGGGTTAGGGTTAGCGTTAGGGTTAGCGCTAGGACTAGGGTTAGGGTTAGGGTTAGGGCTAGGGCTAGGGTTAGGTTTAGGGGTAGGGATAGGTTTAGGGATAGGGTCTGGGCTAGGGTTAGGTTTAGGGTTAAGGCTCGGGCTAGGGCTAGGGCTAGGGCTAGGGCTAGGGCTAGGGCTAGGGTTAGTGTTAGGGTTAGGGCTAGGGTTCGGGTTAGGGCTAGAGTTCGGGTTAGGGTTAGGGTGGGGTTAGGGCTACGGCTAGGGTTTGGGCTTGGGTTAGGGTTAGGGCTAGGGATAGGACTAGGGATAGGGATGGGGATAGGGATAGGACTAGGGATAGGGATAGGGCTAGGGCTAGGGCAAGGGTTAGGTCAAGGGCTATTGTTACGGTTAAGTTTAGGGTCAGTGTGAGGGCTATGGTTAGGGTGAGGGTGAGGGTTACGGCTAGGGTTAGCATTAGGGTTAGGGCTGGCGTTAGCGTTAGCATTAGAGTTAGGTTTAGGTTTAGGGTTAGGGTTAGGGTTAGGGTTAGGGCTAGGGCTAGGCCTACGGTTAGGGCTTGCGTTATGGCTAGGGTTAGGGTTTGGTGAGGTTTAGGGTTAGGAGTAGAGTTAGGGTTAGGGTGAGGGCTAGGTTTAGGGTGAGGGTTAGTTTTAGGGTTAGGGTTAGGGCTAGGGTTATCATTAGGGTTAGGGCTAGGGTTAGGTTTAGGTTTATGATTATGGTTAGGGTTTTGGTTAGGTTTAGTGGTAGGCTTTGGGTTAGGGTTAGGGCTAGGGTTTGGGTTAGGGTTTGGGTTAGGGTTAGGGTTAGGATTAGGGCTAGGGCTAGTGTTAGGGCTAGGGCTAGGGTAACGGTTAGGACATGCGTTAGAGCTAGAGTTAGGGCTAGCGTTAGGGTTCAGGTTCAGTTTAGGGTTACAGTTTGAGTTAGGGGTAGGGGTAGGGTAGGGCTAGGGCTAGGGTTAGGGCTAGGCCTAGGGTTACAATTAGGGCTAAGGTTAGGTTTAGGGTTAGGGTTAGCGCTAGGGTTAGCGCTAGGGTTACGTTTAGGGTTAGGGATAGGGTTAGGTGTAGGGGTAGGGATAGGTTTAGGGATAGGGTCTGGGCTAGGGTTAGGTTTAGGGTTAAGGCTCGGGCTAGGGCTAGGTATAGGGCTAGGGCTAGGGCTAGGGCTAGGGCTAGGGCTAGGGTTAGGGTTAGGGCTATGGTTCGGGTTAGGGCTAGAGTTCGGGTTAGGGTTAGGGTGGGGTTAGGGCTACGGCTAGGGTTAGGGCTTGGATTATGTTTAGGGTTAGGGTTAGGGTTAGGGTTAGGGCTAGGGCTAGGGTTAGGGCTAGGGCTAGGACTAGGGATAGGGACAGGGATAGGGCTAGGGCTAGGGCTAGGACTAGGGATAGGGATAGGGCTAGGGCAAGGGTTAGGTCAAGGGCTATTGTTACGGTTAGGGTTAGGGTCAGTGTGAGGGCTATGGTTAGGGTGTGGGTGAGGGTGAGGGTTACGGCTAGGGTTAGCATTAGGGTTAGGGCTGGCGTTAGCGTTAGCGTTAGAGTTAGGTTTAGGTTTAGGGTTAGGGTTAGGGTTAGGGCTAGGGCTAGGGCTACGGTTAGGGCTAGCGTTATGGCTAGGGTTAGGGTTCGGTGAGGTTTAGGGTTAGGAGTAGAGTTAGGGTGAGGGTGAGGGCTAGGTTAGGGGTGAGGGTTAGTTTTAGGGTTAGGGTTAGGGCTAGGGTTATCATTAGGGTGAGGGCTAGGGTTAGGGTTAGGTTTATGATTATGGTTAGGGTTTTGGTTAGGTTTAGTGGTAGGCTTTGGGTTAGGGTTAGGGCTAGGGTTTGGGTTAGGGTTTGGGTTAGGGTTAGGGTTAGCTCTAGGGTTAGGGTTATCGTTAGGGTGACGCTTTGGGCTAGGGTTAGGGTTAGGGTTAGGGTTAGGCTTAGGCTTAGGGTTCGGGCTAGGGCTAGGGTTAGGGCTAGGGCTAGGGTGAGGGTTCTGGTTAGTGTTAGGGCTAGGGTTAGCATTAGGGTTAGGGCTACGGTTATGGTTAGGGTTTGTGTTAGGGTTAGTGGTAGGCTTTGAGTTAGGGTAAGGTCTAGGGTTAGGGCTAGGGCTAGGGTTAGGGCTAGGGCTAGGGTTAGGGTTAGGGTTAGGGCTAGGGTTAGGGTTAGGGTTAGGGTTAGGGTTAGGGTTAGCGCTAGGGTTAGGCTTAGGGTTAGGGTTAGGGCTAGGGTTAGGGTTAAGGTTAGAGTTAGGGTTAGGGTTAGGGTTTGGGTTAGGGTTAGGGTTAGTGTTCGGGCTAGGGCTAGGGCTAGGGTTACTGCTAGGGCTACGGTTAGGCCTAGGGTTAGGGCTAGGGTTAGGGTTAGGGCTAGGGCTAGGGCTCGGGCTAGGGCTAGGGCAAGGGTTAGGGCAAGGGCTATGGTTAGGGTTAGAGTTCAGACAAGGGTTAGGTCTAAGGCTAGGGCTAGTGTTAGGGTTAGGGCTATGGCTAGGTCTTGGGCTAGGGCAAGGGTTAGGGTTAAGGTTAGGTATAGGGTAAGGGCTAGGGTTAGGGTGAGGGTTCTGGTTAGTGTTAGGGCTAGGGTAAGCATTAGGGTTAGGGCAACGGTTATGGTTAGGGTTTGTATTAGTGTTAGTGGTAGGCTTTGGGTTAGGGTAAGGTCTAGGGTTAGGGCTAGGGTTAGGGTTAATGTTAGGGCTAGGGCTAGGGTTAGGTTTGGGGTTACGGTTAGGGTTACGGTTAGGGTTAGGGTTAGAGTTAGGGCTAGGGTTGGGGTAGAGGTTAGGGTTAGGGTTAGGGTTAGGATTAGGTTTACGGTTGTGGTTGCGGTTGGTGTTGTGTTGTGGTTGGGGTTGGGGTTAGGGTTTGAGTTCGGGTTCGGTTCGGGTTAGGGTTAGGGTTAGGGTTTGGGGTAGGTTTATGGTTTGGGTTAGGGTTAGGGTTGGGGTTGGGGTTAGGTTTAGGGCTAGGGCTAGGGTTAGGGGTAGGGCTAGGGCTAGGGTTAGGGTTAGCGTTAGGGTTAGCGCTAGGACTAGGGTTAGGGTTAGGGTTAGGGCTAGGGCTAGGGTTAGGTTTAGGGGTAGGGATAGGTTTAGGGATAGGGTCTGGGCTAGGGTTAGGTTTAGGGTTAAGGCTCGGGCTAGGGCTAGGGCTAGGGCTAGGGCTAGGGCTAGGGCTAGGGCTAGGGTTAGTGTTAGGGTTAGGGCTAGGGTTCGGGTTAGGGCTAGAGTTCGGGTTAGGGTTAGGGTGGGGTTAGGGCTACGGCTAGGGTTTGGGCTTGGGTTAGGGTTAGGGCTAGGGATAGGACTAGGGATAGGGATGGGGATAGGGATAGGACTAGGGATAGGGATAGGGCTAGGGCTAGGGCAAGGGTTAGGTCAAGGGCTATTGTTACGGTTAAGTTTAGGGTCAGTGTGAGGGCTATGGTTAGGGTGAGGGTGAGGGTTACGGCTAGGGTTAGCATTAGGGTTAGGGCTGGCGTTAGCGTTAGCATTAGAGTTAGGTTTAGGTTTAGGGTTAGGGTTAGGGTTAGGGTTAGGGCTAGGGCTAGGCCTACGGTTAGGGCTTGCGTTATGGCTAGGGTTAGGGTTTGGTGAGGTTTAGGGTTAGGAGTAGAGTTAGGGTTAGGGTGAGGGCTAGGTTTAGGGTGAGGGTTAGTTTTAGGGTTAGGGTTAGGGCTAGGGTTATCATTAGGGTTAGGGCTAGGGTTAGGTTTAGGTTTATGATTATGGTTAGGGTTTTGGTTAGGTTTAGTGGTAGGCTTTGGGTTAGGGTTAGGGCTAGGGTTTGGGTTAGGGTTTGGGTTAGGGTTAGGGTTAGGATTAGGGCTAGGGCTAGTGTTAGGGCTAGGGCTAGGGTAACGGTTAGGACATGCGTTAGAGCTAGAGTTAGGGCTAGCGTTAGGGTTCAGGTTCAGTTTAGGGTTACAGTTTGAGTTAGGGGTAGGGGTAGGGTAGGGCTAGGGCTAGGGTTAGGGCTAGGCCTAGGGTTACAATTAGGGCTAAGGTTAGGTTTAGGGTTAGGGTTAGCGCTAGGGTTAGCGCTAGGGTTACGTTTAGGGTTAGGGATAGGGTTAGGTGTAGGGGTAGGGATAGGTTTAGGGATAGGGTCTGGGCTAGGGTTAGGTTTAGGGTTAAGGCTCGGGCTAGGGCTAGGTATAGGGCTAGGGCTAGGGCTAGGGCTAGGGCTAGGGCTAGGGTTAGGGTTAGGGTTAGGGCTATGGTTCGGGTTAGGGCTAGAGTTCGGGTTAGGGTTAGGGTGGGGTTAGGGCTACGGCTAGGGTTAGGGCTTGGATTATGTTTAGGGTTAGGGTTAGGGTTAGGGTTAGGGCTAGGGCTAGGGTTAGGGCTAGGGCTAGGACTAGGGATAGGGACAGGGATAGGGATAGGGCTAGGGCTAGGACTAGGGATAGGGATAGGGCTAGGGC
>NC_139475.1:17317500-17332500 GCF_057233095.1 Heloderma suspectum
GATATGGTTTTTTGTTAGGGTTAGGGTTATGGTTAGCGTTAGGATTAGGGTTAGGGCTAGGGTTAGGTCGAGGGTTAGGGTTAGGGTTAGGGTTAGGGTTAGGGTTAGGGTTAGGGTTAGGGTTAAGGTTAGAGTTAGGGTTAGGGTTAGGGTTTGGGTTAGGGTTAGGGTTAAGGTTAGAGTTAGGGTTAGGGTTAGGGTTTGTGTTAGGGTTAGGGTCAGTGTTCGGGCTAGGGCTAGGGTTACTGCTAGGGCTACAGTTAGGGCTAAGGTTAGGGCTAGGGTTAGGGCTAGGGTTAGGGCTTGGGTTAGGGTTAGGGCTAGGGCTAGGGCTAGGGCTAGAGCTAGGGCAAGGGTTAGGCAAGGGCTATGGTTAGGGTTAGGGTTAGGGTTAGGGTTAGGGTTAGGGTGAGGGTGAGGGTTACGGCTAGGGCTAGGGCTAGGGCAAGGGTTAGGGTAAGGGCTATGCTTAGAGTTAGAGTTAGGGTTAGGGTTAGGGTTGGGGTTAGGGTGAGGGTCAGGGCTAGGATTAGGGTGAGGGTTAGGGTTACGGTTCTGGTTAGGGTTTGGGTTAGCGTTAGGGTAAGTGGTAGGTGTTGGGTTAGGGTTAGGGCTAGGGATAGAGTTTAGGCTAGGATTAGGGTTAGGGTTACAGTTAGTGAGAGGGTTAGGGCTAAGGCTAGTGTTAGGGTGAGAGTTAGGTTTAGGGATATGGTTTTTTGTTAGGGTTAGGGTTATGTTTAGCGTTAGGATTAGGGTTAGGGCTAGGGTTAGGGTTAGGGTTAGGGTTAAGGTTAGAGTTAGGGTTAGGGTTAGGGTTAGGGTTTGGGTTAGGGTTAGTGTTCGGGCTAGGGCTAGGGTTACTGCTAGGGCTACGGTTAGGGCTAGGGTTAGGTCTAGGGGTAGGGCTTGGGTTAGGGTTAGGGTTAGGGCTAGGGCTAGGGCTAGGGCTAGGGCTAGGGCAAGGGTTAGGGCAAGGGCTATGGTTAGGGTTAGGGTTAGGGTGAGGGTGAGGGTTAGGGCTAGGGCTAGGGCTAGGGCTAGGGCTAGGGCAAGGGTTAGGGCAAGGGCTATGGTTAGGGTTAGAGTTCGGGTTAGGGTTACGGTTGGGGTTAGGGTGAGGGTCAGGACTAGGGTTAGGGTGAGGGTTAGGGTTAGTGTTAGGGCCAGGGTTAGCATTAGGGTCAGGGCTACGGTTAGGGTTAGGGGAGGGGTAGGGGTAGGATTAGGGTAGGGTTAGGGTTACGGCTATGGTTAGGGTTAGGGCTCGGACAAGGGTTAGGTCTAAGGCTAGGGCTAGTGTTAGGGTTAGGGCTATGGCTAGGGCTTGGGCTAGGGCAAGGGTTAGGGTTAGGGTTAGGGTTAGGGTTAGGTATAGGGTGAGGGCTAGGGTTAGGGTGAGGGTTCTGGTTAGTGTTAGGGCTAGGGTGAGCATTAGGGTTAGGGCTACGGTTATGGTTAGGGTTTGTATTGGGGTTAGTGGTAGGCTTTGGGTTAGGGTAAGGTCTAGGGTTAGGGCTAGGGTTAGGGTTAATGTTAGGGCTAGGGCTAGGGTTAGGTTTGGGGTTACGGTTAGGGTTACGGTTAGGGTTAGGGTTAGGGTTAGGGTTAGGGTTAGGGTTAGAGTTAGGGCTAGGGTTGGGGTAGAGGTTAGGGTTAGGGTTAGGGTTAGGGTTAGGTTTACGGTTGTGGTTGCGGTTGGTGTTGTGTTGTGGTTGGGGTTGGGGTTAGGGTTTGAGTTCGGGTTCGGTTCGGGTTAGGGTTAGGGTTTGGGGTAGGTTTATGGTTTGGGTTAGGGTTAGGGTTGGGGTTGGGGTTAGGTTTAGGGCTAGGGCTAGGGCTAGGGTTAAAGCTAGGGCTAGGGCTAGGGTTAGGGTTAGCGTTAGGGTTAGGGCTAGGGTTCGGGTTAGGGCTAGAGTTCGGGTTAGGGTTAGGGTGGGGTTAGGGCTACGGCTAGGGTTTGGGCTTGGGTTAGGGTTAGGGTTAGGGTTAGGGTTAGGGATAGGACTAGGGATAGGGATAGGGATAGGGATAGGGATAGGACTAGGGATTGGGATAGGGATAGGGCAAGGGTGAGGTCAAGGGCTATTGTTACGGTTAGGTTTAGGGTCAGTGTGAGGGCTATGGTTAGGGTGAGGGTGAGGGTTACGGCTAGGGTTAGCATTAGGGTTAGGGCTGGCGTTAGCGTTAGCATTAGAGTTAGGTTTAGGTTTAGGGGGAGGGTTAGGGTTAGGTTTAGGGCTAGGGCTAGGGCTACGGTTAGGGCTTGCGTCATGGCTAGGGTTAGGGTTCGGTGAGGTTTAGTGTTCGGAGTAGAGTTAGGGTTAGGGTGAGGGCTAGGTTTAGGGTGAGGGTTAGTTTTAGGGTTAGGGTTGGGCTAGGGTTATCATTAGGGTTAGGGCTAGGGTTAGGGTTAGGTTTATGATTATGGTTAGGGTTTTGGTTAGGTTTAGTGGTAGGCTTTGGGTTAGGGTTAGGGCTAGGGTTTGGGTTAGGGTTTGGGTTAGGGTTAGGGCTAGGGTGAGGTTTAGGGTTAGGGTTAGGGTTAGGGTTAGGTCTAGGGTTAGGGTTATCGTTAGGGTGACGCTTTGGGCTAGGGTTAGGGTTAGGGTTAGGGTTAGGGTTAGGGTTCGGGCTAGGGCTAGGGTTAGGGCTAGGGCTAGGGCTACGGATAGGGCTAGGGTTAGGGCTAGGGTTAGGGCTTAGGTTAGGGTTAGGGTTAGGGTTATGGTTCGGGTTAGGTATAGGGTGAGGGCTAGGGTTAGGGTGAGGGTTCTGGTTAGTGTTAGGTCTAGGGTTAGCATTAGGGTTAGGGCTACGGTTATGGTTAGGGTTTGTGTTAGGGTTAGTGGTAGGCTTTGAGTTAGGGTAAGGTCTAGGGTTAGGGCTAGGGCTAGGGTAAGGGTTAGGGCTAGGGTTAGAACTAGAGCTAGGGCTAGGGTTAGGGTTAGGGTTCAGTTTTAGTTTAGGGTTACAGTTTGGTTTAGGGGTAGGGGTAGGGGTAGGGGTAGGTCTAGGCCTAGGGTTAGGGTTAAGGCTATAATTAGGTTTAGGGTTAAGGTTAGGGTTAGCGCTAGGGTTAGGCTTAGGGTTAGGGTTAGGGCTAGGGTTAGGTTTAGGGCTCAGGTTAGGGTTAGGGTTACGGTTCTGGTTCTGGTTAGGGTTTGGGTTAGCGTTAGGGTTAGTGGTAGGTGTTGGGTTAGGGTTAGGGATAGGGATAGCGTTTAGGCTAGGATTAGGGTTAGGGTTACAGTTAGTGAGAGGGTTAGGGCTAAGGCTAGTGTTAGGGTGAGATTTAGGTTTAGGGATATGTTTTTTTGTTAGGGTTAGGGTTATGGTTAGCGTTAGGATTAGGGTTAGGGCTAGGGTTAGGTCGAGGGTTAGGGTTAGGGTTAGGGTTAGGGTTAGGGTTAGGGTTAAGGTTAGAGTTAGGGTTAGGGTTAGGGTTAGGGTTAGGGTTTGGGTTAGGGTTAGGGTTAAGGTTAGAGTTAGGGTTAGGGTTAAGGTTTGTGTTCGGGTTTGGGTTAGTGTTCGGGCTAGGGCTAGGGTTACTGCTAGGGCTACAGTTAGGGCTAAGGTTAGGGCTAGGGTTAGGGCTAGGGTTAGGGCTTGGGTTAGGGTTAGGGCTAGGGCTAGGGCTAGGGCAAGGGTTAGGCAAGGGCTATGGTTAGGGTAAGGGTTAGGGTTAGGGTTAGGGTGAGGGTGAGGGTTAGGGCTAGGGCTAGGGCTAGGGCTAGGGCAAGGGTTAGGGCAAGGGCTATGGTTAGGGTTAGAGTTCGGGTTAGGGTTACGGTTGGGTTTAGGGTGAGGGTCAGGACTAGGGTTAGGGTGAGGGTTAGGGTTAGTGTTAGGGCCTGGGTTAGCATTAGGGTCAGGGCTACGGTTAGGGTTAGGGGAGGGGTAGGGGTAGGATTAGGGTAGGGTTAGGGTTACGGCTATGGTTAGGGTTAGGGCTCGGACAAGGGTTAGGTCTAAGGCTAGGATTAGTGTTAGGGTTAGGGCTATGGCTAGGGCTTGGGCTAGGGCAGGGGTTAGGGTTAGGGTTAGGGTTAGGTTTAGGGTTAGGTATAGGGTGAGGGCTAGGGTTAGGGTGAGGGTTCTGGTTAGTGTTAGGGCTAGGGTGAGCATTAGGGTTAGGGCTACGGTTATGGTTAGGGTTTGTATTAGGGTTAGTGGTAGGCTTTGGGTTAGGGTAAGGTCTAGGGTTAGGGCTAGGGTTAGGGTTAATGTTAGGGCTAGGGCTAGGGTTAGGTTTGGGATAGGGATAGGGATAGGGATAGGACTAGGGATAGGGATAGGGATAGGGCTAGGGCTAGGGCTAGGGCAAGGGTTAGGTCAAGGGCTATTGTTACGGTTAGGGTTAGGGTCAGTGTGAGGGCTATGGTTAGGGTGAGGGTGAGGGTGAGGGTTACGGCTAGGATTAGCATTTGGGTTAGGGCTGGCATTAGCGTTAGCATTAGAGTTAGGTTTAGGTTTAGGGTCAGGGTTAGGGTTAGGGTTAGGGCTAGGGCTAGGGCTACGGTTAGGGCTTGCGTCATGTCTAGGGTTAGGGTTCAGTGAGGTTTAGGGTTAGGAGTAGAGTTAGGGTTAGGGTGAGGGCTAGGTTTAGGGTGAGGGTTAGTTTTAGGGTTAGGGTTAGGGCTAGGGTTATCATTAGGGTTAGGGCTAGGGTTAGGGTTAGGTTTATGATTATGGTTAGGGTTTTGGTTAGGTTTAGTGGTAGGCTTTGGGTTAGGGTTAGGGCTAGGGTTTGGGTTAGGGTTAAGGTTAGAGTTAGGGTTAAGGTTAGGGTTTGGGTTAGGGTTAGGGTTAAGGTTAGAGTTAGGGTTAGGGTTAGGGTTTGTGTTAGGGTTAGGGTTAGTGTTGGGGCTAGGGCTAGGGTTACTGCTAGGGCTACAGTTAGGGCTAAGGTTAGGGCTAGGGTTAGGGCTAGCGTTAGGGCTTGGGTTAGGGTTAGGGCTAGGGCTAGGGCTAGGGCTAGGGCTAGGGCTAGGGCAAGGGTTAGGCAAGGGCTATGGTTAGGGTTAGGGTTAGGGTTAGGGTAAGGGTTAGGGTTAGGGTTAGGGTTAGGGTGAGGGTTAGGGCTAGGGCTAGGGCTAGGGTAACGGTTAGGACATGCGTTAGAGCTAGAGTTAGGGCTAGCGTTAGGGTTCAGGTTCAGTTTAGGGTTACAGTTTGAGTTAGGGGTAGGGCTAGGGTAGGGCTAGGGCTAGGGTTAGGGCTAGGCCTAGGGTTAGAATTAGGGCTAAGGTTAGGTTTAGGGTTAGGGTTAGCGTTAGGGTTAGCGCTAGGGTTACGTTTAGGGTTAGGGATAGGGTTAGGTTTAGGGCTCGGGTTATGGTTAGGGTTACGGTTCGGGTTAGGGTTTGGGTTAGGGTTAGGGTTAGTGGTAGGGGTTGGGTTAGGGTTAGGGCTAGGGTCAGGGTTGGGGCTAGGGTTAGGGTTAGGGTTATTGTAAGTGAGAGGGTTAGGGCTAAGCCTAGGGTTATGCTTAGGGTTAGGGATACTGTTTGGGTTAGGGTTAGGGTTAGGGTAAGGGTTAGGGTTAGGGCTAGGGTGATGTTTAGGGTTAGGGTTAGGGTTAGGGTTAGCTCTAGGGTTAGGGTTATCGTTAGGGTGACGCTTTGGGCTAGGGTTAGGGTTAGGGTTAGGGTTAGGCTTAGGCTTAGGGTTCGGGCTAGGGCTAGGGTTAGGGCTAGGGCTAGGGCTAGGGTGAGGGTTCTGGTTAGTGTTAGGGCTAGGGTTAGCATTAGGGTTAGGGCTACGGTTATGGTTAGGGTTTGTGTTAGGGTTAGTGGTAGGCTTTGAGTTAGGGTAAGGTCTAGGGTTAGGGCTAGGGCTAGGGTTAGGGCTAGGGCTAGGGCTACGGATAGGGCTAGGGTTAGGGCTAGGGTTAGGGCTTAGGTTAGGGTTAGGGTTAGGGTTAGGGTTCTGGTTAGGTATAGGGTGAGGGCTAGGGTTAGGTTGAGGGTTCTGGTTAGTGTTAGGGCTAGGGTTAGCATTAAGGTTAGGGCTACGGTTATGGTTAGGATTTGTGTTAGGGTTAGTGGTAGGCTTTGAGTTAGGGTAAGGTCTAGGGTTAGGGCTAGGGCTAGGGTAAGGGTTAGGGCTAGGGGTAGAACTAGAGCTAGGGCTAAGGTTAGGGTTAGTGTTCAGTTTTAGTTTAGGGTTACAGTTTGGTTTATGGGTAGGGGTAGGGGTAGGGTTAGGTCTAGGCCTAGGGTTAGGGTTAAGGCTAAAGTTAGGTTTAGGGTTAGGGTTAGGGTTAGCGCTAGGGTTAGGCTTAGGGTTAGGGTTAGGGCTAGGGTTTGGTTTAGGGCTCGGGTTAGGGTTAGGGTTACGGTTCTGGTTAGGGTTTGGGTTAGCGTTAGGGTTAGTGGTAGGTGTTGGGTTAGGGTTAGGGCTAGGGATAGAGTTTAGGCTAGGATTAGGGTTAGGGTTACAGTTAGTGAGAGGGTTAGGGCTAAGGCTAGTGTTAGGGTGAGATTTAGGTTTAGGGATATGGTTTTTTGTTAGGGTTAGGGTTATGGTTAGCGTTAGGATTAGGGTTAGGGCTAGGGTTAGGTCGAGGGTTAGGGTTAGGGTTAGGGTTAGGGTTAAGGTTAGAGTTAGGGTTAGCGTTAGGGTTTGGGTTAGGGTTAGGGTTAGTGTTCGGGCTAGGGCTAGGGTTACTGCTAGGGCTACGGTTAGGGCTAGGGTTAGGGCTAGGGTTAGGGCTTGGGTTAGGGTTAGTTTTAGGGCTAGAGCTAGGGCTAGGGCAAGGGTTAGGGCAAGGGCTATGGTTAGGGTTAGGGTTAGGGTGAGGGTTAGGGCTAGGGCTAGGGCTAGGGCTAGGGCTAGGGCTAGGGCAAGGGTTAGGGCAAGGGTTAGGGCAAGGGCTATGATTAGGGTTAGAGATCGGGTTAGGGTTACGGTTGGGGTTAGGGTGAGGGTCAGGACTAGGGTTAGGGTGAGGGTTAGGGTTAGTGTTAGGGCCAGGGTTAGCATTAGGGTCAGGGCTACGGTTAGGTTTATGGGAAGGGGTCGGGGTAGGATTAGGGTAGGGTTAGGGTTATGGCTATGGTTAGGGTTAGGGCTCGGATAAGGGTTAGGGTTAAGGCTAGGGCTAGTGTTAGGGTTAGGGCTATGGCTAGGGCTTGGGCTAGGGCAAGGGTTAGGTTTAGGGTTAGGGTTAGGTATAGGGTGAGGGCTAGGGGTAGGGCTTGGGTTAGGGTTAGGGTTAGGGCTAGGGCTAGGGCTAGGGCAAGGGTTAGGGCAAGGGCTATGGTTAGGGTTAGGGTTAGGGTTAGGGTTAGGGTGAGGGTGAGGGTTAGGGCTCGGGCTAGGGCTAGGGCTAGGGCAAGGGTTAGGGCAAGGACTATGATTAGGGTTAGAGTTCGGGTTAGGGTTACGGTTGGGGTTAGGGTGAGGGTCAGGACTAGGGTTAGCGTGAGGGTTAGGGTTAGTGTTAGGGCCAGGGTTAGCATTAGGGTCAGGGCTACGGTTAGGGTTAGGGGTAGGGGTAGGGGTAGGATTAGGGTAGGGTCAGGGTTACGGCTATGGTTAGGGTTAGGGCTCGGACAAGGGTTAGGGCTAAGGCTAGGGCTAGTGTTAGGGTTAGGGCTATGGCTAGGGCAAGGGTTAAGGTTAGGGTTAGGGTTAGGTATAGGGTGAGGGCTAGGGTGAGGGTGAGGGTTCTGGTTAGTGTTAGGGCTAGGGTAAGCATTAGGGTTAGGGCTACGGTTATGGTTAGGGTTGGTATTAGGGTTATTGGTAGGCTTTGGGTTAGGGTAAGGTCTAGGGTTAGGGCTAGGGCTAGGGTAAGGGTTAGGGCTAGGTTTAGAACTAGAGCTAGGGCTAGGGTTAGGGTTAGGGTTCAGTTTCAGTTTAGGGTTACAGTTTGGTTTAGGGGTAGGCATAGGGGTAGGGTTAGGTCTAGGCCTAGGGTTAGGGTTAAGGCTATAGTTAGGTTTAGGGTTAGGGTTAGGGTTAGCGCTAGGGTTAGGCTTAGGGTTAGGGTTAGGGCTAGGGTTAGGTTTAGGGCTCGGGTTAGGTTTTGGGTTACGGTTCTTGTTCTGGTTAGGGTTTGGGTTAGCGTTACGGTTAGTGGTAGGTGTTGGGTTAGGGTTAGGGCTAGGGATAGAGTTTAGGCTATGATTAGGGTTAGGTTACAGTTAGTGAGAGGGTTAGGGCTAAGGCTAGTGTTAGGGTTAGGCTTAGGTTTAAGGATATGGTTTGGGTTAGGCTTAGGGTTAGGGCTAGGGTTAGGGTTAGGGTTAGGGTTAGGGTTAGGTCTAGGGTTAGGGTTAGGGTTATGGTTAGGGTTATGGTTAGGGTTAGGGTTAGGGTTAGGGTTAGGGTTAGTGTTAGGGTTAGGGTTAGGGTTCGGGCTAGGGCTAGGGTTAGGGCTAGGGCTATGGTTACGACTAGGGTTAGGGCTAGGGTTAGGGCTACGGCAAGGGTTACGGCAAGGGCTATGGTTAGGGTTATGGTTAGGGTTAGGGTTAGGGTCAGGGTTAGGGTGAGGGCTAGGGTTAGGGTGAGGGTTAGGGTTAGTGTTAGGGCTAGGGTTAGCATTAGGGTTAGGGCTACGGTTAGGGTCAGGGTTAGGGCTATGGTTATGGTTAGGGTTTGGGTTAGGGTTTGTGGTAGGCTTTGGGTTAGGGTTAGGTCTAGGGTTAGGGTTTGGGCTAAGGTTAGGGTTAGGGTTATGGCTAGGGTTAGGGTTTGGGTTAGGTTTAGGATTTGGGTTAGAGTTAGGGTTAGGGCTAGGGTTAGGTTTAGGGTTAGGGTTAGGGTTAGGGCTGGGGTTGGGGTTGAGGTTAGGGTGAGGGTTACGGTTGGGGTTGTGGTTGGTGTCGTGTTGTGGTTGGGGTTGGGGTTAGGGTTTGAGTTTGGGTTCGGGTTCCGGATAGGGTTAGAATTAGTGTTAGGGTTAGGGTTAGGGCTAGGGCTAGGGTTAGGGTTAGGGCTAGGGCTAGGGCTACGGATAGGGCTAGGGTTAGGGCTAGGGTTAGGGCTTAGGTTAGGGTTAGGGTTAGGGTTAGGGTTAGGGTTCGGGTTAGGTATAGGTTGAGGGCTAGGGTTAGGGTGAGGGTTCTGGTTAGTGTTAGGGCTAGGGTTAGCATTAGGGTTAGGGCTACGGTTATGGTTAGGGTTTGTGTTAGGGTTAGTGGTAGGCTTTGAGTTAGGGTAAGGTCTAGGGTTAGGGCTAGGGCTAGGGTCAGGGTTAGGGCTAGGTTTAGAACTAGAGCTAGGGCTAGGGTTAGGGTTAGGGTTCAGTTTTAGTTTAGGGTTACAGTTTGGTTTAGGGGTAGGGGTAGGGGTAGGGTTAGGTCTAGGCCTAGGGTTTGGGTTAAGGCTATAGTTAGGTTTAGGGTTAGGGTTAGGGTTAGCGCTAGGGTTAGGCTTAGGGTTAGGGTTAGTGCTAGGGTTAGGTTTAGGGCTCGGGTTAGGTTTAGGGTTACGGTTCTGGTTCTGGTTAGGGTTTGGGTTAGCGTTAGGGTTAGGGTTAGTGGTAGGTGTTGGGTTAGGGTTAGTGCTAGGTATAGAGTTTAGGCTAGGATTAGGGTTAGGGTTACAGTTAGTGAGAGGGTTAGGGCTAAGGCTAGTGTTAGGGTGAGATTTAGGTTTAGGGATATGTTTTTTTGTTAGGGTTAGGGTTATGGTTAGCGTTAGGATTAGGGTTAGGGCTAGGGTTAGGTCGAGGGTTAGGGTTAGGGTTAGGGTTAGGGTTAGGGTTAGGGTTAAGGTTAGAGTTAGGGTTAGGGTTAGGGTTTGGGTTAGGGTTAGTGTTCGGGCTAGGGCTAGGGTTACTGCTAGGGCTACGGTTAGGGCTAGGGTTAGGGCTAGGGGTAGGGCTTGGGTTAGGGTTAGGGTTAGGGTTAGGGCTAGGGCTAGGGCTAGGGCAAGGGTTAGGGCAAGGGCTATGGTTAGGGTTAGCGTTAGGGTTAGGGTTAGGGTGAGGGTGAGGGTTAGGGCTCGGGCTAGGGCTCGGGCTAGGGCTAGGGCAAGGGTTAGGGCAAGGGCTATGGTTAGGGTTAGAGTTCGGACAAGGGTTAGGTCTAAGGCTAGGGCTAGTGTTAGGGTTAGGGCTATGGCTAGGTCTTGGGCTAGGGCAAGTGTTAGGGTTAAGGTTAGGTATAGGGTGAGGGCTAGGGTTAGGGTGAGGGTTCTGGTTAGTGTTAGGGCTAGGGTAAGCATTAGGGTTAGGGCAACGGTTATGGTTAGGGTTTGTATTAGTGTTAGTGGTAGGCTTTGGGTTAGGGTAAGGTCTAGGGTTAGGGCTAGGGTTAGGGTTAATGTTAGGGCTAGGGCTAGCGTTAGGTTTGGGGTTACGGTTAGGGTTACGGTTAGGGTTAGGGTTAGGGTTAGAGTTAGGGCTAGGGTTGGGGTAGAGGTTAGGGTTAGGGTTAGGGTTAGGATTAGGTTTACGGTTGTGGTTGCGGTTGGTGTTGTGTTGTGGTTGAGGTTGGGGTTAGGGTTTGAGTTCGGGTTCGGTTCGGGTTAGGGTTAGGGTTAGGGTTTGGGGTAGGTTTATGGTTTGGGTTAGGGTTAGGGTTGGGGTTGGGGTTAGGTTTAGGGCTAGGGCTAGGGTTAAAGCTATAGCTAGGGCTAGGGTTAGGGTTAGCGTTAGGGTTAGCGCTAGGACTAGGGTTAGGGTTAGGGCTAGGGCTAGGGTTAGGTTTAGGGGTAGGGATAGGTTTAGGGATAGGGTCTGGGCTAGGGTTAGGTTTAGGGTTAAGGCTCGGGCTAGGGATAGGGATAGGGCTAGGGATAGGGCTAGGGCTAGGGATAGGGCTAGGGCTAGGGTTAGTGTTAGGGTTAGGGCTAGGGTTCGGGTTAGGGCTAGAGTTCGGGTTAGTGTTAGGGTGGGGTTAGGGCTACGGCTAGGGTTTGGGCTTGGGTTAGGGTTAGGGCTAGGGATAGGACTAGGGATAGGGATAGGGATAGGGATAGGACTAGGGCTAGGGATAGGGCTAGGGCTAGGGCAAGGGTTAGGTCAAGGGCTATTGTTACGGTTAAGTTTAGGGTCAGTGTGAGGGCTATGGTTAGGGTGAGGGTGAGGGTTACGGCTAGGGTTAGCATTAGGGTTAGGGCTGGCGTTAGCGTTAGCATTTGAGTTAGGTTTAGGTTTAGGGTTAGGGTTAGGGTTAGGGTTAGGGTTAGGGCTAGGGCTAGGCCTACGGTTAGGGCTTGCGTTATGGCTAGGGTTAGGGTTTGGTGAGGTTTAGGGTTAGGAGTAGAGTTAGGGTTAGGGTGAGGGCTAGGTTTAGGGTGAGGGTTAGTTTTAGGGTTAGGGTTAGGGCTAGGGTTATCATTAGGGTTAGGGCTAGGGTTAGGGTTAGGTTTATGATTATGGTTAGGGTTTTGGTTAGGTTTAGTGGTAGGCTTTGGGTTAGGGTTAGGGCTAGGGTTTGGGTTAGGGTTTGGGTTAGGGTTAGGGTTAGGATTAGGGCTAGGGCTAGTGTTAGGACTAGGGCTAGGGTAACGGTTAGGACATGCGTTAGAGCTAGAGTTAGGGCTAGCGTTAGGGTTCAGGTTCAGTTTAGGGTTACAGTTTGAGTTAGGGGTAGGGGTAGGGTAGGGCTAGGGCTAGGGTTAGGGCTAGGCCTAGGGTTACAATTAGGGCTAAGGTTAGGTTTAGGGTTAGGGTTAGCGCTAGGGTTAGCGCTAGGGTTACGTTTAGGGTTAGGGATAGGGTTAGGTGTAGGGGTAGGGATAGGTTTAGGGATAGGGTCTGGGCTAGGGTTAGGTTTAGGGTTAAGGCTCGGGCTAGGGCTAGGTATAGGGCTAGGGCTAGGGCTAGGGCTAGGGCTAGGGTTAGGGTTAGGGTTAGGGCTATGGTTCGGGTTAGGGCTAGAGTTCGGGTTAGGGTTAGGGTGGGGTTAGGGCTACGGCTAGGGTTAGGGCTTGGGTTATGTTTAGGGTTAGGGTTAGGGTTAGGGTTAGGGCTAGGGCTAGTGTTAGGGCTAGGGCCAGGGCTAGGGTAACGGTTAGGACATGCGTTAGAGCTAGAGTTAGGGCTAGCGTTAGGGTTCAGGTTCAGTTTAGGGTTACAGTTTGAGTTAGGGGTAGGGCTAGGGTAGGGCTAGGGCTAGGGTTAGGGCTAGGCCTAGGGTTAGAATTAGGGCTAAGGTTAGGTTTAGGGTTAGGGTTAGCGTTAGGGTTAGCGCTAGGGTTACGTTTAGGGTTAGGGATAGGGTTAGGTTTAGGGCTCGGGTTATGGTTAGGGTTACGGTTAGGGTTAGGGTTTGGGTTAGGGTTAGGGTTAGTGGTAGGGGTTGGGTTAGGGTTAGGGCTAGGGTCAGGGTTGGGGCTAGGGTTAGGGTTAGGGTTATTGTAAGTGAGAGGGTTAGGGCTAAGCCTAGGGTTATGCTTAGGGTTAGGGATACTGTTTGGGTTAGGGTTAGGGTTAGGGTAAGGGTTAGGGTTAGGGTTAGGGCTAGGGTGATGTTTAGGGTTAGGGTTAGGGTTAGGGTTAGCTCTAGGGTTAGGGTTATCGTTAGGGTGACGCTTTGGGCTAGGGTTAGGGTTAGGGTTAGGCTTAGGCTTAGGCTTAGGGTTCGGGCTAGGGCTAGGGTTAGGGCTAGGGCTAGGGCTAGGGTGAGGGTTCTGGTTAGTGTTAGGGCTAGGGTTATCATTAGGGTTAGGGCTACGGTTATGGTTAGGGTTTGTGTTAGGGTTAGTGGTAGGCTTTGAGTTAGGGTAAGGTCTAGGGTTAGGGCTAGGGCTAGGGTTAGGGCTAGGGCTAGGGCTACGGATAGGGCTAGGGTTAGGGCTAGGGTTAGGGCTTAGGTTAGGGTTAGGGTTAGGGTTAGGGTTCGGGTTAGTTATAGGGTGAGGGCTAGGGTTAGGTTGAGGGTTCTGGTTAGTGTTAGGGCTAGGGTTAGCATTAAGGTTAGGGCTACGGTTATGGTTAGGATTTGTGTTAGTGTTAGTGGTAGGCTTTGAGTTAGGGTAAGGTCTAGGGTTAGGGCTAGGGCTAGGGTAAGGGTTAGGGCTAGGGGTAGAAGTAGAGCTAGGGCTAAGGTTAGGGTTAGGGTTCAGTTTTAGTTTAGTGTTACAGTTTGGTTTATGGGTAGGGGTAGGGGTAGGGTTAGGTGTAGGCCTAGGGTTAGGGTTAAGGCTAAAGTTAGGTTTAGGGTTAGGGTTAGGGTTAGCGCTAGGGTTAGGCTTAGGGTTAGGGTTAGGGCTAGGGTTAGGTTTAGGGTTAGCGTTAGAGTTAGGATTAGCGCTAGGGTTAGGGTTATGGTTAGGGTTAGGGCTAGGTTCAGGTTTAGGGCTCGGGTTAGTGTTAGGATTAGGGTTACGGTTCTGGTTAGGGTTTGGGTTAGGGTTAAGGTTAGTGGTAGGGGTTCGGTTAGGGCTAGGGTTAGGGTTTGGGCTAGGATTAGGGTTAGGGTTACAGTTAGTGAGAGGGTTAGGGCTAAGGCTAGGGTTAGGGTGAGATTTAGGTTTAGGGATATGTTTTTTTGTTAGGGTTAGGGTTATGGTTAGCGTTACGATTAGGGTTAGGGCTAGGGTTAGGTCGAGGGTTAGGGTTAGGGTTAGGGTTAGGGTTAAGGTTAGAGTTAGGGTTAGGGTTAGGGTTTGGGTTAGGGTTAGGGTTAGTGTTCGGGCTAGGGCTAGGGCTAGGGTTACTGCTAGGGCTACGGTTAGGCCTAGGGTTAGGGCTAGGGTTAGGGTTAGGGCTAGGGCTAGGGCTCGGGCTAGGGCTAGGGCAAGGGTTAGGGCAAGGGCTATGGTTAGGGTTAGAGTTCAGACAAGGGTTAGGTCTAAGGCTAGGGCTAGTGTTAGGGTTAGGGCTATGGCTAGGTCTTGGGCTAGGGCAAGGGTTAGGGTTAAGGTTAGGTATAGGGTAAGGGCTAGGGTTAGGGTGAGGGTTCTGGTTAGTGTTAGGGCTAGGGTAAGCATTAGGGTTAGGGCAACGGTTATGGTTAGGGTTTGTATTAGTGTTAGTGGTAGGCTTTGGGTTAGGGTAAGGTCTAGGGTTAGGGCTAGGGTTAGGGTTAATGTTAGGGCTAGGGCTAGGGTTAGGTTTGGGGTTACGGTTAGGGTTACGGTTAGGGTTAGGGTTAGAGTTAGGGCTAGGGTTGGGGTAGAGGTTAGGGTTAGGGTTAGGGTTAGGATTAGGTTTACGGTTGTGGTTGCGGTTGGTGTTGTGTTGTGGTTGGGGTTGGGGTTAGGGTTTGAGTTCGGGTTCGGTTCGGGTTAGGGTTAGGGTTAGGGTTTGGGGTAGGTTTATGGTTTGGGTTAGGGTTAGGGTTGGGGTTGGGGTTAGGTTTAGGGCTAGGGCTAGGGTTAGGGGTAGGGCTAGGGCTAGGGTTAGGGTTAGCGTTAGGGTTAGCGCTAGGACTAGGGTTAGGGTTAGGGTTAGGGCTAGGGCTAGGGTTAGGTTTAGGGGTAGGGATAGGTTTAGGGATAGGGTCTGGGCTAGGGTTAGGTTTAGGGTTAAGGCTCGGGCTAGGGCTAGGGCTAGGGCTAGGGCTAGGGCTAGGGCTAGGGTTAGTGTTAGGGTTAGGGCTAGGGTTCGGGTTAGGGCTAGAGTTCGGGTTAGGGTTAGGGTGGGGTTAGGGCTACGGCTAGGGTTTGGGCTTGGGTTAGGGTTAGGGCTAGGGATAGGACTAGGGATAGGGATGGGGATAGGGATAGGACTAGGGATAGGGATAGGGCTAGGGCTAGGGCAAGGGTTAGGTCAAGGGCTATTGTTACGGTTAAGTTTAGGGTCAGTGTGAGGGCTATGGTTAGGGTGAGGGTGAGGGTTACGGCTAGGGTTAGCATTAGGGTTAGGGCTGGCGTTAGCGTTAGCATTAGAGTTAGGTTTAGGTTTAGGGTTAGGGTTAGGGTTAGGGTTAGGGCTAGGGCTAGGCCTACGGTTAGGGCTTGCGTTATGGCTAGGGTTAGGGTTTGGTGAGGTTTAGGGTTAGGAGTAGAGTTAGGGTTAGGGTGAGGGCTAGGTTTAGGGTGAGGGTTAGTTTTAGGGTTAGGGTTAGGGCTAGGGTTATCATTAGGGTTAGG
>NC_139475.1:17347500-17357500 GCF_057233095.1 Heloderma suspectum
GGGTTAGGGTTCGGTGAGGTTTAGGGTTAGGAGTAGAGTTAGGGTTAGGGTGAGGGCTAGGTTTAGGGTGAGGGTTAGTTTTAGGGTTTGGGTTAGGGCTAGGGTTATCATTAGGGTTAGGGCTAGGGTTAGGGTTAGGTTTATGATTATGGTTAGGGTTTTGGTTAGGTTTAGTGGTAGGGTTTGGGTTAGGGTTAGGGCTAGGGTTTGGGTTAGGGTTTGGGTTAGGGTTAGGGTTAGGATTAGGGCTAGGGCTAGTGTTAGGGCTAGGGCTAGGGCTAGGTTAATGGTTAGGACATGCGTTAGAGCTAGATTTAGGGCTAGCGTTAGGGTTCAGGTTCAGTTTAGGGTTACAGTTTGAGTTAGGGGTAGGGGTAGGGTAGGGCTAGGGCTAGGGTTAGGGCTAGGCCTAGGGTTAGAATTAGGGCTAAGGTTAGGTTTAGGCTTAGGCTTAGCGTTAGGGTTAGCGCTAGGGTTACGTTTAGGGTTAGGGATAGGGTTAAGTTTAGGGCTCGGGTTAGGGTTAGGGTTACGGTTATGGTTAGGGTTAGGGTTAGGGTTAGTGGTAGGGGTTGGGTTAGGGTTAGGGCTAGGGTCAGGGTTGGGGCTAGGGTTAGGGTTAGGGTTATTGTAAGTGAGAGGGTTAGGGCTAAGCCTAGGGTTATGCTTAGGGTTAGGGATACTGTTTGGGTTAGGGTTAGGGTTAGGGTAAGGGTTAGGGTTAGGGTTAGGGTTAGCTCTAGGGTTAGGGTTATCGTTAGGGTGACGCTTTGGGCTAGGGTTAGGGTTAGGGTTAGGGTTAGGCTTAGGCTTAGGCTTAGGCTTAGGGTTCGGGCTAGGGCTAGGGTTAGGGCTAGGGCTAGGGCTAGGGTGAGGGTTCTGGTTAGTGTTAGGGCTAGGGTTAGCATTAGGGTTAGGGCTACGGTTATGGTTAGGGTTTGTGTTAGGGTTAGTGGTAGGCTTTGAGTTAGGGTAAGGTCTAGGGTTAGGGCTAGGGCTAGGGTTAGGGCTAGGGCTAGGGCTACGGATAGGGCTAGGGTTAGGGCTAGGGTTAGGGCTTAGGTTAGGGTTAGGGTTAGGGTTAGGGTTCGGGTTAGGTATAGGGTGAGTGCTAGGGTTAGGTTGAGGGTTCTGGTTAGTGTTAGGGCTAGGGTTAGCATTAAGGTTAGGGCTACGGTTATGGTTAGGATTTGTGTTAGGGTTAGTGGTAGGCTTTGAGTTAGGGTAAGGTCTAGGGTTAGGGCTAGGGCTAGGGTAAGGGTTAGGGCTAGGGGTAGAACTAGAGCTAGGGCTAAGGTTAGGGTTAGGGTTCAGTTTTAGTTTAGGGTTACAGTTTGGTTTATGGGTAGGGGTAGGGGTAGGGGTAGGGGTAGGTCTAGGCCTAGGGTTAGGGTTAAGGCTAAAGTTAGGTTTAGGGTTAGGGTTAGGGTTAGCGCTAGGGTTAGGCTTAGGGTTAGGGTTAGGGCTAGGGTTAGGTTTAGGGCTCGGGTTAGGGTTAGGGTTACGGTTCTGGTTAGGGTTTGGGTTAGCGTTAGGGTTAGTGGTAGGTGTTGGGTTAGGGTTAGGGCTAGGGATAGAGTTTAGGCTAGGATTAGGGTTAGGGTTACAGTTAGTGAGAGGGTTAGGGCTAAGCCTAGTGTTAGGGTGAGATTTAGGTTTAGGGATATGTTTTTTTGTTAGGGTTAGGGTTATGGTTAGCGTTAGGATTAGGGTTAGGGCTAGGGTTAGGTCGAGGGTTAGGGTTAGGGTTAGGGTTAGGGTTAGGGTTAGGGTTAGGGTTAGGGTTAAGGTTAGAGTTAGGGTTAGCGTTAGGGTTTGGGTTAGGGTTAGGGTTAGTGTTCGGGCTAGGGCTAGGGTTACTGCTAGGGCTACGGTTAGGGCTAGGGTTAGGGCTAGGGTTAGGGCTTGGGTTAGGGTTAGTTTTAGGTCTAGGGCTAGGGCTAGGGCAAGGGTTAGGGCAAGGGCTATGGTTAGGGTTAGGGTTAGGGTTAGGGTTAGGGTGAGGGTTAGGGCTAGGGCTAGGGCTAGGGCTAGGGCAAGGGTTAGGGCAAGGGTTAGGGCAAGGGCTATGATTAGGGTTAGAGATCGGGTTAGGGTTACGGTTGGGGTTAGGGTGAGGGTCAGGACTAGGGTTAGGGTGAGGGTTAGGGTTAGTGTTAGGGCCAGGGTTAGCATTAGGGTCAGGGCTACGGTTAGGGTTATGGGAAGGGGTCGGGGTAGGATTAGGGTAGGGTTAGGGTTATGGCTATGGTTAGGGTTAGGGCTCGGATAAGGGTTAGGGTTAAGGCTAGGGCTAGTGTTAGGGTTAGGGCTATGGCTAGGGCTTGGGCTAGGGCAAGGGTTAGGTTTAGGGTTAGGGTTAGGTATAGGGTGAGGGCTAGGGTTAGGGTGAGGGTTCTGGTTAGTGTTAGGGCTAGGGTTAGCATTAGGGTTAGGTCTACGGTTATCGTTAGGGTTTGTGTTAGGGTTAGTGGTAGGCTTTGAGTTAGGGTAAGGTCTAGGGTTAGGGCTAGGGCTAGGGTCAGGGTTAGGGCTAGGTTTAGAACTAGAGCTAGGGCTAGGGTTAGGGTTAGGGTTCAGTTTTAGTTTAGGGTTACAGTTTGGTTTAGGGGTAGGGGTAGGGGTAGGGTTAGGTCTAGGCCTAGGGTTTGGGTTAAGGCTATAGTTAGGTTTAGGGTTAGGGTTAGGGTTAGCGCTAGGGTTAGGCTTAGGGTTAGGGTTAGGGCTAGGGTTAGGTTTAGGGCTCGGGTTAGGGTTAGGGTTACGGTTCTGGTTCCGGTTAGGGTTTGGGTTAGCGTTAGGGTTAGTGGTAGGTGTTGGGTTAGGGTTAGGGCTAGGGATAGAGTTTAGGCTAGTATTAGGGTTAGGGTTACAGTTAGTGAGAGGGTTAGGGCTAAGGCTAGTGTTAGGGTGAGAGTTAGGTTTAGGGATATGGTTTTTTGTTAGGGTTAGGGTTATGGTTAGCGTTAGGATTAGGGTTAGGGCTAGGGTTAGGTCGAGGGTTAGGGTTAGGGTTAGGGTTAGGGTTAGGGTTAGGGTTAGGGTTAGGGTTAAGGTTAGAGTTAGGGTTAGGGTTAGGGTTAGGGTTTGGGTTAGGGTTAGTGTTCAGGCTAGGGCTAGGGTTACTGCTAGGGCTATGGTAAGGGCTAGGGTTAGGGCTAGGGGTAGGGCTTGGGTTAGGGTTAGGGTTAGGGCTAGGGCTAGGGCTATGGTTAGGGTTAGGGTTAGGGTTAGGGTGAGGGTTAGGGCTCGGGCTAGGGCTAGGGCTAGGGCAAGGGTTAGGGCAAGGGCTATGGTTAGGGTTAGAGATCGGGTTAGGGTTACGGTTGGGGTTAGGGTGAGGGTCAGGACTAGGGTTAGGGTGAGGGTTAGGGTTAGTGTTAGGGCCAGGGTTAGCATTAGGGTCAGGGCTACGGTTAGGGTTATGGGAAGGGGTAGGGGTAGGATTAGGGTAGGGTTAGGGTTACGGCTATGGTTAGGGTTAGGGCTCGGACAAGGGTTAGGGCTAAGGCTAGGGCTAGTGTTAGGGTTAGGGCTATGGCTAGGGCTTGGGCTAGGGCAAGGGTTAGGGTTAGGGTTAGGGTTAGGTATAGGGTGAGGGCTACGGTTAGGGCGAGGGTTTGTATTAGGGTTAGTGGTAGGCTTTGGGTTAGGGTAAGGTCTAGGGTTAGGGCTAGGGCTAGGGTAAGGTTTAGGGCTAGGTTTAGAACTAGAGCTAGGGCTAGGGTTAGGGTTAGGGTTCAGTTTCAGTTTAGGGTTACAGTTTGGTTTAGGGGTAGGGGTAGGGTTAGGTCTAGGCCTAGGGTTAGGGTTAAGGCTATAGTTAGGTTTAGGGTTAGGGTTAGGGTTAGCGCTAGGGTTAGGCTTAGGGTTAGGGTTAGGGCTAGGGTTAGGTTTAGGGCTCGGGTTAGGTTTAGGGTTACGGTTCTGGTTCTGGTTAGGGTTTGGGTTAGCGTTACGGTTAGTGGTAGGTGTTGGGTTAGGGTTAGGGCTAGGGATAGAGTTTAGGCTAGGATTAGGGTTAGGTTACAGTTAGTGAGAGGGTTAGGGCTAAGGCTAGTGTTAGGGTGAGATTTAGGTTTAGGGATACGGTTTTTTGTTAGGGTTAGGGTTATGGTTAGCGTTAGGATTAGGGTTAGGGCTAGGGTTAGGTCGAGGGTTAGGGTTAGGGTTAAGGTTAGGGTTAGGGTTAAGGTTAGAGTTAGGGTTAGGGTTAGGGTTTGTGTTAGGGCTAGGGTTAGTGTTCAGGCTAGGGCTAGGGTTACTGCTAGGGCTACAGTTAGGGCTAAGGTTAGGGCTAGGGTTAGGGCTAGGGTTAGGGCTTGGGTTAGGGTTAGGGCTAGGGCTAGGGCTAGGGCAAGGGTTAGGCAAGGGCTATGGTTAGGGTTAGGGTTAGGGTTAGGGTTAGGGTTAGGGTGAGGGTTACAGTTAGTGAGAGGGATAGGGCTAAGACTAGGGTTAGGGTGAGATTTAGGTTTAGGGATATGTTTTTTTGTCAGGGTTAGGGTTATGGTTAGCGTTAGGATTAGGGTTAGGGCTAGGGTTAGGTCGAGGGTTAGGGTTAGGGTTAGGGTTAGGGTTATGGTTAGGTTTAGGGTTAAGGTTAGAGTTAGGGTTAGGGTTAGGGTTTGGGTTAGGGTTAGGGTTAGTGTTCCGGCTAGGGCTAGGGCTAGGGTTACTGCTAGGGCTACGGTTAGGCCTAGGGTTAGGGCTAGGGTTAGGGCTTGGGTTAGGTTTAGGGTTAGGGCTAGGGCTAGGGCTAGGGCTAGGGCAAGGGTTAGGGCAAGGGCTATGGTTAGGGTTAGGGTTAGGGTTAGGGTGAGGGTGAGGGTTAGGGCTAGGGCTAGGGCTAGGGCTAGGGCTAGGGCCAGGGCAAGGGTTAGGGCAAGGGCTATGGTTAGGGTTAGAGTTCGGGTTAGGGTTACGGTTGGGGTTAGGGTGAGGGTCAGGACTAGGGTTAGGGTGAGGGTTAGGGTTAGTGTTAGGGCCAGGGTTAGCATTAGGGTCAGGGCTACAGTTAGGGTTACGGGTAGGGGTAGGGGTAGGATTAGGGTAGGGTTAGGGTTACGGCTATGGTTAGGGTTAGGGCTCGGACACGGGTTAGGGCTAAGGCTAGGGCTAGTGTTAGGGTTAGAGGTATGGCTAGGGCTTCGGCTAGGGCAACGGTTAGGGTTAGGGTTAGGGTTAGGGTTAGGTATAGGGTGAGGGCTAGGGTTAGGGTGAGGGTTCTGGTTAGTGTTAGGGCTAGGGTAAGCATTAGGGTTAGGGCTACGGTTATGGTTAGGGTTTGTATTAGGGTTAGTGGTAGGCTTTGGGTTAGGGTAAGGTCTAGGGTTAGGGCTAGGGTTAGGGTTAATGTTAGGGCTAGGGCTAGGATTAGGTTTGGGGTTACGGTTAGGGTTACGGTTAGGGTTATGGTTAGGGTTAGGGTTAGGGTTAGAGTTAGGGCTAGGGTTGGGGTTGGGGTTAGGGTTAGGGTTTGAGTTCGGGTTCGGTTCGGGTTAGGGTTAGGGTTAGGGTTTGGGGTAGATTTATGGTTTGGGTTAGGGTTAGGGTTGCGGTTGGGGTTAGGTTTAGGGCTAGGGCTAGGGCTCGGGCTAAGGTTAAAGCTAGGGCTAGGGCTAGGGTTAGGGTTAGCGTTAGGGTTAGCACTAGGGCTAGGGTTAGGGGTAGGGGTAGGGTTAGGATTAGGGTTAGCGCGAGGGCTGGGGTTAGGGGTAGGGTTAGGGGTAGGGTTAGGGTTAGGGTTAGGGTTAGGGCTAGGGTTAGGTTTAGGGCTAGCGATAGGTTTAGGGATCGGGTCTGGGCTAGGGTTAGATTTAGGGTTAAGGCTCGGGATAGGGCTAGGGATAGGGCTAGGGCTAGGTCTAAGGCTAGGGTTAGGGTTAGGGCTAGGGTTCGGGTTAGGGATAGAGTTCGGGTTAGGGTTAGGGTGGGGTTAGGGCTACGGCTAGGGTTAGGGCTTGGGTTTGGGTTAGGGTTAGGGTTAGGGTTAGGGCTAGGGCTAGGGCTAGGACTTGGGATAGGGATAGGGATAGGGATAGGGATAGGGATAGGGATAGGACTAGGGATAGGGATAGGGCTAGGGCTAGGGCAAGGGTTAGGTCAAGGGCTATTGTTACGGTTAGGGTTAGGGTCAGTGTGAGGGCTATGGTTAGGGTGAGGGTGACGGTGAGGGTTACGGCTAGGGTTAGCATTAGGGTTAGGGCTGGCGTTAGCGTTAGAGTTAGGTTTAGGTTAAGGGTTAGGGTTAGGGTTAGGGTTAGGGTTAGGGTTAGGGCTAGGGCTAGGGCTATGGTTAGGGCTAGTGTTATGGCTAGGGTTAGGTTTCGGTGAGGTTTAGGGTTAGGAGTAGAGTTAGGGTTAGGGTGAGGGCTAGGTTTAGGGTGAGGGTTAGTTTTAGGGTTTGGGTTAGGGCTAGGGTTATCATTAGGGTTAGGGCTAGGGTTAGGGTTAGGTTTATGATTATGGTTAGGGTTTTGGTTAGGTTTAGTGGTAGGCTTTGGGTTAGGGTTAGGACTAGGGTTTGGGTTAGGGTTTGGGTTAGGGTTAGGGTTAGGATTAGGGCTAGGGCTAGTCTTAGGGCTAGGGCTAGGGCTAGGGTAACGGTTAGGACATGCGTTAGAGCTAGAGTTAGGGCTAGCGTTAGGGTTCAGGTTCAGTTTAGGGTTACAGTTTGAGTTAGGGGTAGGGGTAGGGTAGGGCTAGGGCTAGGGTTAGGGCTAGGCCTAGGGTTAGAATTAGGGCTAAGGTTAGGTTTAGGGTTAGGGTTAGCGTTAGGGTTAGCGCTAGGGTTACGTTTAGGGTTAGGGATAGGGTTAGGTTTAGGGCTCGGGTTAGGGTTAGGGTTACGGTTATGGTTAGGGTTTGGGTTAGGGTTAGGGTTAGTGGTAGGGGTTGGGTTAGGGTTAGGGCTAGGGTCAGGGTTGGGGCTAGGGTTAGGGTTAGGGTTATTGTAAGTGAGAGGGTTAGGGCTAAGCCTAGGGTTATGCTTAGGGTTAGGGATACTGTTTGGGTTAGGGTTAGGGTTAGGGTAAGGGTTTGGGTTAGGGTTAGGGCTAGGGTGAGTTTTAGGGTTAGGGTTAGGGTTAGGGTTAGTTCTAGGGTTAGGGTTATCGTTAGGGTGACGCTTTGGGCTAGGCTTAGGGTTAGGGTTAGGGTTAGGGTTAGGGTTAGGGTTCGGGCTAGGGCTAGGGTTAGGGCTAGGGCTAGGGCTACGGATAGGGCTAGGATAAGGTCTAGGGTTAGGGCTAGGGCTAGGGTAAGGGTTAGGGCTAGGGTTAGAACTAGAGCTAGGGCTAGGATTAGGGTTAGGGTTACAGTTAGTGAGAGGGTTAGGGCTAAGGCTAGTGTTAGGGAGAGATTTAGGTTTAGGGATATGGTTTTTTGTTAGGGTTAGGGTTATGGTTAGCGTTAGGATTAGGGTTAGGGCTAGGGTTAGGTCGACGGTTAGGGTTAGGGTTAGGGTTAGGGTTAGGGTTAGGGTTAGTGTTCGGGCTAGGGCTAGGGTTACTGCTAGGGCTACGGTTAGGGCTAGGGTTAGGGCTAGGGTTAGGGCTTGGGTTAGGGTTAGGGTTCGGGCTAGGGCTAGGGCTAGGGCAAGGGTTAGGGCAAGGGCTATGGTTAGTGTTAGGGTTAGGTTTAGGGTTAGGTTTAGGGTGAGGGTTAGGGCTAGGGCTAGGGCTAGGGCTAGGGCAAGGGTTAGGGCAAGGACTATGATTAGGGTTAGAGTTCGGGTTAGGGTTACGGTTGGGGTTAGGGTGAGGGTCAGGACTAGGGTTAGGGTGAGGGTTAGGGTTAGTGTTAGGGCCAGGGTTAGCATTAGGGTCAGGGCTACGGTTAGGGTTAGGGGTAGGGGTAGGGGTACGATTAGGGTAGGGTTAGGGTTACGGCTATGGTTAGGCTTTGTATTAGGGTTAGTGGTAGGCTTTGGGTTAGGGTAAGGTCTAGGGTTAGGGCTAGGGCTAGGGTAAGGGTTAGGGCTAGGTATAGAACTAGAGCTAGGGCTAGGGTTAGGGTTAGGGTTCAGTTTCAGTTTAGGGTTACAGTTTGTTTTAGGGGTAGGCATAGGGGTAGGGTTAGGTCTAGGCCTAGGGTTAGGGTTACGGCTATAGTTAGGTTTAGGGTTAGGGTTAGGGTTAGCGCTAGGGTTAGGCTTAGTGTTAGGGTCAGGGCTAGGGTTAGGTTTAGGGCTCGGGTTAGGTTTAGGGTTACGGTTCTGGTTCTGGTTAGGGTTTGGGTTAGCGTTACGGTTAGTTGTAGGTGTTGGGTTAGGGTTAGGGCTAGGGATAGAGTTTAGGCTAGGATTAGGGTTAGGTTACAGTTAGTGAGAGGGTTAGGGCTAAGGCTAGTGTTAGGGTGAGATTTAGGTTTAGGGATACGGTTTTTTGTTAGGGTTAGGGTTATGGTTAGCGTTAGGATTAGGGTTAGGGCTAGGGTTAGGTCGAGGGTTAGGGTTAGGGTTAAGGTTAGGGTTAGGGTTAAGGTTAGAGTTAGGGTTAGGGTTAGGGTTTGTGTTAGGGTTAGGGTTAGTGTTCGGGCTAGGGCTAGGGTTACTGCTAGGGCTACAGTTAGGGCTAAGGTTAGGGTTAGGGTTAGGGTTAGGGCTAGGGTTAGGGCTTGGGTTAGGGTTAGGGCTAGGGCTAGGGCTAGGGCAAGGGTTAGGCAAGGGCTATGGTTAGGGTTAGGGTTAGGGTTAGGGTTAGGGTTAGGGTGAGGGTTAGGGCTAGGGCTAGGGCTAGGGCAAGGGTTAGGGCAAGGGCTATGCTTAGGGTTAGAGTTAGGGTTAGGGTTAGGGTTAGGGTTAGGGCTAGGGTGAGGTTTAGGGTTAGGGTTAGGGTTAGGTCTAGGGTTAGGGTTATCGTTAGGGTGACGCTTTGGGCTAGGGTTAGGGTTAGGGTTAGGGTTAGGGTTAGGGTTAGGGTTCGGGTTCAGGTTCGGGCTAGGGCTAGGGTTAGGGCTAGGGCTAGGGCTAGGGCTACGTATAGGGCTAGCGTTAGGGCTAGGGTTAGGGCTTAGGTTAGGGTTAGGGTTAGGGTTAAGGTTTAGGGTTCGGGTTAGGTATAGGGTGAGGGCTAGGGTTAGGGTGAGGGTTCTGGTTAGTGTTAGGGCTAGGGTTAGGGTTAGCATTAGGGTTAGGTCTACGGTTATGGTTAGGGTTTGTGTTAGGGTTAGTGGTAGGCTTTGAGTTAGGGTAAGGTCTAGGGTTAGGGCTAGGGCTAGGGTCAGGGTTAGGGCTAGGTTTAAAACTAGAGCTAGGGCTAGGGTTAGGGTTAGGGTTCAGTTTTAGTTTAGGGTTACAGTTTGGTTTAGGGGTAGGGGTAGGGGTAGGGTTAGGTCTAGGCCTAGGGTTTGGGTTAAGGCTATAGTTAGTGTTAGGGTTAGGGTTAGGGTTAGCGCTAGGGTTAGGCTTAGGGTTAGGGTTAGGGCTAGGGTTAGGTTTAGGGCTCGGGTTAGGGTTAGGGTTACGGTTCTGGTTCTGGTTAGGGTTTGGGTTAGCGTTAGGGTTAGTGGTAGGTGTTGGGTTAGGGTTAGGGCTAGGGATAGAGTTTAGGCTAGGATTAGGGTTAGGGTTACAGTTAGTGAGAGGGTTAGGGCTAAGGCTAGTGTTAGGGTGAGAGTTAGGTTTAGGGATATGGTTTTTTGTTAGGGTTAGGGTTATGGTTAGCGTTAGGATTAGGGTTAGGGCTAGGGTTAGGTGGAGGGTTAGGGTTAGGGTTAGGGTTAGGGTTAGGGTTAGGGTTAGGGTTAAGGTTAGAGTTAGGTTTAGGGTTAGGGTTAGGGTTTGGGTTAGGGTTAGTGTTCAGGCTAGGGCTAGGGTTACTGCTAGGGCTACGGTAAGGGCTAGGGTTAGGGCTAGGGGTAGGGCTTGGGTTAGGGTTAGGGTTAGGGCTAGGGCTAGGGCTAGGGCAAGGGTTAGGGCAAGGGCTATGGTTAGGGTTAGGGTTAGGGTTAGGGTTAGGGTTAGGGTGAGGGTTAGGGCTCGGGCTAGGGCTAGGGC
>NC_139475.1:17362500-17385000 GCF_057233095.1 Heloderma suspectum
TTAGGGTTTGGGTTAGCGTTAGGGTTAGGGTTAGTGGTAGGTGTTGGGTTAGGGTTAGGGCTAGGGATAGAGTTTAGGCTAGGATTAGGGTTAGGGTTACAGTTAGTGAGAGGGTTAGGGCTAAGGCTAGTGTTAGGGTGAGATTTAGGTTTAGGGATATTTTTTTTGTTAGGGTTAGGGTTATGGTTAGCGTTAGGATTAGGGTTAGGGCTAGGGTTAGGTCGAGGGCTATTGTTACAGTTAGGGTTAGGGTCAGTGTGAGGGCTATGGTTAGGGTGAGGGTGAGGATGAGGGTTACGGCTAGGGTTAGCATTAGGGTTAGGGCTGGCGTTAGCGTTAGCGTTAGAGTTAGGTTTAGGTTTAGGGTTAGGGTTAGGGTTAGGGTTAGGGCTAGGGCTAGACCTACGGTTAGGGCTAGCGTTATGGCTAGGGTTAGGGTTCGGTGAGGTTTAGGGTTAGGAGTAGAGTTAGGGTTAGGGTGAGGGCTAGGTTTAGGGTGAGGGTTAGTTTTAGGGTTTGGGTTAGGGCTAGGGTTATCATTAGGGTTAGGGCTAGGGTTAGGGTTAGGTTTATGATTATGGTTAGGGTTTTGGTTAGGTTTAGTGGTAGGCTTTGGGTTAGGGTTAGGGCTAGGGTTTGGGTTAGGGTTTGGGTTAGGGTTAGGGTTAGGATTAGGGCTAGGGCTAGTGTTAGGGCTAGGGCTAGGGCTAGGTTAATGGTTAGGACATGCGTTAGAGCTAGATTTAGGGCTAGCGTTAGGGTTCAGGTTCAGTTTAGGGTTACAGTTTGAGTTAGGGGTAGGGGTAGGGTAGGGCTAGGGCTAGGGTTAGGGCTAGGCCTAGGGTTAGAATTAGGGCTAAGGTTAGGTTTAGGCTTAGGCTTAGCGTTAGGGTTAGCGCTAGGGTTACGTTTAGGGTTAGGGATAGGGTTAAGTTTAGGGCTCGGGTTAGGGTTAGGGTTACGGTTATGGTTAGGGTTAGGGTTAGGGTTAGTGGTAGGGGTTGGGTTAGGGTTAGGGCTAGGGTCAGGGTTGGGGCTAGGGTTAGGGTTAGGGTTATTGTAAGTGAGAGGGTTAGGGCTAAGCCTAGGGTTATGCTTAGGGTTAGGGATACTGTTTGGGTTAGGGTTAGGGTTAGGGTAAGGGTTAGGGTTAGGGTTAGGGTTAGCTCTAGGGTTAGGGTTATCGTTAGGGTGACGCTTTGGGCTAGGGTTAGGGTTAGGGTTAGGGTTAGGGTTAGGCTTAGGCTTAGGCTTAGGGTTCGGGCTAGGGCTAGGGTTAGGGCTAGGGCTAGGGCTAGGGTGAGGGTTCTGGTTAGTGTTAGGGCTAGGGTTAGCATTAGGGTTAGGGCTACGGTTATGGTTAGGGTTTGTGTTAGGGTTAGTGGTAGGCTTTGAGTTAGGGTAAGGTCTAGGGTTAGGGCTAGGGCTAGGGTTAGGGCTAGGGCTAGGGCTACGGATAGGGCTAGGGTTAGGGCTAGGGTTAGGGCTTAGGTTAGGGTTAGGGTTAGGGTTAGGGTTCGGGTTAGGTATAGGGTGAGTGCTAGGGTTAGGTTGAGGGTTCTGGTTAGTGTTAGGGCTAGGGTTAGCATTAAGGTTAGGGCTACGGTTATGGTTAGGATTTGTGTTAGGGTTAGTGGTAGGCTTTGAGTTAGGGTAAGGTCTAGGGTTAGGGCTAGGGCTAGGGTTAGGGCTAGGGCTAGGGCTACGGATAGGGCTAGGGTTAGGGCTAGGGTTAGGGCTTAGGTTAGGGTTAGGGTTAGGGTTAGGGTTCGGGTTAGGTATAGGGTGAGTGCTAGGGTTAGGTTGAGGGTTCTGGTTAGTGTTAGGGCTAGGGTTAGCATTAAGGTTAGGGCTACGGTTATGGTTAGGATTTGTGTTAGGGTTAGTGGTAGGCTTTGAGTTAGGGTAAGGTCTAGGGTTAGGGCTAGGGCTAGGGTAAGGGTTAGGGCTAGGGGTAGAACTAGAGCTAGGGCTAAGGTTAGGGTTAGGGTTCAGTTTTAGTTTAGGGTTACAGTTTGGTTTATGGGTAGGGGTAGGGGTAGGGGTAGGGGTAGGTCTAGGCCTAGGGTTAGGGTTAAGGCTAAAGTTAGGTTTAGGGTTAGGGTTAGGGTTAGCGCTAGGGTTAGGCTTAGGGTTAGGGTTAGGGCTAGGGTTAGGTTTAGGGCTCGGGTTAGGGTTAGGGTTACGGTTCTGGTTAGGGTTTGGGTTAGCGTTAGGGTTAGTGGTAGGTGTTGGGTTAGGGTTAGGGCTAGGGATAGAGTTTAGGCTAGGATTAGGGTTAGGGTTACAGTTAGTGAGAGGGTTAGGGCTAAGCCTAGTGTTAGGGTGAGATTTAGGTTTAGGGATATGTTTTTTTGTTAGGGTTAGGGTTATGGTTAGCGTTAGGATTAGGGTTAGGGCTAGGGTTAGGTCGAGGGTTAGGGTTAGGGTTAGGGTTAGGGTTAGGGTTAGGGTTAGGGTTAAGGTTAGAGTTAGGGTTAGCGTTAGGGTTTGGGTTAGGGTTAGGGTTAGTGTTCGGGCTAGGGCTAGGGTTACTGCTAGGGCTACGGTTAGGGCTAGGGTTAGGGCTAGGGTTAGGGCTTGGGTTAGGGTTAGTTTTAGGTCTAGGGCTAGGGCTAGGGCAAGGGTTAGGGCAAGGGCTATGGTTAGGGTTAGGGTTAGGGTTAGGGTTAGGGTGAGGGTTAGGGCTAGGGCTAGGGCTAGGGCTAGGGCAAGGGTTAGGGCAAGGGTTAGGGCAAGGGCTATGATTAGGGTTAGAGATCGGGTTAGGGTTACGGTTGGGGTTAGGGTGAGGGTCAGGACTAGGGTTAGGGTGAGGGTTAGGGTTAGTGTTAGGGGCAGGGTTAGCATTAGGGTCAGGGCTACGGTTAGGGTTATGGGAAGGGGTCGGGGTAGGATTAGGGTAGGGTTAGGGTTATGGCTATGGTTAGGGTTAGGGCTCGGATAAGGGTTAGGGTTAAGGCTAGGGCTAGTGTTAGGGTTAGGGCTATGGCTAGGGCTTGGGCTAGGGCAAGGGTTAGGTTTAGGGTTAGGGTTAGGTATAGGGTGAGGGCTAGGGTTAGGGTGAGGGTTCTGGTTAGTGTTAGGGCTAGGGTTAGCATTAGGGTTAGGTCTACGGTTATCGTTAGGGTTTGTGTTAGGGTTAGTGGTAGGCTTTGAGTTAGGGTAAGGTCTAGGGTTAGGGCTAGGGCTAGGGTCAGGGTTAGGGCTAGGTTTAGAACTAGAGCTAGGGCTAGGGTTAGGGTTAGGGTTCAGTTTTAGTTTAGGGTTACAGTTTGGTTTAGGGGTAGGGGTAGGGGTAGGGTTAGGTCTAGGCCTAGGGTTTGGGTTAAGGCTATAGTTAGGTTTAGGGTTAGGGTTAGGGTTAGCGCTAGGGTTAGGCTTAGGGTTAGGGTTAGGGCTAGGGTTAGGTTTAGGGCTCGGGTTAGGGTTAGGGTTACGGTTCTGGTTCCAGTTAGGGTTTGGGTTAGCGTTAGGGTTAGTGGTAGGTGTTGGGTTAGGGTTAGGGCTAGGGATAGAGTTTAGGCTAGGATTAGGGTTAGGGTTACAGTTAGTGAGAGGGTTAGGGCTAAGGCTAGTGTTAGGGTGAGAGTTAGGTTTAGGGATATGGTTTTTTGTTAGGGTTAGGGTTATGGTTAGCGTTAGGATTAGGGTTAGGGCTAGGGTTAGGTCGAGGGTTAGGGTTAGGGTTAGGGTTAGGGTTAGGGTTAGGGTTAGGGTTAAGGTTAGAGTTAGGGTTAGGGTTAGTGTTAGGGTTTGGGTTAGGGTTAGTGTTCAGGCTAGGGCTAGGGTTACTGCTAGGGCTATGGTAAGGGCTAGGGTTAGGGCTAGGGGTAGGGCTTGGGTTAGGGTTAGGGTTAGGGCTAGGGCTAGGGCTATGGTTAGGGTTAGGGTTAGGGTTAGGGTTAGGGTGAGGGTTAGGGCTCGGGCTAGGGCTAGGGCTAGGGCAAGGGTTAGGGCAAGGGCTATGGTTAGGGTTAGAGATCGGGTTAGGGTTACGGTTGGGGTTAGGGTGAGGGTCAGGACTAGGGTTAGGGTGAGGGTTAGGGTTAGTGTTAGGGCCAGGGTTAGCATTAGGGTCAGGGCTACGGTTAGGGTTATGGGAAGGGGTAGGGGTAGGATTAGGGTAGGGTTAGGGTTACGGCTATGGTTAGGGTTAGGGCTCGGACAAGGGTTAGGGCTAAGGCTAGGGCTAGTGTTAGGGTTAGGGCTATGGCTAGGGCTTGGGCTAGGGCAAGGGTTAGGGTTAGGGTTAGGGTTAGGTATAGGGTGAGGGCTACGGTTAGGGCGAGGGTTTGTATTAGGGTTAGTGGTAGGCTTTGGGTTAGGGTAAGGTCTAGGGTTAGGGCTAGGGCTAGGGTAAGGTTTAGGGCTAGGTTTAGAACTAGAGCTAGGGCTAGGGTTAGGGTTAGGGTTCAGTTTCAGTTTAGGGTTACAGTTTGGTTTAGGGGTAGGGGTAGGGTTAGGTCTAGGCCTAGGGTTAGGGTTAAGGCTATAGTTAGGTTTAGGGTTAGGGTTAGGGTTAGCGCTAGGGTTAGGCTTAGGGTTAGGGTTAGGGCTAGGGTTAGGTTTAGGGCTCGGGTTAGGTTTAGGGTTACGGTTCTGGTTCTGGTTAGGGTTTGGGTTAGCGTTACGGTTAGTGGTAGGTGTTGGGTTAGGGTTAGGGCTAGGGATAGAGTTTAGGCTAGGATTAGGGTTAGGTTACAGTTAGTGAGAGGGTTAGGGCTAAGGCTAGTGTTAGGGTGAGATTTAGGTTTAGGGATACGGTTTTTTGTTAGGGTTAGGGTTATGGTTAGCGTTAGGATTAGGGTTAGGGCTAGGGTTAGGTCGAGGGTTAGGGTTAGGGTTAAGGTTAGGGTTAGGGTTAAGGTTAGAGTTAGGGTTAGGGTTAGGGTTTGTGTTAGGGTTAGGGTTAGTGTTCGGGCTAGGGCTAGGGTTACTGCTAGGGCTACAGTTAGGGCTAAGGTTAGGGCTAGGGTTAGGGCTAGGGTTAGGGCTTGGGTTAGGGTTAGGGCTAGGGCTAGGTCTAGGGCAAGGGTTAGGCAAGGGCTATGGTTAGGGTTAGGGTTAGGGTTAGGGTTAGGGTTAGGGTTAGGGTTAGGGTGAGGGTTAGGGCTAGGGCTAGGGCAAGGGTTAGGGCAAGGGCTATGCTTAGGGTTAGAGTTAGGGTTAGGGTTAGGGTTAGGGTTAGGGCTAGGGTGAGGTTTAGGGTTAGGGTTAGGGTTAGGTCTAGGGTTAGGGTTATCGTTAGGGTGACACTTTGGGCTAGGGTTAGGGTTAGGGTTAGGGTTAGGGTTCGGGTTCGGGTTCGGGCTAGGGCTAGGGTTAGGGCTAGGGCTAGGGCTAGGGCTACGTATAGGGCTAGCGTTAGGGCTAGGGTTAGGGCTTAGGTTAGGGTTAGGGTTAGGGTTAAGGTTTAGGGTTCGGGTTAGGTATAGGGTGAGGGCTAGGGTTAGGGTGAGGGTTCTGGTTAGTGTTAGGGCTAGGGTTAGGGTTAGCATTAGGGTTAGGTCTACGGTTATGGTTAGGGTTTGTGTTAGGGTTAGTGGTAGGCTTTGAGTTAGGGTAAGGTCTAGGGTTAGGGCTAGGGCTAGGGTCAGGGTTAGGGCTAGGTTTAGAACTAGAGCTAGGGCTAGGGTTAGGGTTAGGGTTCAGTTTTAGTTTAGGGTTACAGTTTGGTTTAGGGGTAGGGGTAGGGGTAGGGTTAGGTCTAGGCCTAGGTTTTGGGTTAAGGCTATAGTTAGGTTTAGGGTTAGGGTTAGGGTTAGCGCTAGGGTTAGGCTTAGGGTTAGGGTTAGGGCTAGGGTTAGGTTTAGGGCTCGGGTTAGGGTTAGGGTTACGGTTCTGGTTCTGGTTAGGGTTTGGGTTAGCGTTAGGGTTAGTGGTAGATGTTGGGTTAGGGTTAGGGCTAGGGATAGAGTTTAGGCTAGGATTAGGGTTAGGGTTACAGTTAGTGAGAGGGTTAGGGCTAAGGCTAGTGTTAGGGTGAGAGTTAGGTTTAGGGATATGGTTTTTTGTTAGGGTTAGGGTTATGGTTAGCGTTAGGATTAGGATTAGGGCTAGGGTTAGGTCGAGGGTTAGGGTTAGGGTTAGGGTTAGGGTTAGGGTTAGGGTTAAGGTTAGAGTTAGGGTTAGGGTTAGGGTTAGGGTTTGGGTTAGGGTTAGTGTTCAGGCTAGGGCTAGGGTTACTGCTAGGGCTACGGTAAGGGCTAGGGTTAGGGCTAGGGGTAGGGGTAGGGCTTGGGTTAGGGTTAGGGTTAGGGCTAGGGCTAGGGCTAGGGCAAGGGTTAGGGCAAGGGCTATGGTTAGGGTTAGGGTTAGGGTTAGGGTTAGGGTGAGGGTTAGGGCTCGGGCTAGGGCTAGGGCTAGGGCTAGGGCAAGGGTTAGGGCAAGGGCTATGGTTAGGGTTAGAGATCGGGTTAGGGTTACGGTTGGGTTTAGGGTGAGGGTCAGGACTAGGGTTAGGGTGAGGGTTAGGGTTAGTGTTAGGGCCAGGGTTAGCATTAGGGTCAGGGCTACGGTTAGGGTTATGGGAAGGGGTAGGGGTAGGATTAGGGTAGGGTTAGGGTTACGGCTATGGTTAGGGTTAGGGCTCGGACAAGGGTTAGGGCTAAGGCTAGGGCTAGTGTTAGGGTTAGGGCTATGGCTAGGGCTTGGGCTAGGGCAAGGGTTAGGGTTAGGGTTAGGGTTAGGTATAGGGTGAGGGCTAGGGTTAGGGTGAGGGTTTGTATTAGGGTTAGTGGTAGGCTTTGGGTTAGGGTAAGGTCTAGGGTTAGGGCTAGGGCTAGGGTAAGGTTTAGGGCTAGGTTTAGAACTAGAGCTAGGGCTAGGGTTAGGGTTAGGGTTCAGTTTCAGTTTAGGGTTACAGTTTGGTTTAGGGGTAGGGGTAGGGGTAGGGGTAGGTCTAGGCCTAGGGTTAGGGTTAAGGCTATAGTTAGGTTTAGGGTTAGGGTTAGGGTTAGCGCTAGTGTTAGGCTTAGGGTTAGGGTTAGGGCTAGGGTTAGGTTTAGGGCTCGGGTTAGGTTTAGGGTTACGGTTCTGGTTCTGGTTAGGGTTTGGGTTAGCGTTACGGTTAGTGGTAGGTGTTGGGTTAGGGTTAGGGCTAGGGATAGAGTTTAGGCTAGGATTAGGGTTAGGTTACAGTTAGTGAGAGGGTTAGGGCTAAGGCTAGTGTTAGGGTGAGATTTAGGTTTAGGGATACGGTTTTTTGTTAGGGTTAGGGTTATGGTTAGCGTTAGGATTAGGGTTAGGGCTAGGGTTAGGTCGAGGGTTAGGGTTAGGGTTAAGGTTAGGGTTAGGGTTAAGGTTAGAGTTAGGGTTAGGGTTAGGGTTTGTGTTAGGGTTAGGGTTAGTGTTCGGGCTAGGGCTAGGGTTACTGCTAGGGCTACAGTTAGGGCTAAGGTTAGGGCTAGGGTTAGGGCTAGGGTTAGGGCTTGGGTTAGGGTTAGGGCTAGGGTTAGGGTTAGGGCTAGGGCAAGGGTTAGGCAAGGGCTATGGTTAGGGTTAGGGTTAGGGTTAGGGTGAGGGTTAGGGCTAGGGCTAGGGCAAGGGTTAGGGCAAGGGCTATGCTTAGGGTTAGAGTTAGGGTTAGGGTTAGGGTTGGGGTTAGGGTGAGGGTCAGGGCTAGGGTTAGGGTGAGGGTTAGGGTTAGTGTTAGGGCCAGGGTTAGCATTAGGGTCAGGGCTACGGTTAGGGTTAGGGGTAGGGGTAGGGGTAGGATTAGGGTAGGGTTAGGGTTACGGCTATGGTTAGGGTTAGGGTTAGGGTTAGGGTTAGAGTTAGGGCAAGGGTTAGGGCTAGAGTTCAGGTTAGGTTTAGGGTAGGGTTAGGGCTAGGGCTAGGGTTAGGGTTAGGGTTAGGGTTAGGTTTAGGGCGAGGGCTAGGGCTAGGGTTTGTGTTAGGGTTAGGGCTAGGGCTAGGGCTAGGGCTAGGGTTAGTGTTAGGGTTAGTGTTAGGGTTAGGGTTAGGGTTAGGGGTAGGGCTAGGGTTAGTTGTAGTGTTAGAGCTAGGGCTAGGGCTTGGGAAAGGTATAGGGATAGGGATAGGGATAGGGATAGGGATAGGGATAGGGATAGGGATAGGGATAGGGTTAGTGTTAGGGCTAGGGTTAGGGTTTGGGCTAGGATTAGGGTTAGGGTTACAGTTAGTGAGAGGGTTAGGGCTAAGGCTAGGGTTAGGGTGAGATTTAGGTTTAGGGATATGTTTTTTTGTTAGGGTTAGGGTTATGGTTAGCGTTACGATTAGGGTTAGGGCTAGGGTTAGGTCGAGGGTTAGGGTTAGGGTTAGGGTTAGGGTTAGGGTTCGGGTTAAGGTTAGAGTTAGAGTTAGGGTTAGGGTTAGGGTTTGGGTTAGGGTTAGTGTTCGGGCTAGGGCTAGGGCTAGGGTTACTGCTAGGGCTACGGTTAGGCCTAGGGTTAGGGCTAGGGTTAGGGTTAGGGTTCGGGCTAGGATTAGGGTTAGGGTTCGTGCTAGGATTAGGGCTAGGGTTAGGGCTAGGGCTAGGGCTAGGTAATGGTTAGGGCTAGGGTTAGAGCTAGACCTAGGGCTAGGGTTAGGGTTCAGGTTCAGGTTCAGTTTAGGGTTACAGTTTGGATTAGGGGCAGGGGTAGGGGTAGGGGTATGGTTACGGCTAGGCCTAGGGTTAGGGTTAGGGCTAGGGTTAGGTTTAGGGTTAGCGTTAGAGTTAGGATTAGCGCTAGGGTTAGGGTTATGGTTAGGGTTAGGGCTAGGTTCAGGTTTAGGGCTCGGGTTAGTGTTAGGATTAGGGTTACGGTTCTGGTTAGGGTTTGGGTTAGGGTTAAGGTTAGTGGTAGGGGTTCGGTTAGGGCTAGGGTTAGGGTTTGGGCTAGGATTAGGGTTAGGGTTACAGTTAGTGAGAGGGTTAGGGCTAAGGCTAGGGTTAGGGTGAGATTTAGGTTTAGGGATATGTTTTTTTGTTAGGGTTAGGGTTATGGTTAGCGTTACGATTAGGGTTAGGGCTAGGGTTAGGTCGAGGGTTAGGGTTAGGGTTAGGGTTAGGGTTAGGGTTAGGGTTAGGGTTAAGGTTAGAGTTAGGGTTAGGGTTAGGGTTTGGGTTAGGGTTAGGGTTAGTGTTCGGGCTAGGGCTAGGGCTAGGGTTACTGCTAGGGCTACGGTTAGGCCTAGGGTTAGGGCTAGGGTTAGGGTTAGGGCTAGGGCTAGGGCTCGGGCTAGGGCTAGGGCAAGGGTTAGGGCAAGGGCTATGGTTAGGGTTAGAGTTCAGACAAGGGTTAGGTCTAAGGCTAGGGCTAGTGTTAGGGTTAGGGCTATGGCTAGGTCTTGGGCTAGGGCAAGGGTTAGGGTTAAGGTTAGGTATAGGGTAAGGGCTAGGGTTAGGGTGAGGGTTCTGGTTAGTGTTAGGGCTAGGGTAAGCATTAGGGTTAGGGCAACGGTTATGGTTAGGGTTTGTATTAGTGTTAGTGGTAGGCTTTGGGTTAGGGTAAGGTCTAGGGTTAAGGCTAGGGTTAGGGTTAATGTTAGGGCTAGGGCTAGGGTTAGGTTTGGGGTTACGGTTAGGGTTACGGTTAGGGTTAGGGTTAGAGTTAGGGCTAGGGTTGGGGTAGAGGTTAGGGTTAGGGTTAGGGCCAGGGTTAGCATTAGGGTCAGGGCTACGGTTAGGGTTATGGGAAGGGGTAGGGGTAGGATTAGGGTAGGGTTAGGGTTACGGCTATGGTTAGGGTTAGGGCTCGGACAAGGGTTAGGGCTAAGGCTAGGGCTAGTGTTAGGGTTAGGGCTATGGCTAGGGCTTGGGCTAGGGCAAGGGTTAGGGTTAGGGTTAGGGTTAGGTATAGGGTGAGGGCTACGGTTAGGGCGAGGGTTTGTATTAGGGTTAGTGGTAGGCTTTGGGTTAGGGTAAGGTCTAGGGTTAGGGCTAGGGCTAGGGTAAGGTTTAGGGCTAGGTTTAGAACTAGAGCTAGGGCTAGGGTTAGGGTTAGGGTTCAGTTTCAGTTTAGGGTTACAGTTTGGTTTAGGGGTAGGGGTAGGGTTAGGTCTAGGCCTAGGGTTAGGGTTAAGGCTATAGTTAGGTTTAGGGTTAGGGTTAGGGTTAGCGCTAGGGTTAGGCTTAGGGTTAGGGTTAGGGCTAGGGTTAGGTTTAGGGCTCGGGTTAGGTTTAGGGTTACGGTTCTGGTTCTGGTTAGGGTTTGGGTTAGCGTTACGGTTAGTGGTAGGTGTTGGGTTAGGGTTAGGGCTAGGGATAGAGTTTAGGCTAGGATTAGGGTTAGGTTACAGTTAGTGAGAGGGTTAGGGCTAAGGCTAGTGTTAGGGTGAGATTTAGGTTTAGGGATACGGTTTTTTGTTAGGGTTAGGGTTATGGTTAGCGTTAGGATTAGGGTTAGGGCTAGGGTTAGGTCGAGGGTTAGGGTTAGGGTTAAGGTTAGGGTTAGGGTTAAGGTTAGAGTTAGGGTTAGGGTTAGGGTTTGTGTTAGGGTTAGGGTTAGTGTTCGGGCTAGGGCTAGGGTTACTGCTAGGGCTACAGTTAGGGCTAAGGTTAGGGCTAGGGTTAGGGCTAGGGTTAGGGCTTGGGTTAGGGTTAGGGCTAGGGCTAGGGCTAGGGCAAGGGTTAGGCAAGGGCTATGGTTAGGGTTAGGGTTAGGGTTAGGGTTAGGGTTAGGGTTAGGGTGAGGGTTAGGGCTAGGGTTAGGTTTAGGGCTCGGGTTAGGTTTAGGGTTACGGTTCTGGTTCTGGTTAGGGTTTGGGTTAGCGTTACGGTTAGTGGTAGGTGTTGGGTTAGGGTTAGGGCTAGGGATAGAGTTTAGGCTAGGATTAGGGTTAGGTTACAGTTAGTGAGAGGGTTAGGGCTAAGGCTAGTGTTAGGGTGAGATTTAGGTTTAGGGATACGGTTTTTTGTTAGGGTTAGGGTTATGGTTAGCGTTAGGATTAGGGTTAGGGCTAGGGTTAGGTCGAGGGTTAGGGTTAGGGTTAAGGTTAGGGTTAGGGTTAAGGTTAGAGTTAGGGTTAGGGTTAGGGTTTGTGTTAGGGTTAGGGTTAGTGTTCGGGCTAGGGCTAGGGTTACTGCTAGGGCTACAGTTAGGGCTAAGGTTAGGGCTAGGGTTAGGGCTAGGGTTAGGGCTTGGGTTAGGGTTAGGGCTAGGGCTAGGGCTAGGGCAAGGGTTAGGCAAGGGCTATGGTTAGGGTTAGGGTTAGGGTTAGGGTTAGGGTTAGGGTTAGGGTGAGGGTTAGGGCTAGGGCTAGGGCAAGGGTTAGGGCAAGGGCTATGCTTAGGGTTAGAGTTAGGGTTAGGGTTAGGGTTAGGGTTAGGGCTAGGGTGAGGTTTAGGGTTAGGGCTAGGGTGAGGTCTAGGGTTAGGGTTATCGTTAGGGTGACACTTTGGGCTAGGGTTAGGGTTAGGGTTAGGGTTAGGGTTCGGGTTCGGGTTCGGGCTAGGGCTAGGGTTAGGGCTAGGGCTAGGGCTACGTATAGGGCTAGCGTTAGGGCTAGGGTTAGGGCTTAGGTTAGGGTTAGGGTTAGGGTTAAGGTTTAGGGTTCGGGTTAGGTATAGGGTGAGGGCTAGGGTTAGGGTGAGGGTTCTGGTTAGTGTTAGGGCTAGGGTTAGGGTTAGCATTAGGGTTAGGTCTACGGTTATGGTTAGGGTTTGTGTTAGGGTTAGTGGTAGGCTTTGAGTTAGGGTAAGGTCTAGGGTTAGGGCTAGGGCTAGGGTCAGGGTTAGGGCTAGGTTTAGAACTAGAGCTAGGGCTAGGGTTAGGGTTAGGGTTCAGTTTTAGTTTAGGGTTACAGTTTGGTTTAGGGGTAGGGGTAGGGGTAGGGTTAGGTCTAGGCCTAGGGTTTGGGTTAAGGCTATAGTTAGGTTTAGGGTTAGGGTTAGGGTTAGCGCTAGGGTTAGGCTTAGGGTTAGGGTTAGGGCTAGGGTTAGGTTTAGGGCTCGGGTTAGGGTTAGGGTTACGGTTCTGGTTCTGGTTAGGGTTTGGGTTAGCGTTAGGGTTAGTGGTAGGTGTTGGGTTAGGGTTAGGGCTAGGGATAGAGTTTAGGCTAGGATTAGGGTTAGGGTTACAGTTAGTGAGAGGGTTAGGGCTAAGGCTAGTGTTAGGGTGAGAGTTAGGTTTAGGGATATGGTTTTTTGTTAGGGTTAGGGTTATGGTTAGCGTTAGGATTAGGATTAGGGCTAGGGTTAGGTCGAGGGTTAGGGTTAGGGTTAGGGTTAGGGTTAGGGTTAGGGTTAAGGTTAGAGTTAGGGTTAGGGTTAGGGTTAGGGTTTGGGTTAGGGTTAGTGTTCAGGCTAGGGCTAGGGTTACTGCTAGGGCTACGGTAAGGGCTAGGGTTAGGGCTAGGGGTAGGGGTAGGGCTTGGGTTAGGGTTAGGGTTAGGGCTAGGGCTAGGGCTAGGGCAAGGGTTAGGGCAAGGGCTATGGTTAGGGTTAGGGTTAGCGTTAGGGTTAGGGTTAGGGTGAGGGTTAGGGCTCGGGCTAGGGCTAGGGCTAGGGCAAGGGTTAGGGCAAGGGCTATGGTTAGGGTTAGAGATCGGGTTAGGGTTACGGTTGGGGTTAGGGTGAGGGTCAGGACTAGGGTTAGGGTGAGGGTTAGGGTTAGTGTTAGGGCCAGGGTTAGCATTAGGGTCAGGGCTACGGTTAGGGTTATGGGAAGGGGTAGGGGTAGGATTAGGGTAGGGTTAGGGTTACGGCTATGGTTAGGGTTAGGGCTCGGACAAGGGTTAGGGCTAAGGCTAGGGCTAGTGTTAGGGTTAGGGCTATGGCTAGGGCTTGGGCTAGGGCAAGGGTTAGGGTTAGGGTTAGGGTTAGGTATAGGGTGAGGGCTAGGGTTAGGGTGAGGGTTTGTATTAGGGTTAGTGGTAGGCTTTGGGTTAGGGTAAGGTCTAGGGTTAGGGCTAGGGCTAGGGTAAGGTTTAGGGCTAGGTTTAGAACTAGAGCTAGGGCTAGGGTTAGGGTTAGGGTTCAGTTTCAGTTTAGGGTTACAGTTTGGTTTAGGGTTAGGGGTAGGGGTAGGGGTAGGTCTAGGCCTAGGGTTAGGGTTAAGGCTATAGTTAGGTTTAGGGTTAGGGTTAGGGTTAGCGCTAGTGTTAGGCTTAGGGTTAGGGTTAGGGCTAGGGTTAGGTTTAGGGCTCGGGTTAGGTTTAGGGTTACGGTTCTGGTTCTGGTTAGGGTTTGGGTTAGCGTTACGGTTAGTGGTAGGTGTTGGGTTAGGGTTAGGGCTAGGGATAGAGTTTAGGCTAGGATTAGGGTTAGGTTACAGTTAGTGAGAGGGTTAGGGCTAAGGCTAGTGTTAGGGTGAGATTTAGGTTTAGGGATACGGTTTTTTGTTAGGGTTAGGGTTATGGTTAGCGTTAGGATTAGGGTTAGGGCTAGGGTTAGGTCGAGGGTTAGGGTTAGGGTTAAGGTTAGGGTTAGGGTTAAGGTTAGAGTTAGGGTTAGGGTTAGGGTTTGTGTTAGGGTTAGGGTTAGTGTTCGGGCTAGGGCTAGGGTTACTGCTAGGGCTACAGTTAGGGCTAAGGTTAGGGCTAGGGTTAGGGCTAGGGTTAGGGCTTGGGTTAGGGTTAGGGCTAGGGTTAGGGTTAGGGCTAGGGCAAGGGTTAGGCAAGGGCTATGGTTAGGGTTAGGGTTAGGGTTAGGGTTAGGGTTAGGGTTAGGGTTAGGTTTAGGGTGAGGGTTAGGGCTAGGGCTAGGGCAAGGGTTAGGGCAAGGGCTATGCTTAGGGTTAGAGTTAGGGTTAGGGTTAGGGTTAGGGTTGGGGTTAGGGTGAGGGTCAGGGCTAGGGTTAGGGTGAGGGTTAGGGTTAGTGTTAGGGCCAGGGTTAGCATTAGGGTCAGGGCTACGGTTAGGGTTAGGGGTAGGGGTAGGGGTAGGATTAGGGTAGGGTTAGGGTTACGGCTATGGTTAGGGTTAGGGTTAGGGTTAGGGTTAGGGTTAGAGTTAGGGCAAGGGTTAGGGCTAGAGTTCAGGTTAGGTTTAGGGTAGGGTTAGGGCTAGGGCTAGGGTTAGGGTTAGGGTTAGGGTTAGGTTTAGGGCGAGGGCTAGGGCTAGGGTTTGTGTTAGGGTTAGGGCTAGGGCTAGGGCTAGGGCTAGGGTTAGTGTTAGGGTTAGTGTTAGGGTTAGGGTTAGGGTTAGGGGTAGGGCTAGGGTTAGTTGTAGTGTTAGAGCTAGGGCTAGGGCTTGGGAAAGGTATAGGGATAGGGATAGGGATAGGGATAGGGATAGGGATAGGGATAGGGATAGGGATAGGGTTAGTGTTAGGGCTAGGGTTAGGGTTAGGGTTTGGGCTAGGATTAGGGTTAGGGTTACAGTTAGTGAGAGGGTTAGGGCTAAGGCTAGGGTTAGGGTGAGATTTAGGTTTAGGGATATGTTTTTTTGTTAGGGTTAGGGTTATGGTTAGCGTTACGATTAGGGTTAGGGCTAGGGTTAGGTCGAGGGTTAGGGTTAGGGTTAGGGTTAGGGTTAGGGTTAAGGTTAGAGTTAGGGTTAGGGTTAGGGTTTGGGTTAGGGTTAGGGTTAGTGTTCGGGCTAGGGCTAGGGCTAGGGTTACTGCTAGGGCTACGGTTAGGCCTAGGGTTAGGGCTAGGGTTAGGGTTAGGGCTAGGGCTAGGGCTCGGGCTAGGGCTAGGGCAAGGGTTAGGGCAAGGGCTATGGTTAGGGTTAGAGTTCAGACAAGGGTTAGGTCTAAGGCTAGGGCTAGTGTTAGGGTTAGGGCTATGGCTAGGTCTTGGGCTAGGGCAAGGGTTAGGGTTAAGGTTAGGTATAGGGTAAGGGCTAGGGTTAGGGTGAGGGTTCTGGTTAGTGTTAGGGCTAGGGTAAGCATTAGGGTTAGGGCAACGGTTATGGTTAGGGTTTGTATTAGTGTTAGTGGTAGGCTTTGGGTTAGGGTAAGGTCTAGGGTTAGGGCTAGGGTTAGGGTTAATGTTAGGGCTAGGGCTAGGGTTAGGTTTGGGGTTACGGTTAGGGTTACGGTTAGGGTTAGGGTTAGAGTTAGGGCTAGGGTTGGGGTAGAGGTTAGGGTTAGGGTTAGGGTTAGGATTAGGTTTACGGTTGTGGTTGCGGTTGGTGTTGTGTTGTGGTTGGGGTTGGGGTTAGGGTTTGAATTCGGGTTCGGTTCGGGTTAGGGTTAGGGTTAGGGTTTGGGGTAGGTTTATGGTTTGGGTTAGGGTTAGGGTTGGGGTTGGGGTTAGGTTTAGGGCTAGGGCTAGGGTTAGGGGTAGGGCTAGGGCTAGGGTTAGGGTTAGCGTTAGGGTTAGCGCTAGGACTAGGGTTAGGGTTAGGGTTAGGGCTAGGGCTAGGGTTAGGTTTAGGGGTAGGGATAGGTTTAGGGATAGGGTCTGGGCTAGGGTTAGGTTTAGGGTTAAGGCTCGGGCTAGGGCTAGGGCTAGGGATAGGGCTAGGGCTAGGGCTAGGGCTAGGGCTAGGGTTAGTGTTAGGGTTAGGGCTAGGGTTCGGGTTAGGGCTAGAGTTCGGGTTAGGGTTAGGGTGGGGTTAGGGCTACGGCTAGGGTTTGGGCTTGGGTTAGGGTTAGGGCTAGGGATAGGACTAGGGATAGGGATGGGGATGGGGATAGGGATAGGACTAGGGATAGGGATAGGGCTAGGGCTAGGGCAAGGGTTAGGTCAAGGGCTATTGTTACGGTTAAGTTTAGGGTCAGTGTGAGGGCTATGGTTAGGGTGAGGGTGAGGGTTACGGCTAGGGTTAGCATTAGGGTTAGGGCTGGCGTTAGCGTTAGCATTAGAGTTAGGTTTAGGTTTAGGGTTAGGGTTAGGGTTAGGGTTAGGGCTAGGGCTAGGCCTACGGTTAGGGCTTGCGTTATGGCTAGGGTTAGGGTTTGGTGAGGTTTAGGGTTAGGAGTAGAGTTAGGGTTAGGGTGAGGGCTAGGTTTAGGGTGAGGGTTAGTTTTAGGGTTAGGGTTAGGGCTAGGGTTATCATTAGGGTTAGGGCTAGGGTTAGGTTTAGGTTTATGATTATGGTTAGGGTTTTGGTTAGGTTTAGTGGTAGGCTTTGGGTTAGGGTTAGGGCTAGGGTTTGGGTTAGGGTTTGGGTTAGGGTTAGGGTTAGGATTAGGGCTAGGGCTAGTGTTAGGGCTAGGGCTAGGGTAACGGTTAGGACATGCGTTAGAGCTAGAGTTAGGGCTAGCGTTAGGGTTCAGGTTCAGTTTAGGGTTACAGTTTGAGTTAGGGGTAGGGGTAGGGTAGGGCTAGGGCTAGGGTTAGGGCTAGGCCTAGGGTTACAATTAGGGCTAAGGTTAGGTTTAGGGTTAGGGTTAGCGCTAGGGTTAGCGCTAGGGTTACGTTTAGGGTTAGGGATAGGGTTAGGTGTAGGGGTAGGGATAGGTTTAGGGATAGGGTCTGGGCTAGGGTTAGGTTTAGGGTTAAGGCTCGGGCTAGGGCTAGGTATAGGGCTAGGGCTAGGGCTAGGGCTAGGGCTAGGGTTAGGGTTAGGGTTAGGGCTATGGTTCGGGTTAGGGCTAGAGTTCGGGTTAGGGTTAGGGTGGGGTTAGGGCTACGGCTAGGGTTAGGGCTTGGATTATGTTTAGGGTTAGGGTTAGGGTTAGGGTTAGGGCTAGGGCTAGGGTTAGGGCTAGGGCTAGGACTAGGGATAGGGACAGGGATAGGGCTAGGGCTAGGGCTAGGACTAGGGATAGGGATAGGGCTAGGGCAAGGGTTAGGTCAAGGGCTATTGTTACGGTTAGGGTTAGGGTCAGTGTGAGGGCTATGGTTAGGGTGTGGGTGAGGGTGAGGGTTACGGCTAGGGTTAGCATTAGGGTTAGGGCTGGCGTTAGCGTTAGCGTTAGAGTTAGGTTTAGGTTTAGGGTTAGGGTTAGGGTTAGGGCTAGGGCTAGGGCTACGGTTAGGGCTAGCGTTATGGCTAGGGTTAGGGTTCGGTGAGGTTTAGGGTTAGGAGTAGAGTTAGGGTGAGGGTGAGGGCTAGGTTAGGGGTGAGGGTTAGTTTTAGGGTTAGGGTTAGGGCTAGGGTTATCATTAGGGTGAGGGCTAGGGTTAGGGTTAGGTTTATGATTATGGTTAGGGTTTTGGTTAGGTTTAGTGGTAGGCTTTGGGTTAGGGTTAGGGCTAGGGTTTGGGTTAGGGTTTGGGTTAGGGTTAGGGTTAGCTCTAGGGTTAGGGTTATCGTTAGGGTGACGCTTTGGGCTAGGGTTAGGGTTAGGGTTAGGGTTAGGGTTAGGCTTAGGCTTAGGGTTCGGGCTAGGGCTAGGGTTAGGGCTAGGGCTAGGGTGAGGGTTCTGGTTAGTGTTAGGGCTAGGGTTAGCATTAGGGTTAGGGCTACGGTTATGGTTAGGGTTTGTGTTAGGGTTAGTGGTAGGCTTTGAGTTAGGGTAAGGTCTAGGGTTAGGGCTAGGGCTAGGGTTAGGGCTAGGGCTAGGGTTAGGGTTAGGGTTAGGGCTAGGGTTAGGGTTAGGGTTAGGGTTAGGGTTAGGGTTAGGGTTAGCGCTAGGGTTAGGCTTAGGGTTAGGGTTAGGGCTAGGGTTAGGTTTAGGGCTCGGGTTAGGTCTAGGGTTACGGTTCTGGTTCTGGTTAGGGTTTGGGTTAGCGTTACGGTTAGTGGTAGGTGTTGGGTTAGGGTTAGGGCTAGGGATAGAGTTTAGGCTAGGATTAGGGTTAGGTTACAGTTAGTGAGAGGGTTAGGGCTAAGGCTAGTGTTAGGGTGAGATTTAGGTTTAGGGATACGGTTTTTTGTTAGGGTTAGGGTTATGGTTAGCGTTAGGATTAGGGTTAGGGCTAGGGTTAGGTCGAGGGTTAGGGTTAGGGTTAAGGTTAGGGTTAGGGTTAAGGTTAGAGTTAGAGTTAGGGTTAGGGTTAGGGTTTGTGTTAGGGTTAGGGTTAGTGTTCGGGCTAGGGCTAGGGTTACTGCTAGGGCTACAGTTAGGGCTAAGGTTAGGGTTAGGGTTAGGGTTAGGGCTAGGGTTAGGGCTTGGGTTAGGGTTAGGGCTAGGGCTAGGGCTAGGGCAAGGGTTAGGCAAGGGCTATGGTTAGGGTTAGGGTTAGGGTTAGGGTTAGGGTTAGGGTTAGGGTTAGGGTTACGGTTCTGGTTCTGGTTAGGGTTTGGGTTAGCGTTAGGGTTAGTGGTAGGTGTTGGGTTAGGGTTAGGGCTAGGGATAGAGTTTAGGCTAGGATTAGGGTTAGGGTTACAGTTAGTGAGAGGGTTAGGGATAAGGCTAGTGTTAGGGTGAGAGTTAGGTTTAGGGATATGGTTTTTTGTTAGGGTTAGGGTTATGGTTAGCGTTAGGATTAGGGTTAGGGCTAGGGTTAGGTGGAGGGTTAGGGTTAGGGTTTGGGTTAGGGTTAGTGTTCAGGCTAGGGCTAGGGTTACTGCTAGGGCTACGGTAAGGTCTAGGGTTAGGGCTAGGGGTAGGGCTTGGGTTAGGGTTAGGGTTAGGGCTAGGGCTAGGGCTAGGGCAAGGGTTAGGGCAAGGGCTATGGTTAGGGTTAGGGTTAGGGTTAGGGTTAGGGTTAGGGTGAGGGTTAGGGCTCGGGCTAGGGCTAGGGCTAGGGCAAGGGTTAGGGCAATGGCTATGGTTAGGGTTAGAGATCGGGTTAGGGTTACGGTTGGGGTTAGGGTGAGGGTCAGGACTAGGGTTAGGGTGAGGGTTAGGGTTAGTGTTAGGGCCAGGGTTAGCATTAGGGTCAGGGCTACGGTTAGGGTTATGGGAAGGGGTAGGGGTAGGATTAGGGTAGGGTTAGGGTTACGGCTATGGTTAGGGTTAGGGCTCGGACAAGGGTTAGGGCTAAGGCTAGGGCTAGTGTTAGGGTTAGGGCTATGGCTAGGGCTTGGGCTAGGGCAAGGGTTAGGGTTAGGGTTAGGGTTAGGTATAGGGTGAGGGCTAGGGTTAGGGTGAGGGTTCTGGTTAGTGTTAGGGCTAGGGTAAGCATTAGGGTTAGGGCTACGGTTATGGTTAGGGTTTGTATTAGGGTTAGTGGTAGGCTTTGGGTTAGGGAAAGGTCTAGGGTTAGGGCTAGGGCTAGGGTAAGGGTTAGGGCTAGGTTTAGAACTAGAGCTAGGGCTAGGGTTAGGGTTAGGGTTCAGTTTCAGTTTAGGGTTACAGTTTGGTTTAGGGGTAGGGGTAGGGGTAGGGGTAGGTCTAGGCCTAGGCTTAGGGTTAAGGCTATAGTTAGGTTTAGGGTTAGGGTTAGGGTTAGCGCTAGGGTTAGGCTTAGGTTTAGGGTTAGGGCTAGGGTTAGGTTTAGGGCTCGGGTTAGGTCTAGGGTTACGGTTCTGGTTCTGGTTAGGGTTTGGGTTAGCGTTACGGTTAGTGGTAGGTGTTGGGTTAGGGTTAGGGCTAGGGATAGAGTTTAGGCTAGGATTAGGGTTAGGGTTACAGTTAGTGAGAGGGTTAGGGCTAAGGCTAGTGTTAGGGTGAGAGTTAGGTTTAGGGATATGGTTTTTTGTTAGGGTTAGGGTTATGGTTAGCGTTAGGATTAGGGTTAGGGCTAGGGTTAGGTGGAGGGTTAGGGTTAGGGTTAGGGTTAGGGTTAGGGTTAAGGTTAGAGTTAGGTTTAGGGTTAGGGTTAGGGTTTGGGTTAGGGTTAGTGTTCAGGCTAGGGCTAGGGTTACTGCTAGGGCTACGGTAAGGGCTAGGGTTAGGGCTAGGGGTAGGGCTTGGGTTAGGGTTAGGGTTAGGGCTAGGGCTAGGGCTAGGGCAAGGGTTAGGGCAAGGGCTATGGTTAGGGTTAGGGTTAGGGTTAGGGTTAGGGTTAGGGTGAGGGTTAGGGCTCGGGCTAGGGCTAGGGCTAGGGCAAGGGTTAGGGAATGGCTATGGTTAGGGTTAGAGATCGGGTTAGGGTTACGGTTGGGGTTAGGGTGAGGGTCAGGACTAGGGTTAGGGTGAGGGTTAGGGTTAGTGTTAGGGCCAGGGTTAGCATTAGGGTCAGGGCTACGGTTAGGGTTATGGGAAGGGGTAGGGGTAGGATTAGGGTAGGGTTAGGGTTACGGCTATGGTTAGGGTTAGGGCTCGGACAAGGGTTAGGGCTAAGGCTAGGGCTAGTGTTAGGGTTAGGGCTATGGCTAGGGCTTGGGCTAGGGCAAGGGTTAGGGTTAGGGTTAGGGTTAGGTATAGGGTGAGGGCTAGGGTTAGGGTGAGGGTTCTCGTTAGTGTTAGGGCTAGGGTAAGCATTAGGGTTAGGGCTACGGTTATGGTTAGGGTTTGTATTAGGGTTAGTGGTAGGCTTTGGGTTAGGGAAAGGTCTAGGGTTAGGGCTAGGGCTAGGGTAAGGGTTAGGGCTAGGTTTAGAACTAGAGCTAGGGCTAGGGTTAGGGTTAGGGTTCAGTTTCAGTTTAGGGTTACAGTTTGGTTTAGGGGTAGGGGTAGGGGTAGGGGTAGGTCTAGGCCTAGGCTTAGGGTTAAGGCTATAGTTAGGTTTAGGGTTAGGGTTAGGGTTAGTGCTAGGGTTAGGCTTAGGTTTAGGGTTAGGGCTAGGGTTAGGTTTAGGGCTCGGGTTAGGTCTAGGGTTACGGTTCTGGTTCTGGTTAGGGTTTGGGTTAGCGTTACGGTTAGTGGTAGGTGTTGGGTTAGGGTTAGGGCTAGGGATAGAGTTTAGGCTAGGATTAGGGTTAGGGTTACAGTTAGTGAGAGGGTTAGGGCTAAGGCTAGTGTTAGGGTGAGAGTTAGGTTTAGGGATATGGTTTTTTGTTAGGGTTAGGGTTATGGTTAGCGTTAGGATTAGGGTTAGGGCTAGGGTTAGGTGGAGGGTTAGGGTTAGGGTTAGGGTTAGGGTTAAGGTTAGAGTTAGGTTTAGGGTTAGGGTTAGGGTTTGGGTTAGGGTTAGTGTTCAGGCTAGGGCTAGGGTTACTGCTAGGGCTACCGTAAGGGCTAGGGTTAGGGCTAGGGGTAGGGCTTGGGTTAGGGTTAGGGTTAGGGCTAGGGCTAGGGCTAGGGCAAGGGTTAGGGCAAGGGCTATGGTTAGGGTTAGGGTTAGGGTTAGGGTTAGGGTTAGGGTGAGGGTTAGGGCTCGGGCTAGGGCTAGGGCTAGGGCAAGGGTTAGGGCAATGGCTATGGTTAGGGTTAGAGATCGGGTTAGGGTTACGGTTGGGGTTAGGGTGAGGGTCAGGACTAGGGTTAGGGTGAGGGTTAGGGTTAGTGTTAGGGCCAGGGTTAGCATTAGGGTCAGGGCTACGGTTAGGGTTATGGGAAGGGGTAGGGGTAGGATTAGGGTAGGGTTAGGGTTACGGCTATGGTTAGGGTTAGGGCTCGGACAAGGGTTAGGGCTAAGGCTAGGGCTAGTGTTAGGGTTAGGGCTATGGCTAGGGCTTGGGCTAGGGCAAGGGTTAGGGTTAGGGTTAGGGTTAGGTATAGGGTGAGGGCTAGGGTTAGGGTGAGGGTTCTGGTTAGTGTTAGGGCTAGGGTAAGCATTAGGGTTAGGGCTACGGTTATGGTTAGGGTTTGTATTAGGGTTAGTGGTAGGCTTTGGTTTAGGGAAAGGTCTAGGGTTAGGGCTAGGGCTAGGGTAAGGGTTAGGGCTAGGTTTAGAACTAGAGCTAGGGCTAGGGTTAGGGTTAGGGTTCAGTTTCAGTTTAGGGTTACAGTTTGGTTTAGGGGTAGGGGTAGGGGTAGGGGTAGGTCTAGGCCTAGGCTTAGGGTTAAGGCTATAGTTAGGTTTAGGGTTAGGGTTAGGGTTAGCGCTAGGGTTAGGCTTAGGTTTAGGGTTAGGGCTAGGGTTAGGTTTAGGGCTCGGGTTAGGTCTAGGGTTACGGTTCTGGTTCTGGTTAGGGTTTGGGTTAGCGTTACGGTTAGTGGTAGGTGTTGGGTTAGGGTTAGGGCTAGGGATAGAGTTTAGGCTAGGATTAGGGTTAGGTTACAGTTAGTGAGAGGGTTAGGGCTAAGGCTAGTGTTAGGGTGAGATTTAGGTTTAGGGATACGGTTTTTTGTTAGGGTTAGGGTTATGGTTAGCGTTAGGATTAGGGTTAGGGCTAGGGTTAGGTCGAGGGTTAGGGTTAGGGTTAAGGTTAGGGTTAGGGTTAAGGTTAGAGTTAGGGTTAGGGTTAGGGTTTGTGTTAGGGTTAGTGTTCGGGCTAGGGCTAGGGTTACTGCTAGGGCTACAGTTAGGGCTAAGGTTAGGGCTAGGGTTAGGGCTAGGGTTAGGGCTTGGGTTAGGGTTAGGGCTAGGGCTAGGGCAAGGGTTAGGCAAGGGCTATGGTTAGGGTTAGGGTTAGGGTTAGGGTTAGGGTTAGGGTGAGGGTTAGGGTGAGGGTTAGGGCTAGGGCTAGGGCAAGGGTTAGGCAAGGGCTATGGTTAGGGTTAGGGTTAGGGTTAGGGTTAGGGTTAGGGTGAGGGTTAGGGCCAGGGCTAGGGCTAGGGCAAGGGTTAGGGCAAGGGCTATGCTTAGAGTTAGAGTTAGGGTTAGGGTTAGGGTTGGGGTTAGGGTGAGGGTCAGGGCTAGGGTTAGGGTGAGGGTTAGGGTTAGTGTTAGGGCCAGGGTTAGCATTAGGGTCAGGGCTACGGTTAGGGTTAGGGGTAGGGGTAGGGGTAGGGGTAGGATTAGGGTAGTATTAGGGTTACGGCTATGGTTAGGGTTAGGGTT
>NC_139475.1:17387500-17400000 GCF_057233095.1 Heloderma suspectum
GTTAGCGCTAGGGTTACGTTTAGGGTTAGGGATAGCGTTAGGTTTAGGGCTCGGGTTAGGGTTAGGGTTACGGTTATGGTTAGGGTTTGGGTTAGGGTTAGGGTTAGGGTTAGTGGTAGGGGTTGGGTTAGGGTTAGGGCTAGGGTCAGGGTTGGGGCTAGGGTTAGGGTTAGGGTTATTGTAAGTGAGAGGCTTAGGGCTAAGCCTAGGGTTATGGTTAGGGTTAGGGATACTGTTTCGGTTAGGATTAGGGTTAGGGTTAGTGTTAGGGTTAGGGTAAGGGTTAGGGTTAGGGTTAGGGTTAGGGTTAGGGTTAGGGCTAGGGTGAGGTTTAGGGTTAGGGTTAGGGTTAGGGTTAGGGTTAGGTCTAGGGTTAGGGTTATCGTTAGGGTGACGCTTTGGGCTAGGGTTAGGGTTAGGGTTAGGGTTAGGGTTAGGGTTCGGGTTCGGGTTCGGGCTAGGGCTAGGGTTAGGGCTAGGGCTAGGGCTACGGATAGGGCTAGGGTTAGGGCTAGGGTTAGGTCTTAGGTTAGGGTTAGGGTTAGGGTTAGGTTTATGGTTCGGGTTAGGTATAGGGTGAGGGCTAGGGTTAGGGTGAGGGTTCTGGTTAGTGTTAGGGCTAGGGTTAGCATTAGGGTTAGGGCTACGGTTATGGTTAGGGTTTGTGTTAGGGTTAGTGGTAGGCTTTGAGTTAGGGTAAGGTCTAGGGTTAGGGCTAGGGCTAGTGTCAGGGTTAGGGCTAGGTTTAGAACTAGAGCTAGGGCTAGGGTTAGGGTTAGGGTTCAGTTTTAGTTTAGGGTTACAGTTTGGTTTAGGGGTAGGGGTAGGGGTAGGGGTAGGTCTAGGCCTAGGGTTTGGGTTAAGGCTATAGTTAGGTTTAGGGTTAGGGTTAGGGTTAGCGCTAGGGTTAGGCTTAGGGTTAGGGTTAGGGCTAGGGTTAAGTTTAGGACTCGGGTTAGGGTTAGGGTTACGGTTCTGGTTCTGGTTAGGGTTTGGGTTAGCGTTAGGGTTAGGGTTAGTGGTAGGTGTTGGGTTAGGGTTAGGGCTAGGGATAGAGTTTAGGCTAGGATTAGGGTTAGGGTTACAGTTAGTGAGAGGGTTAGGGCTAAGGCTAGTGTTAGGGTGAGATTTAGGTTTAGGGATATTTTTTTTGTTAGGGTTAGGGTTATGGTTAGCGTTAGGATTAGGGTTAGGGCTAGGGTTAGGTCGAGGGCTATTGTTACAGTTAGGGTTAGGGTCAGTGTGAGGGCTATGGTTATGGTGAGGGTGAGGATGAGGGTTACGGCTAGGGTTAGCATTAGGGTTAGGGCTGGCGTTAGCGTTAGCGTTAGAGTTAGGTTTAGGTTTAGGGTTAGGGTTAGGGTTAGGGTTAGGGTTAGGGCTAGGGCTAGACCTACGGTTAGGGCTAGCGTTATGGCTAGGGTTAGGGTTCGGTGAGGTTTAGGGTTAGGAGTAGAGTTAGGGTTAGGGTGAGGGCTAGGTTTAGGGTGAGGGTTAGTTTTAGGGTTTGGGTTAGGGCTAGGGTTATCATTAGGGTTAGGGCTAGGGTTAGGGTTAGGTTTATGATTATGGTTAGGGTTTTGGTTAGGTTTAGTGGTAGGCTTTGGGTTAGGGTTAGGGCTAGGGTTTGGGTTAGGGTTTGGGTTAGGGTTAGGGTTAGGATTAGGGCTAGGGCTAGTGTTAGGGCTAGGGCTAGGGCTAGGTTAATGGTTAGGACAGGCGTTAGAGCTAGATTTAGGGTTAGCGTTAGGGTTCAGGTTCAGTTTAGGGTTACAGTTTGAGTTAGGGGTAGGGGTAGGGTAGGGCTAGGGCTAGGGTTAGGGCTAGGCCTAGGGTTAGAATTAGGGCTAAGGTTAGGTTTAGGCTTAGGCTTAGCGTTAGGGTTAGCGCTAGGGTTACGTTTAGGGTTAGGGATAGGGTTAAGTTTAGGGCTCGGGTTAGGGTTAGGGTTACGGTTATGGTTAGGGTTAGGGTTAGGGTTAGTGGTAGGGGTTGGGTTAGGGTTAGGGCTAGGGTCAGGGTTTGGGCTAGGGTTAGGGTTAGGGTTATTGTAAGTGAGAGGGTTAGGGCTAAGCCTAGGGTTATGCTTAGGGTTAGGGATACTGTTTGGGTTAGGGTTAGGGTTAGGGTAAGGGTTAGGGTTAGGGTTAGGGTTAGCTCTAGGGTTAGGGTTATCGTTAGGGTGACGCTTTGGGCTAGGGTTAGGGTTAGGGTTAGGGTTAGGGTTAGGGTTAGGCTTAGGCTTAGGCTTAGGGTTCGGGCTAGGGCTAGGGTTAGGGCTAGGGCTAGGGCTAGGGTGAGGGTTCTGGTTAGTGTTAGGGCTAGGTTTAGCATTAGGGTTAGGGCTACAGTTATGGTTAGGGTTTGTGTTAGGGTTAGTGGTAGGCTTTGAGTTAGGGTAAGGTCTAGGGTTAGGGCTAGGGCTAGGGTTAGGGCTAGGGCTAGGGCTACGGATAGGGCTAGGGTTAGGGCTAGGGTTAGGGCTTAGGTTAGGGTTAGGGTTAGGGTTAGGGTTCGGGTTAGGTATAGGGTGAGTGCTAGGGTTAGGTTGAGGGTTCTGGTTAGTGTTAGGGCTAGGGTTAGCATTAAGGTTAGGGCTACGGTTATGGTTAGGATTTGTGTTAGGGTTAGTGGTAGGCTTTGAGTTAGGGTAAGGTCTAGGGTTAGGGCTAGGGCTAGGGTTAGGGCTAGGGCTAGGGCTACGGATAGGGCTAGGGTTAGGGCTAGGGTTAGGGCTTAGGTTAGGGTTAGGGTTAGGGTTAGGGTTCGGGTTAGGTATAGGGTGAGTGCTAGGGTTAGGTTGAGGGTTCTGGTTAGTGTTAGGGCTAGGGTTAGCATTAAGGTTAGGGCTACGGTTATGGTTAGGATTTGTGTTAGGGTTAGTGGTAGGCTTTGAGTTAGGGTAAGGTCTAGGGTTAGGGCTAGGGCTAGGGTAAGGGTTAGGGCTAGGGGTAGAACTAGAGCTAGGGCTAAGGTTAGGGTTAGGGTTCAGTTTTAGTTTAGGGTTACAGTTTGGTTTATGGGTAGGGGTAGGGGTAGGGGTAGGGGTAGGTCTAGGCCTAGGGTTAGGGTTAAGGCTAAAGTTAGGTTTAGGGTTAGGGTTAGGGTTAGCGCTAGGGTTAGGCTTAGGGTTAGGGTTAGGGCTAGGGTTAGGTTTAGGGCTCGGGTTAGGGTTAGGGTTACGGTTCTGGTTAGGGTTTGGGTTAGCGTTAGGGTTAGTGGTAGGTGTTGGGTTAGGGTTAGGGCTAGGGATAGAGTTTAGGCTAGGATTAGGGTTAGGGTTACAGTTAGTGAGAGGGTTAGGGCTAAGCCTAGTGTTAGGGTGAGATTTAGGTTTAGGGATATGTTTTTTTGTTAGGGTTAGGGTTATGGTTAGCGTTAGGATTAGGGTTAGGGCTAGGGTTAGGTCGAGGGTTAGGGTTAGGGTTAGGGTTAGGGTTAGGGTTAGGGTTAGGGTTAAGGTTAGAGTTAGGGTTAGCGTTAGGGTTTGGGTTAGGGTTAGGGTTAGTGTTCGGGCTAGGGCTAGGGTTACTGCTAGGGCTACGGTTAGGGCTAGGGTTAGGGCTAGGGTTAGGGCTTGGGTTAGGGTTAGTTTTAGGTCTAGGGCTAGGGCTAGGGCAAGGGTTAGGGCAAGGGCTATGGTTAGGGTTAGGGTTAGGGTTAGGGTGAGGGTTAGGGCTAGGGCTAGGGCTAGGGCTAGGGCAAGGGTTAGGGCAAGGGTTAGGGCAAGGGCTATGATTAGGGTTAGAGATCGGGTTAGGGTTACGGTTGGGGTTAGGGTGAGGGTCAGGACTAGGGTTAGGGTGAGGGTTAGGGTTAGTGTTAGGGGCAGGGTTAGCATTAGGGTCAGGGCTACGGTTAGGGTTATGGGAAGGGGTCGGGGTAGGATTAGGGTAGGGTTAGGGTTATGGCTATGGTTAGGGTTAGGGCTCGGATAAGGGTTAGGGTTAAGGCTAGGGCTAGTGTTAGGGTTAGGGCTATGGCTAGGGCTTGGGCTAGGGCAAGGGTTAGGTTTAGGGTTAGGGTTAGGTATAGGGTGAGGGCTAGGGTTAGGGTGAGGGTTCTGGTTAGTGTTAGGGCTAGGGTTAGCATTAGGGTTAGGTCTACGGTTATCGTTAGGGTTTGTGTTAGGGTTAGTGGTAGGCTTTGAGTTAGGGTAAGGTCTAGGGTTAGGGCTAGGGCTAGGGTCAGGGTTAGGGCTAGGTTTAGAACTAGAGCTAGGGCTAGGGTTAGGGTTAGGGTTCAGTTTTAGTTTAGGGTTACAGTTTGGTTTAGGGGTAGGGGTAGGTGTAGGGTTAGGTCTAGGCCTAGGGTTTGGGTTAAGGCTATAGTTAGGTTTAGGGTTAGGGTTAGGGTTAGCGCTAGGGTTAGGCTTAGGGTTAGGGTTAGGGCTAGGGTTAGGTTTAGGGCTCGGGTTAGGGTTAGGGTTACGGTTCTGGTTCCGGTTAGGGTTTGGGTTAGCGTTAGGGTTAGTGGTAGGTGTTGGGTTAGGGTTAGGGCTAGGGATAGAGTTTAGGCTAGGATTAGGGTTAGGGTTACAGTTAGTGAGAGGGTTAGGGCTAAGGCTAGTGTTAGGGTGAGAGTTAGGTTTAGGGATATGGTTTTTTGTTAGGGTTAGGGTTATGGTTAGCGTTAGGATTAGGGTTAGGGCTAGGGTTAGGTCGAGGGTTAGGGTTAGGGTTAGGGTTAGGGTTAGGGTTAGGGTTAGGGTTAAGGTTAGAGTTAGGGTTAGGGTTAGGGTTAGGGTTTGGGTTAGGGTTAGTGTTCAGGCTAGGGCTAGGGTTACTGCTAGGGCTATGGTAAGGGCTAGGGTTAGGGCTAGGGGTAGGGCTTGGGTTAGGGTTAGGGTTAGGGCTAGGGCTAGGGCTATGGTTAGGGTTAGGGTTAGGGTTAGGGTTAGGGTGAGGGTTAGGGCTCGGGCTAGGGCTAGGGCTAGGGCAAGGGTTAGGGCAAGGGCTATGGTTAGGGTTAGAGATCGGGTTAGGGTTACGGTTGGGGTTAGGGTGAGGGTCAGGACTAGGGTTAGGGTGAGGGTTAGGGTTAGTGTTAGGGCCAGGGTTAGCATTAGGGTCAGGGCTACGGTTAGGGTTATGGGAAGGGGTAGGGGTAGGATTAGGGTAGGGTTAGGGTTACGGCTATGGTTAGGGTTAGGGCTCGGACAAGGGTTAGGGCTAAGGCTAGGGCTAGTGTTAGGGTTAGGGCTATGGCTAGGGCTTGGGCTAGGGCAAGGGTTAGGGTTAGGGTTAGGGTTAGGGTTAGGTATAGGGTGAGGGCTACGGTTAGGGCGAGGGTTTGTATTAGGGTTAGTGGTAGGCTTTGGGTTAGGGTAAGGTCTAGGGTTAGGGCTAGGGCTAGGGTAAGGTTTAGGGCTAGGTTTAGAACTAGAGCTAGGGCTAGGGTTAGGGTTAGGGTTCAGTTTCAGTTTAGGGTTACAGTTTGGTTTAGGGGTAGGGGTAGGGTTAGGTCTAGGCCTAGGGTTAGGGTTAAGGCTATAGTTAGGTTTAGGGTTAGGGTTAGCGCTAGGGTTAGGCTTAGGGTTAGGGTTAGGGCTAGGGTTAGGTTTAGGGCTCGGGTTAGGTTTAGGGTTACGGTTCTGGTTCTGGTTAGGGTTTGGGTTAGCGTTACGGTTAGTGGTAGGTGTTGGGTTAGGGTTAGGGCTAGGGATAGAGTTTAGGCTAGGATTAGGGTTAGGTTACAGTTAGTGAGAGGGTTAGGGCTAAGGCTAGTGTTAGGGTGAGATTTAGGTTTAGGGATACGGTTTTTTGTTAGGGTTAGGGTTATGGTTAGCGTTAGGATTAGGGTTAGGGCTAGGGTTAGGTCGAGGGTTAGGGTTAGGGTTAAGGTTAGGGTTAGGGTTAAGGTTAGAGTTAGGGTTAGGGTTAGGGTTTGTGTTAGGGTTAGGGTTAGTGTTCGGGCTAGGGCTAGGGTTACTGCTAGGGCTACAGTTAGGGCTAAGGTTAGGGCTAGGGTTAGGGCTAGGGTTAGGGCTAGGGTTAGGGCTTGGGTTAGGGTTAGGGCTAGGGCTAGGTCTAGGGCAAGGGTTAGGCAAGGGCTATGGTTAGGGTTAGGGTTAGGGTTAGGGTTAGGGTGAGGGTTAGGGCTAGGGCTAGGGCAAGGGTTAGGGCAAGGGCTATGCTTAGGGTTAGAGTTAGGGTTAGGGTTAGGGTTAGGGTTAGGGCTAGGGTGAGGTTTAGGGTTAGGGTTAGGGTTAGGTCTAGGGTTAGGGTTATCGTTAGGGTGACACTTTGGGCTAGGGTTAGGGTTAGGGTTAGGGTTCGGGTTCGGGCTAGGGCTAGGGTTAGGGCTAGGGCTAGGGCTAGGGCTACGTATAGGGCTAGCGTTAGGGCTAGGGTTAGGGCTTAGGTTAGGGTTAGGGTTAGGGTTAAGGTTTAGGGTTCGGGTTAGGTATAGGGTGAGGGCTAGGGTTAGGGTGAGGGTTCTGGTTAGTGTTAGGGCTAGGGTTAGGGTTAGCATTAGGGTTAGGTCTACGGTTATGGTTAGGGTTTGTGTTAGGGTTAGTGGTAGGCTTTGAGTTAGGGTAAGGTCTAGGGTTAGGGCTAGGGCTAGGGTCAGGGTTAGGGCTAGGTTTAGAACTAGAGCTAGGGCTAGGGTTAGGGTTAGGGTTCAGTTTTAGTTTAGGGTTACAGTTTGGTTTAGGGGTAGGGGTAGGGGTAGGGTTAGGTCTAGGCCTAGGGTTTGGGTTAAGGCTATAGTTAGGTTTAGGGTTAGGGTTAGGGTTAGCGCTAGGGTTAGGCTTAGGGTTAGGGTTAGGGCTAGGGTTAGGTTTAGGGCTCGGGTTAGGGTTAGGGTTACGGTTCTGGTTCTGGTTAGGGTTTGGGTTAGCGTTAGGGTTAGTGGTAGATGTTGGGTTAGGGTTAGGGCTAGGGATAGAGTTTAGGCTAGGATTAGGGTTAGGGTTACAGTTAGTGAGAGGGTTAGGGCTAAGGCTAGTGTTAGGGTGAGAGTTAGGTTTAGGGATATGGTTTTTTGTTAGGGTTAGGGTTATGGTTAGCGTTAGGATTAGGATTAGGGCTAGGGTTAGGTCGAGGGTTAGGGTTAGGGTTAGGGTTAGGGTTAGGGTTAGGGTTAAGGTTAGAGTTAGGGTTAGGGTTAGGGTTAGGGTTTGGGTTAGGGTTAGTGTTCAGGCTAGGGCTAGGGTTACTGCTAGGGCTACGGTAAGGGCTAGGGTTAGGGCTAGGGGTAGGGGTAGGGCTTGGGTTAGGGTTAGGCTTAGGGCTAGGGCTAGGGCTAGGGCAAGGGTTAGGGCAAGGGCTATGGTTAGGGTTAGGGTTAGGGTTAGGGTTAGGGTTAGGGTGAGGGTTAGGGCTCGGGCTAGGGCTAGGGCTAGGGCAAGGGTTAGGGCAAGGGCTATGGTTAGGGTTAGAGATCGGGTTAGGGTTACGGTTGGGGTTAGGGTGAGGGTCAGGACTAGGGTTAGGGTGAGGGTTAGGGTTAGTGTTAGGGCCAGGGTTAGCATTAGGGTCAGGGCTACGGTTAGGGTTATGGGAAGGGGTAGGGGTAGGATTAGGGTAGGGTTAGGGTTACGGCTATGGTTAGGGTTAGGGCTCGGACAAGGGTTAGGGCTAAGGCTAGGGCTAGTGTTAGGGTTAGGGCTATGGCTAGGGCTTGGGCTAGGGCAAGGGTTAGGGTTAGGGTTAGGGTTAGGTATAGGGTGAGGGCTACGGTTAGGGCGAGGGTTTGTATTAGGGTTAGTGGTAGGCTTTGGGTTAGGGTAAGGTCTAGGGTTAGGGCTAGGGCTAGGGTAAGGTTTAGGGCTAGGTTTAGAACTAGAGCTAGGGCTAGGGTTAGGGTTAGGGTTCAGTTTCAGTTTAGGGTTACAGTTTGGTTTAGGGGTAGGGGTAGGGGTAGGGGTAGGTCTAGGCCTAGGCTTAGGGTTAAGGCTATAGTTAGGTTTAGGGTTAGGGTTAGGGTTAGCGCTAGTGTTAGGCTTAGGGTTAGGGTTAGGGCTAGGGTTAGGTTTAGGGCTCGGGTTAGGTTTAGGGTTACGGTTCTGGTTCTGGTTAGGGTTTGGGTTAGCGTTACGGTTAGTGGTAGGTGTTGGGTTAGGGTTAGGGCTAGGGATAGAGTTTAGGCTAGGATTAGGGTTAGGTTACAGTTAGTGAGAGGGTTAGGGCTAAGGCTAGTGTTAGGGTGAGATTTAGGTTTAGGGATACGGTTTTTTGTTAGGGTTAGGGTTATGGTTAGCGTTAGGATTAGGGTTAGGGCTAGGGTTAGGTCGAGGGTTAGGGTTAGGGTTAAGGTTAGGGTTAGGGTTAAGGTTAGAGTTAGGGTTAGGGTTAGGGTTTGTGTTAGGGTTAGGGTTAGTGTTCGGGCTAGGGCTAGGGTTACTGCTAGGGCTACAGTTAGGGCTAAGGTTAGGGCTAGGGTTAGGGCTAGGGTTAGGGCTTGGGTTAGGGTTAGGGCTAGGGTTAGGGTTAGGGCTAGGGCAAGGGTTAGGCAAGGGCTATGGTTAGGGTTAGGGTTAGGGTTAGGGTTAGGGTTAGGGTTAGGGTGAGGGTTAGGGCTAGGGCTAGGGCAAGGGTTAGGGCAAGGGCTATGCTTAGGGTTAGAGTTAGGGTTAGGGTTAGGGTTAGGGTTAGGGTTGGGGTTAGGGTGAGGGTCAGGGCTAGGGTTAGGGTGAGGGTTAGGGTTAGTGTTAGGGCCAGGGTTAGCATTAGGGTCAGGGCTACGGTTAGGGTTAGGGGTAGGGGTAGGGGTAGGATTAGGGTAGGGTTAGGGTTACGGCTATGGTTAGGGTTAGGGTTAGGGTTAGGGTTAGGGTTAGAGTTAGGGCAAGGGTTAGGGCTAGAGTTCAGGTTAGGTTTAGGGTAGGGTTAGGGCTAGGGCTAGGGTTAGGGTTAGGGTTAGGGTTAGGTTTAGGGCGAGGGCTAGGGCTAGGGTTTGTGTTAGGGTTAGTGTTAGGGTTAGGGTTAGGGTTAGGGGTAGGGCTAGGGTTAGTTGTAGTGTTAGAGCTAGGGCTAGGGCTTGGGAAAGGTATAGGGATAGGGATAGGGATAGGGATAGGGATAGGGATAGGGTTAGTGTTAGGGCTAGGGTTAGGGTTTGGGCTAGGATTAGGGTTAGGATTACAGTTAGTGAGAGGGTTAGGGCTAAGGCTAGGGTTAGGGTGAGATTTAGGTTTAGGGATATGTTTTTTTGTTAGGGTTAGGGTTATGGTTAGCGTTACGATTAGGGTTAGGGCTAGGGTTAGGTCGAGGGTTAGGGTTAGGGTTAGGGTTAGGGTTAGGGTTCGGGTTAAGGTTAGAGTTAGAGTTAGGGTTAGGGTTAGGGTTTGGGTTAGGGTTAGGGTTAGTGTTCGGGCTAGGGCTAGGGCTAGGGTTACTGCTAGGGCTACGGTTAGGCCTAGGGTTAGGGCTAGGGTTAGGGTTAGGGTTCGGGCTAGGATTAGGGTTAGGGTTCGTGCTAGGATTAGGGCTAGGGTTAGGGCTAGGGCTAGGGCTAGGTAATGGTTAGGGCTAGGGTTAGAGCTAGACCTAGGGCTAGGGTTAGGGTTCAGGTTCAGGTTCAGTTTAGGGTTACAGTTTGGATTAGGGGCAGGGGTAGGGGTAGGGGTATGGTTACGGCTAGGCCTAGGGTTAGGGTTAGGGCTAGGGTTAGGTTTAGGGTTAGCGTTAGAGTTAGGATTAGCGCTAGGGTTAGGGTTATGGTTAGGGTTAGGGCTAGGTTCAGGTTTAGGGCTCGGGTTAGTGTTAGGATTAGGGTTACGGTTCTGGTTAGGGTTTGGGTTAGGGTTAAGGTTAGTGGTAGGGGTTCGGTTAGGGCTAGGGTTAGGGTTTGGGCTAGGATTAGGGTTAGGGTTACAGTTAGTGAGAGGGTTAGGGCTAAGGCTAGGGTTAGGGTGAGATTTAGGTTTAGGGATATGTTTTTTTGTTAGGGTTAGGGTTATGGTTAGCGTTACGATTAGGGTTAGGGCTAGGGTTAGGTCGAGGGTTAGGGTTAGGGTTAGGGTTAGGGTTAGGGTTAGGGTTAAGGTTAGAGTTAGGGTTAGGGTTAGGGTTTGGGTTAGGGTTAGGGTTAGTGTTCGGGCTAGGGCTAGGGCTAGGGTTACTGCTAGGGCTACGGTTAGGCCTAGGGTTAGGGCTAGGGTTAGGGTTAGGGCTAGGGCTAGGGCTCGGGCTAGGGCTAGGGCAAGGGTTAGGGCAAGGGCTATGGTTAGGGTTAGAGTTCAGACAAGGGTTAGGTCTAAGGCTAGGGCTAGTGTTAGGGTTAGGGCTATGGCTAGGTCTTGGGCTAGGGCAAGGGTTAGGGTTAAGGTTAGGTATAGGGTAAGGGCTAGGGTTAGGGTGAGGGTTCTGGTTAGTGTTAGGGCTAGGGTAAGCATTAGGGTTAGGGCAACGGTTATGGTTAGGGTTTGTATTAGTGTTAGTGGTAGGCTTTGGGTTAGGGTAAGGTCTAGGGTTAGGGCTAGGGTTAGGGTTAATGTTAGGGCTAGGGCTAGGGTTAGGTTTGGGGTTACGGTTAGGGTTACGGTTAGGGTTAGGGTTAGAGTTAGGGCTAGGGTTGGGGTAGAGGTTAGGGTTAGGGTTAGGGTTAGGATTAGGTTTACGGTTGTGGTTGCGGTTGGTGTTGTGTTGTGGTTGGGGTTGGGGTTAGGGTTTGAGTTCGGGTTCGGTTCGGGTTAGGGTTAGGGTTAGGGTTTGGGGTAGGTTTATGGTTTGGGTTAGGGTTAGGGTTGGGGTTGGGGTTAGGTTTAGGGCTAGGGCTAGGGTTAGGGGTAGGGCTAGGGCTAGGGTTAGGGTTAGCGTTAGGGTTAGCGCTAGGACTAGGGTTAGGGTTAGGGTTAGGGCTAGGGCTAGGGTTAGGTTTAGGGGTAGGGATAGGTTTAGGGATAGGGTCTGGGCTAGGGTTAGGTTTAGGGTTAAGGCTCGGGCTAGGGCTAGGGCTAGGGATAGGGCTAGGGCTAGGGCTAGGGCTAGGGCTAGGGTTAGTGTTAGGGTTAGGGCTAGGGTTCGGGTTAGGGCTAGAGTTCGGGTTAGGGTTAGGGTGGGGTTAGGGCTACGGCTAGGGTTTGGGCTTGGGTTAGGGTTAGGGCTAGGGATAGGACTAGGGATAGGGATGGGGATAGGGATAGGACTAGGGATAGGGATAGGGCTAGGGCTAGGGCAAGGGTTAGGTCAAGGGCTATTGTTACGGTTAAGTTTAGGGTCAGTGTGAGGGCTATGGTTAGGGTGAGGGTGAGGGTTACGGCTAGGGTTAGCATTAGGGTTAGGGCTGGCGTTAGCGTTAGCATTAGAGTTAGGTTTAGGTTTAGGGTTAGGGTTAGGGTTAGGGTTAGGGCTAGGGCTAGGCCTACGGTTAGGGCTTGCGTTATGGCTAGGGTTAGGGTTTGGTGAGGTTTAGGGTTAGGAGTAGAGTTAGGGTTAGGGTGAGGGCTAGGTTTAGGGTGAGGGTTAGTTTTAGGGTTAGGGTTAGGGCTAGGGTTATCATTAGGGTTAGGGCTAGGGTTAGGTTTAGGTTTATGATTATGGTTAGGGTTTTGGTTAGGTTTAGTGGTAGGCTTTGGGTTAGGGTTAGGGCTAGGGTTTGGGTTAGGGTTTGGGTTAGGGTTAGGGTTAGGATTAGGGCTAGGGCTAGTGTTAGGGCTAGGGCTAGGGTAACGGTTAGGACATGCGTTAGAGCTAGAGTTAGGGCTAGCGTTAGGGTTCAGGTTCAGTTTAGGGTTACAGTTTGAGTTAGGGGTAGGGGTAGGGTAGGGCTAGGGCTAGGGTTAGGGCTAGGCCTAGGGTTACAATTAGGGCTAAGGTTAGGTTTAGGGTTAGGGTTAGCGCTAGGGTTAGCGCTAGGGTTACGTTTAGGGTTAGGGATAGGGTTAGGTGTAGGGGTAGGGATAGGTTTAGGGATAGGGTCTGGGCTAGGGTTAGGTTTAGGGTTAAGGCTCGGGCTAGGGCTAGGTATAGGGCTAGGGCTAGGGCTAGGGCTAGGGCTAGGGCTAGGGTTAGGGTTAGGGTTAGGGCTATGGTTCGGGTTAGGGCTAGAGTTCGGGTTAGGGTTAGGGTGGGGTTAGGGCTACGGCTAGGGTTAGGGCTTGGATTATGTTTAGGGTTAGGGTTAGGGTTAGGGTTAGGGCTAGGGCTAGGGTTAGGGCTAGGGCTAGGACTAGGGATAGGGACAGGGATAGGGATAGGGCTAGGGCTAGGACTAGGGATAGGGATAGGGCTAGGGCAAGGGTTAGGTCAAGGGCTATTGTTACGGTTAGGGTTAGGGTCAGTGTGAGGGCTATGGTTAGGGTGTGGGTGAGGGTGAGGGTTACGGCTAGGGTTAGCATTAGGGTTAGGGCTGGCGTTAGCGTTAGCGTTAGAGTTAGGTTTAGGTTTAGGGTTAGGGTTAGGGTTAGGGCTAGGGCTAGGGCTACGGTTAGGGCTAGCGTTATGGCTAGGGTTAGGGTTCGGTGAGGTTTAGGGTTAGGAGTAGAGTTAGGGTGAGGGTGAGGGCTAGGTTAGGGGTGAGGGTTAGTTTTAGGGTTAGGGTTAGGGCTAGGG
>NC_139475.1:17402500-17412500 GCF_057233095.1 Heloderma suspectum
GGTTAGGGCTAGGGTTAGGTCGAGGGTTAGGTCGAGGGTTAGGGTTAGGGTTAGGGTTAGGGTTAGGGTTAGGGTTAAGGTTAGAGTTAGGGTTAGGGTTAGGGTTAGGGTTTGGGTTAGGGTTAGTGTTCAGGCTAGGGCTAGGGTTACTGCTAGGGCTATGGTAAGGGCTAGGGTTAGGGCTAGGGGTAGGGCTTGGGTTAGGGTTAGGGTTAGGGCTAGGGCTAGGGCTATGGTTAGGGTTAGGGTTAGGGTTAGGGTTAGGGTGAGGGTTAGGGCTCGGGCTAGGGCTAGGGCTAGGGCAAGGGTTAGGGCAAGGGCTATGGTTAGGGTTAGAGATCGGGTTAGGGTTACGGTTGGGGTTAGGGTGAGGGTCAGGACTAGGGTTAGGGTGAGGGTTAGGGTTAGTGTTAGGCCCAGGGTTAGCATTAGGGTCAGGGCTACGGTTAGGGTTATGGGAAGGGGTAGGGGTAGGATTAGGGTAGGGTTAGGGTTACGGCTATGGTTAGGGTTAGGGCTCGGACAAGGGTTAGGGCTAAGGCTAGGGCTAGTGTTAGGGTTAGGGCTATGGCTAGGGCAAGGGTTAGGGTTAGGGTTAGGGTTAGGTATAGGGTGAGGGCTAGGGTTAGGGTGAGGGTTTGTATTAGGGTTAGTGGTAGGCTTTGGGTTAGGGTAAGGTCTAGGGTTAGGGCTAGGGTTAGGGTTAGGGTTCAGTTTCAGTTTAGGGTTACAGTTTGGTTTAGGGGTAGGGGTAGGGGTAGGGTTAGGTCTAGGCCTAGGGTTAGGGTTAAGGCTATAGTTAGGTTTAGGGTTAGGGTTAGGGTTAGCGCTAGGGTTAGGCTTAGGGTTAGGGTTAGGGCTAGGGTTAGGTTTAGGGCTCGGGTTAGGTTTAGGGTTACGATTCTGGTTCTGGTTAGGGTTTGGGTTAGCGTTACGGTTAGTGGTAGGTGTTGGGTTAGGGTTAGGGCTAGGGATAAGGTTTAGGCTAGGATTAGGGTTAGGTTACAGTTAGTGAGAGGGTTAGGGCTAAGGCTAGTGTTAGGGTGAGATTTAGGTTTAGGGATACGGTTTTTTGTTAGGGTTAGGGTTATGGTTAGCGTTAGGATTAGGGTTAGGGCTAGGGTTAGGTCGAGGGTTAGGGTTAGGGTTAAGGTTAGGGTTAGGGTTAAGGTTAGAGTTAGGGTTAGGGTTAGGGTTTGTGTTAGGGTTAGGGTTAGTGTTCGGGCTAGGGCTAGGGTTACTGCTAGGGCTACAGTTAGGGCTAAGGTTAGGGCTAGGGTTAGGGCTAGGGTTAGGGCTTGGGTTAGGGTTAGGGCTAGGGCTAGGGCTAGGGCAAGGGTTAGGCAAGGGCTATGGTTAGGGTTAGGGTTAGGGTTAGGGTTAGGGTTAGGGTTAGGGTGAGGGTGAGGGTTAGGGCTAGGGCTAGGGCAAGGGTTAGGGCAAGGGCTATGCTTAGGGTTAGAGTTAGGGTTAGGGTTAGGGTTAGGGTTGGGGTTAGGGTGAGGGTCAGGGCTAGGGTTAGGGTGAGGGTTAGGGTTAGTGTTAGGTCCAGGGTTAGCATTAGGGTCAGGGCTACGGTTAGGGTTAGGGGTAGGGGTAGGGGTAGGATTAGGGTAGGGTTAGGGTTACGGCTATGGTTAGGGTTAGGGTTAGGGTTAGGGTTAGAGTTAGGGCAAGGGTTAGGGCTAGAGTTCAGGTTAGGTTTAGGGTAGGGTTAGGGCTAGGGCTAGGGTTAGGGTTAGGGTTAGGGTTAGGTTTAGGGCGAGGGCTAGGGCTAGGGTTTGTGTTAGGGTTAGGGCTAGGGCTAGGGCTAGGGTTAGTGTTAGGGTTAGTGTTAGGGTTAGGTTTAGGTGTAGGGTTAGGGTTAGACTTAGGGGCAGGTTTAGGGGTAGGGCTAGGGTTAGTTGTAGTGTTAGAGCTAGGGCTAGGGCTTGGGATAGGGATAGGGATAGGGTTAGTGTTAGTGTTAGTGTTAGTGTTAGTGTTAGTGTTAGTGTTAGGGCTAGGGCTAGGGTTAGGGTTAGGGTTAGGGTTAGGGTTAGGGTTAGGGCTAGGGTTAGGTTTAGGGCTAGGGCTAGGGTTAGGGTTAGGGTTCGGGCTAGGATTAGGGCTAGGGTTAGGGCTAGGGCTAGGGCTAGGTAACGGTTAGGGCTAGGGTTAGAGCTAGAGCTAGGACTAGGGTTAGGGTTCAGGTTCAGGTTCAGTTTAGGGTTACAGTTTGGGTTAGGGGCAGGGGTAGGGGTAGGGGTATGGTTACGGCAAGGCCTAGGGTTAGGGTTAGGGCTAGGGTTAGGTTTAGGGTTAGCGTTAGAGTTAGGATTAGCGCTAGGGTTAGGGTTATGGTTAGGGTTAGGGCTAGGTTCAGGTTTAGGGCTCGGGTTAGTGTTATGTTTAGGGTTACGGTTCTGGTTAGGGTTTGGGTTAGGGTTAGGGTTAGTGGTAGGGGTTGGGTTAGGGCTAGGGTTAGGGTTTGGGCTAGGATTAGGGTTAGGGTTACAGTTAGTGAGAGGGATAGGGCTAAGACTAGGGTTAGGGTGAGATTTAGGTTTAGGGATATGCTTTTTTGTTAGGGTTAGGGTTATGGTTAGCGTTAGGATTAGGGTTAGGGCTAGGGTTAGGTCGAGGGTTAGGGTTAGGGTTAGGGTTAGGGTTATGGTTAGGTTTAGGGTTAAGGTTAGAGTTAGGGTTAGGGTTAGGGTTTGGGTTAGGGTTAGGGTTAGTGTTCCGGCTAGGGCTAGGGCTAGGGTTACTGCTAGGGCTACGGTTAGGCCTAGGGTTAGGGCTAGGGTTAGGGCTTGGGTTAGGTTTAGGGTTAGGGCTAGGGCTAGGGCTAGGGCAAGGGTTAGGGCAAGGGCTATGGTTAGGGTTAGTGTTAGGGTTAGGGTTAGGGTGAGGGTGAGGGTTAGGGCTAGGGCTAGGGCTAGGGCTAGGGCTAGGGCTAGGGCTAGGGCAAGGGTTAGGGCAAGGGCTATGGTTAGGGTTAGAGTTCGGGTTAGGGTTACGGTTGGGGTTAGGGTGAGGGTCAGGACTAGGGTTAGGGTGAGGGTTAGGGTTAGTGTTAGGGCCAGGGTTAGCATTAGGGTCAGGGCTACAGTTAGGGTTACGGGTAGGGGTAGGGGTAGGATTAGGGTAGGGTTAGGGTTACGGCTATGGTTAGGGTTAGGGCTCGGACACGGGTTAGGGCTAAGGCTAGGGCTAGTGTTAGGGTTAGAGGTATGGCTAGGGCTTCGGCTAGGGCAAGGGTTAGGGTTAGGGTTAGGGTTAGGGTTAGGTATAGGGTGAGGGCTAGGGTTAGGGTGAGGGTTCTGGTTAGTGTTAGGGCTAGGGTAAGCATTAGGGTTAGGGCTACGGTTATGGTTAGGGTTTGTATTAGGGTTAGTGGTAGGCTTTGGGTTAGGGTAAGGTCTAGGGTTAGGGCTAGGGTTAGGGTTAATGTTAGGGCTAGGGCTAGGATTAGGTTTGGGGTTACGGTTAGGGTTACGGTTAGGGTTAGGGTTAGGGTTAGGGTTAGGGTTAGGGTTAGGGTTAGAGTTAGGGCTAGGGTTGGGGTTGGGGTTAGGGTTAGGGTTTGAGTTCGGGTTTGGTTCGGGTTAGGGTTAGGGTTAGGGTTTGGGGTAGATTTATGGTTTGGGTTAGGGTTAGGGTTGCGGTTGGGGTTAGGTTTAGGGCTAGGGCTAGGGCTCGGGCTAAGGTTAAAGCTAGGGCTAGGGCTAGGGTTAGGGTTAGCGTTAGGGTTAGCACTAGGGCTAGGGTTAGGGGTAGGGGTAGGGTTAGGATTAGGGTTAGCGCGAGGGCTGGGGTTAGGGTTAGGGTTAGGGGTAGGGTTAGGGTTAGGGTTAGGGTTAGGGCTAGGGTTAGGTTTAGGGCTAGCGATAGGTTTAGGGATCGGGTCTGGGCTAGGGTTAGATTTAGGGTTAAGGCTCGGGATAGGGCTAGGGATAGGGCTAGGGCTAGGTCTAAGGCTAGGGTTAGGGTTAGGGCTAGGGTTCGGGTTAGGGCTAGAGTTCGGGTTAGGGTTAGGGTGGGGTTAGGGCTACGGCTAGGGTTAGGGCTTGGGTTTGGGTTAGGGTTAGGGTTAGGGTTAGGGCTAGGGCTAGGGCTAGGACTAGGGATAGGGATAGGGATAGGGATAGGGATAGGGATAGGACTAGGGATAGGGATTGGGCTAGGGCTAGGGCAAGGGTTAGGTCAAGGGCTATTGTTACGGTTAGGGTTAGGGTCAGTGTGAGGGCTATGGTTAGGTTGAGGGTGACGGTGAGGGTTACGGCTAGGGTTAGCATTAGGGTTAGGGCTGGCGTTAGCGTTAGAGTTAGGTTTAGGTTAAGGGTTAGGGTTAGGGTTAGGGTTAGGGTTAGGGCTAGGGCTAGGGCTACGGTTAGGGCTAGCGTTATGGCTAGGGTTAGGGTTCGGTGAGGTTTAGGGTTAGGAGTAGAGTTAGGGTTAGGGTGAGGGCTAGGTTTAGGGTGAGGGTTAGTTTTAGGGTTTGGGTTAGGGCTAGGGTTATCATTAGGGTTAGGGCTAGGGTTAGGGTTAGGTTTATGATTATGGTTAGGGTTTTGGTTAGGTTTAGTGGTAGGCTTTGGGTTAGGGTTAGGACTAGGGTTTGGGTTAGGGTTTGGGTTAGGGTTAGGGTTAGGATTAGGGCTAGGGCTAGTCTTAGGGCTAGGGCTAGGGCTAGGGTAACGGTTAGGACATGCGTTAGAGCTAGAGTTAGGGCTAGCGTTAGGGTTCAGGTTCAGTTTAGGGTTACAGTTTGAGTTAGGGGTAGGGGTAGGGTAGGGCTAGGGCTAGGGTTAGGGCTAGGCCTAGGGTTAGAATTAGGGCTAAGGTTAGGTTTAGGGTTAGGGTTAGCGTTAGGGTTAGCGCTAGGGTTACGTTTAGGGTTAGGGATAGGGTTAGGTTTAGGGCTCGGGTTAGGGTTAGGGTTACGGTTATGGTTAGGGTTTGGGTTAGGGTTAGGGTTAGTGGTAGGGGTTGGGTTAGGGTTCGGGCTAGGGTCAGGGTTGGGGCTAGGGTTAGGGTTAGGGTTATTGTAAGTGAGAGGGTTAGGGCTAAGCCTAGGGTTATGCTTAGGGTTAGGGATACAGTTTGGGTTAGAGTTAGGGCTAGGGTTGGGGTTGGGGTTAGGGTTAGGGTTTGAGTTCGGGTTTGGTTCGGGTTAGGGTTAGGGTTAGGGTTTGGGGTAGATTTATGGTTTGGGTTAGGGTTAGGGTTGCGGTTGGGGTTAGGTTTAGGGCTAGGGCTAGGGCTCGGGCTAAGGTTAAAGCTAGGGCTAGGGCTAGGGTTAGGGTTAGCGTTAGGGTTAGCACTAGGGCTAGGGTTAGGGGTAGGGGTAGGGTTAGGATTAGGGTTAGCGCGAGGGCTGGGGTTAGGGTTAGGGTTAGGGGTAGGGTTAGGGTTAGGGTTAGGGTTAGGGCTAGGGTTAGGTTTAGGGCTAGCGATAGGTTTAGGGATCGGGTCTGGGCTAGGGTTAGATTTAGGGTTAAGGCTCGGGATAGGGCTAGGGATAGGGCTAGGGCTAGGTCTAAGGCTAGGGTTAGGGTTAGGGCTAGGGTTCGGGTTAGGGCTAGAGTTCGGGTTAGGGTTAGGGTGGGGTTAGGGCTACGGCTAGGGTTAGGGCTTGGGTTTGGGTTAGGGTTAGGGTTAGGGTTAGGGCTAGGGCTAGGGCTAGGACTAGGGATAGGGATAGGGATAGGGATAGGGATAGGGATAGGACTAGGGATAGGGATTGGGCTAGGGCTAGGGCAAGGGTTAGGTCAAGGGCTATTGTTACGGTTAGGGTTAGGGTCAGTGTGAGGGCTATGGTTAGGTTGAGGGTGACGGTGAGGGTTACGGCTAGGGTTAGCATTAGGGTTAGGGCTGGCGTTAGCGTTAGAGTTAGGTTTAGGTTAAGGGTTAGGGTTAGGGTTAGGGTTAGGGTTAGGGCTAGGGCTAGGGCTACGGTTAGGGCTAGCGTTATGGCTAGGGTTAGGGTTCGGTGAGGTTTAGGGTTAGGAGTAGAGTTAGGGTTAGGGTGAGGGCTAGGTTTAGGGTGAGGGTTAGTTTTAGGGTTTGGGTTAGGGCTAGGGTTATCATTAGGGTTAGGGCTAGGGTTAGGGTTAGGTTTATGATTATGGTTAGGGTTTTGGTTAGGTTTAGTGGTAGGCTTTGGGTTAGGGTTAGGACTAGGGTTTGGGTTAGGGTTTGGGTTAGGGTTAGGGTTAGGATTAGGGCTAGGGCTAGTCTTAGGGCTAGGGCTAGGGCTAGGGTAACGGTTAGGACATGCGTTAGAGCTAGAGTTAGGGCTAGCGTTAGGGTTCAGGTTCAGTTTAGGGTTACAGTTTGAGTTAGGGGTAGGGGTAGGGTAGGGCTAGGGCTAGGGTTAGGGCTAGGCCTAGGGTTAGAATTAGGGCTAAGGTTAGGTTTAGGGTTAGGGTTAGCGTTAGGGTTAGCGCTAGGGTTACGTTTAGGGTTAGGGATAGGGTTAGGTTTAGGGCTCGGGTTAGGGTTAGGGTTACGGTTATGGTTAGGGTTTGGGTTAGGGTTAGGGTTAGTGGTAGGGGTTGGGTTAGGGTTCGGGCTAGGGTCAGGGTTGGGGCTAGGGTTAGGGTTAGGGTTATTGTAAGTGAGAGGGTTAGGGCTAAGCCTAGGGTTATGCTTAGGGTTAGGGATACAGTTTGGGTTAGGGTTAGGGTTAGGGTAAGGGTTTGGGTTAGGGTTAGGGCTAGGGTGAGTTTTAGGGTTAGGGTTAGGGTTAGGGTTAGTTCTAGGGTTAGGGTTATCGTTAGGGTGACGCTTTGGGCTAGGCTTAGGGTTAGGGTTAGGGTTAGGGTTAGGGTTAGGGTTCGGGCTAGGGCTAGGGTTAGGGCTAGGGCTAGGGCTACGGATAGGGCTAGGATAAGGTCTAGGGTTAGGGCTAGGGCTAGGGTAAGGGTTAGGGCTAGGGTTAGAACTAGAGCTAGGGCTAGGATTAGGGTTAGGGTTACAGTTAGTGAGAGGGTTAGGGCTAAGGCTAGTGTTAGGGAGAGATTTAGGTTTAGGGATATGGTTTTTTGTTAGGGTTAGGGTTATGGTTAGCGTTAGGATTAGGGTTAGGGCTAGGGTTAGGTCGACGGTTAGGGTTAGGGTTAGGTTTAGGGTTAGGGTTAGGGTTAGGGTTAGTGTTCGGGCTAGGGCTAGGGTTACTGCTAGGGCTACGGTTAGGGCTAGGGTTAGGGCTAGGGTTAGGGCTTGGGTTAGGGTTAGGGTTAGGGTTCGGGCTAGGGCTAGGGCTAGGGCAAGGGTTAGGGCAAGGGCTATGGTTAGTGTTAGGGTTAGGTTTAGGGTTAGGTTTAGGGTGAGGGTTAGGGCTAGGGCTAGGGCTAGGGCTAGGGCAAGGGTTAGGGCAAGGACTATGATTAGGGTTAGAGTTCGGGTTAGGGTTACGGTTGGGGTTAGGGTGAGGGTCAGGACTAGGGTTAGGGTGAGGGTTAGGGTTAGTGTTAGGGCCAGGGTTAGCATTAGGGTCAGGGCTACGGTTAGGGTTAGGGGTAGGGGTAGGGGTACGATTAGGGTAGGGTTAGGGTTACGGCTATGTTTAGGGTTTGTATTAGGGTTAGTGGTAGGCTTTGGGTTAGGGTAAGGTCTAGGGTTAGGGCTAGGGCTAGGGTAAGGGTTAGGGCTAGGTTTAGAACTAGAGCTAGGGCTAGGGTTAGGGTTAGGGTTCAGTTTCAGTTTAGGGTTACAGTTTGGTTTAGGGGTAGGCATAGGGGTAGGGTTAGGTCTAGGCCTAGGGTTAGGGTTACGGCTATAGTTAGGTTTAGGGTTAGGGTTAGGGTTAGCACTAGGGTTAGGCTTAGTGTTAGGGTCAGGGCTAGGGTTAGGTTTAGGGCTCGGGTTAGGTTTAGGGTTACGGTTCTGGTTCTGGTTAGGGTTTGGGTTAGCGTTACGGTTAGTGGTAGGTGTTGGGTTAGGGTTAGGGCTAGGGATAGAGTTTAGGCTAGGATTAGGGTTAGGTTACAGTTAGTGAGAGGGTTAGGGCTAAGGCTAGTGTTAGGGTGAGAGTTAGGTTTAGGGATATGGTTTTTTGTTAGGGTTAGGGTTATGGTTAGCGTTAGGATTAGGGCTAGGGCAAGGGTTAGGGCAAGGGCTATGGTTAGGGTTAGAGATCGGGTTAGGGTTACGGTTGGGGTTAGGGTGAGGGTCAGGACTAGGGTTAGGGTGAGGGTTAGGGTTAGTGTTAGGGCCAGGGTTCGCATTAGGGTCAGGGCTACGGTTAGGGTTATGGGAAGGGGTAGGGGTAGGATTAGGGTAGGGTTAGGGTTACGGCTATGGTTAGGGTTAGGGCTCGGACAAGGGTTAGGGCTAAGGCTAGGGCTAGTGTTAGGGTTAGGGCTATGGCTAGGGCTTGGGCTAGGGCAAGGGTTAGGGTTAGGGTTAGGGTTAGGTATAGGGTGAGGGCTAGGGTTAGGGTGAGGGTTCTGGTTAGTGTTAGAGCTAGGGTAAGCATTAGGGTTAGGGCTACAGTTATGGTTAGGGTTTGTATTAGGGTTAGTGGTAGGCTTTGGGTTAGGGTAAGGTCTAGGGTTAGGGCTAGGGCTAGGGTAAGGGTTAGGGCTAGGTTTAGAACTAGAGCTAGGGCTAAGGTTAGGGTTAGGGTTCAGTTTCAGTTTAGGGTTACAGTTTGGTTTAGGGGTAGGGGTAGGGGTAGGGTTAGGTCTAGGCCTAGGGTTAGGGTTAAGGCTATAGTTAGGTTTAGGGTTAGGGTTAGGGTTAGGGTTAGGGTTAGCGCTAGGGTTAGGCTTAGGGTTAGGGTTAGGGCTAGGGTTAGGTTTCGGGCTCGGGTTAGGTCTAGGGTTACGGTTCTGGTTCTGGTTAGGGTTTGGGTTAGCGTTACGGTTAGTGGTAGGTGTTGGGTTAGGGTTAGGGCTAGGGATAGAGTTTAGGCTAGGATTAGGGTTAGGTTACAGTTAGTGAGAGGGTTAGGGCTAAGGCTAGTGTTAGGGTGAGATTTAGGTTTAGGGATACGGTTTTTTGTTAGGGTTAGGGTTATGGTTAGCGTTAGGATTAGGGTTAGGGCTAGGGTTAGGTCGAGGGTTAGGGTTAGGGTTAAGGTTAGGGTTAGGGTTAAGGTTAGAGTTAGGGTTAGGGTTAGGGTTTGTGTTAGGGTTAGGGTTAGTGTTCGGGCTAGGGCTAGGGTTACTGCTAGGGCTACAGTTAGGGCTAAGGTTAGGGTTAGGGTTAGGGTTAGGGTTAGGGCTAGGGTTAGGGCTTGGGTTAGGGTTAGGGCTAGGGCTAGGGCTAGGGCAAGGGTTAGGCAAGGGCTATGGTTAGGGTTAGGGTTAGGGTTAGGGTTAGGGTTAGGGTTAGGGTGAGGGTGAGGGTTAGGGCTAGGGCTAGGGCAAGGGTTAGGGCAAGGGCTATGCTTAGGGTTAGAGTTAGGGTTAGGGTTAGGGTTAGGGTTAGGGCTAGGGTGAGGTTTAGGGTTAGGGTTAGGTCTAGGGTTAGGGTTATCGTTAGGGTGACGCTTTGGGCTAGGGTTAGGGTTAGGGTTAGGGTTAGGGTTAGGGTTCGGGTTCAGGTTCGGGCTAGGGCTAGGGTTAGGGCTAGGGCTAGGGCTAGGGCTACGTATAGGGCTAGCGTTAGGGCTAGGGTTAGGGCTTAGGTTAGGGTTAGGGTTAGGGTTAAGGTTTAGGGTTCGGGTTAGGTATAGGGTGAGGGCTAGGGTTAGGGTGAGGGTTCTGGTTAGTGTTAGGGCTAGGGTTAGGGTTAGCATTAGGGTTAGGTCTACGGTTATGGTTAGGGTTTGTGTTAGGGTTAGTGGTAGGCTTTGAGTTAGGGTAAGGTCTAGGGTTAGGGCTAGGGCTAGGGTCAGGGTTAGGGCTAGGGGTAGAACTAGAGCTAGGGCTAGGGTTAGGGTTAGGGTTCAGTTTTAGTTTAGGGTTACAGTTTGGTTTAGGGGTAGGGGTAGGGGTAGGGTTAGGTCTAGGCCTAGGGTTTGGGTTAAGGCTATAGTTAGGGTTAGGGTTAGGGTTAGGGTTAG
>NC_139475.1:17420000-17422500 GCF_057233095.1 Heloderma suspectum
TCGGGCTAGGGCTAGGGCTAGGGTTACTGCTAGGGCTACGGTTAGGCCTAGGGTTAGGGCTAGGGTTAGGGTTAGGGCTAGGGCTAGGGCTCGGGCTAGGGCTAGGGCAAGGGTTAGGGCAAGGGCTATGGTTAGGGTTAGAGTTCAGACAAGGGTTAGGTCTAAGGCTAGGGCTAGTGTTAGGGTTAGGGCTATGGCTAGGTCTTGGGCTAGGGCAAGGGTTAGGGTTAAGGTTAGGTATAGGGTAAGGGCTAGGGTTAGGGTGAGGGTTCTGGTTAGTGTTAGGGCTAGGGTAAGCATTAGGGTTAGGGCAACTGTTATGGTTAGGGTTTGTATTAGTGTTAGTGGTAGGCTTTGGGTTAGGGTAAGGTCTAGGGTTAGGGCTAGGGTTAGGGTTAATGTTAGGGCTAGGGCTAGGGTTAGGTTTGGGGTTACGGTTAGGGTTACGGTTAGGGTTAGGGTTAGAGTTAGGGCTAGGGTTGGGGTAGAGGTTAGGGTTAGGGTTAGGGTTAGGATTAGGTTTACGGTTGTGGTTGCGGTTGGTGTTGTGTTGTGGTTGGGGTTGGGGTTAGGGTTTGAGTTCGGGTTCGGTTCGGGTTAGGGTTAGGGTTAGGGTTTGGGGTAGGTTTATGGTTTGGGTTAGGGTTAGGGTTAGGGTTGGGGTTGGGGTTAGGTTTAGGGCTAGGGCTAGGGTTAGGGGTAGGGCTAGGGCTAGGGTTAGGGTTAGCATTAGGGTTAGCGCTAGGACTAGGGTTAGGGTTAGGGTTAGGGCTAGGGCTAGGGTTAGGTTTAGGGGTAGGGATAGGTTTAGGGATAGGGTCTGGGCTAGGGTTAGGTTTAGGGTTAAGGCTCGGGCTAGGGCTAGGGCTAGGGATAGGGCTAGGGCTAGGGCTAGGGCTAGGGCTAGGGCTAGGGTTAGTGTTAGGGTTAGGGCTAGGGTTCGGGTTAGGGCTAGAGTTCGGGTTAGGGTTAGGGTGGGGTTAGGGCTACGGCTAGGGTTTGGGCTTGGGTTAGGGTTAGGGCTAGGGATAGGACTAGGGATAGGGATGGGGATAGGGATAGGACTAGGGATAGGGATAGGGATAGGGATAGGGCTAGGGCAAGGGGTAGGTCAAGGGCTATTGTTACGGTTAAGTTTAGGGTCAGTGTGAGGGCTATGGTTAGGGTGAGGGTGAGGGTTACGGCTAGGGTTAGCATTAGGGTTAGGGCTGGCGTTAGCGTTAGCATTAGAGTTAGGTTTAGGTTTAGGGTTAGGGTTAGGGTTAGGGTTAGGGTTAGGGCTAGGGCTAGGCCTACGGTTAGGGCTTGCGTTATGGCTAGGGTTAGGGTTTGGTGAGGTTTAGGGTTAGGAGTAGAGTTAGGGTTAGGGTGAGGGCTAGGTTTAGGGTGAGGGTTAGTTTTAGGGTTAGGGTTAGGGCTAGGGTTATCATTAGGGTTAGGGCTAGGGTTAGGTTTAGGTTTATGATTATGGTTAGGGTTTTGGTTAGGTTTAGTGGTAGGCTTTGGGTTAGGGTTAGGGCTAGGGTTTGGGTTAGGGTTTGGGTTAGGGTTAGGGTTAGGATTATGGCTAGGGCTAGTGTTAGGGCTAGGGCTAGGGTAACGGTTAGGACATGCGTTAGAGCTAGAGTTAGGGCTAGCGTTAGGGTTCAGGTTCAGTTTAGGGTTACAGTTTGAGTTAGGGGTAGGGGTAGGGTAGGGCTAGGGCTAGGGTTAGGGCTAGGCCTAGGGTTACAATTAGGGCTAAGGTTAGGTTTAGGGTTAGGGTTAGCGCTAGGGTTAGCGCTAGGGTTACGTTTAGGGTTAGGGATAGGGTTAGGTGTAGGGGTAGGGATAGGTTTAGGGATAGGGTCTGGGCTAGGGTTAGGTTTAGGGTTAAGGCTCGGGCTAGGGCTAGGTATAGGGCTAGGGCTAGGGCTAGGGCTAGGGCTAGGGTTAGGGTTAGGGTTAGGGCTATGGTTCGGGTTAGGGCTAGAGTTCGGGTTAGGGTTAGGGTGGGGTTAGGGCTACGGCTAGGGTTAGGGCTTGGATTATGTTTAGGGTTAGGGTTAGGGTTAGGGTTAGGGCTAGGGCTAGGGTTAGGGCTAGGGCTAGGACTAGGGATAGGGACAGGGATAGGGCTAGGGCTAGGGCTAGGACTAGGGATAGGGATAGGGCTAGGGCAAGGGTTAGGTCAAGGGCTATTGTTACGGTTAGGGTTAGGGTCAGCGTGAGGGCTATGGTTAGGGTGTGGGTGAGGGTGAGGGTCACGGCTAGGGTTAGCATTAGGGTTAGGGCTGGCGTTAGCGTTAGCGTTAGAGTTAGGTTTAGGTTTAGGGTTAGGGTTAGGGTTAGGGCTAGGGCTAGGGCTACGGTTAGGGCTAGCGTTATGGCTAGGGTTAGGGTTCGGTGAGGTTTAGGGTTAGGAGTAGAGTTAGGGTGAGGGTGAGGGCTAGGTTAGGGGTGAGGGTTAGTTTTAGGGTTAGGGTTAGGGCTAGGGTTATCATTAGGGTGAGGGCTAGGG
>NC_139475.1:17425000-17432500 GCF_057233095.1 Heloderma suspectum
GGTTAGGGTTAGGGTTAGGGTTAAGGTTAGAGTTAGGGTTAGGGTTAGGGTTAGGGTTTGGGTTAGGGTTAGTGTTCAGGCTAGGGCTAGGGTTACTGCTAGGGCTATGGTAAGGGCTAGGGTTAGGGCTAGGGGTAGGGCTTGGGTTAGGGTTAGGGTTAGGGCTAGGGCTAGGGCTATGGTTAGGGTTAGGGTTAGGGTTAGGGTTAGGGTTAGGGTGAGGGTTAGGGCTCGGGCTAGGGCTAGGGCTAGGGCAAGGGTTAGGGCAAGGGCTATGGTTAGGGTTAGAGATCGGGTTAGGGTTACGGTTGGGGTTAGGGTGAGGGTCAGGACTAGGGTTAGGGTGAGGGTTAGGGTTAGTGTTAGGCCCAGGGTTAGCATTAGGGTCAGGGCTACGGTTAGGGTTATGGGAAGGGGTAGGGGTAGGATTAGGGTAGGGTTAGGGTTACGGCTATGGTTAGGGTTAGGGCTCGGACAAGGGTTAGGGCTAAGGCTAGGGCTAGTGTTAGGGTTAGGGCTATGGCTAGGGCTTGGGCTAGGGCAAGGGTTAGGGTTAGGGTTAGGGTTAGGTATAGGGTGAGGGCTAGGGTTAGGGTGAGGGTTTGTATTAGGGTTAGTGGTAGGCTTTGGGTTAGGGTAAGGTCTAGGGTTAGGGCTAGGGTTAGGGTTAGGGTTCAGTTTCAGTTTAGGGTTACAGTTTGGTTTAGGGGTAGGGGTAGGGGTAGGGTTAGGTCTAGGCCTAGGGTTAGGGTTAAGGCTATAGTTAGGGTTAGGGTTAGGGTTAGGGTTAGCGCTAGGGTTAGGCTTAGGGTTAGGGTTAGGGCTAGGGTTAGGTTTAGGGCTCGGGTTAGGTTTAGGGTTACGGTTCTGGTTCTGGTTAGGGTTTGGGTTAGCGTTACGGTTAGTGGTAGGTGTTGGGTTAGGGTTAGGGCTAGGGATAGAGTTTAGGCTAGGATTAGGGTTAGGTTACAGTTAGTGAGAGGGTTAGGGCTAAGGCTAGTGTTAGGGTGAGATTTAGGTTTAGGGATACGGTTTTTTGTTAGGGTTAGGGTTATGGTTAGCGTTAGGATTAGGGTTAGGGCTAGGGTTAGGTCGAGGGTTAGGGTTAGGGTTAAGGTTAGGGTTAGGGTTAAGTTTAGAGTTAGGGTTAGGGTTAGGGTTTGTGTTAGGGTTAGGGTTAGTGTTCGGGCTAGGGCTAGGGTTACTGCTAGGGCTACAGTTAGGGCTAAGGTTAGGGCTAGGGTTAGGGCTAGGGTTAGGGCTTGGGTTAGGGTTAGGGCTAGGGCTAGGGCTAGGGCAAGGGTTAGGCAAGCGCTATGGTTAGGGTTAGGGTTAGGGTTAGGGTTAGGGTTAGGGTGAGGGTGAGGGTTAGGGCTAGGGCTAGGGCAAGGGTTAGGGCAAGGGCTATGCTTAGGGTTAGAGTTAGGGTTAGGGTTAGGGTTAGGGTTGGGGTTAGGGTGAGGGTCAGGGCTAGGGTTAGGGTGAGGGTTAGGGTTAGTGTTAGGTCCAGGGTTAGCATTAGGGTCAGGGCTACGGTTAGGGTTAGGGGTAGGGGTAGGGGTAGGATTAGGGTAGGGTTAGGGTTACGGCTATGGTTAGGGTTAGGGTTAGGGTTAGGGTTAGAGTTAGGGCAAGGGTTAGGGCTAGAGTTCAGGTTAGGTTTAGGGTAGGGTTAGGGCTAGGGCTAGGGTTAGGGTTAGGGTTAGGGTTAGGTTTAGGGCGAGGGCTAGGGCTAGGGTTTGTGTTAGGGTTAGGGCTAGGGCTAGGGCTAGGGTTAGTGTTAGGGTTAGTGTTAGGGTTAGGTTTAGGTGTAGGGTTAGGGTTAGACTTAGGGGCAGGTTTAGGGGTAGGGCTAGGGTTAGTTGTAGTGTTAGAGCTAGGGCTAGGGCTTGGGATAGGGATAGGGATAGGGATAGGGATAGGGATAGGGATAGGGATAGGGATAGGGTTAGTGTTAGTGTTAGTGTTAGTGTTAGGGCTAGGGCTAGGGTTAGGGTTAGGGTTAGGGTTAGGGTTAGGGTTAGGGTTAGGGCTAGGGTTAGGTTTAGGGCTAGGGCTAGGGTTAGGGTTAGGGTTCGGGCTAGGATTAGGGCTAGGGTTAGGGCTAGGGCTAGGGCTAGGTAACGGTTAGGGCTAGGGTTAGAGCTAGAGCTAGGACTAGGGTTAGGGTTCAGGTTCAGGTTCAGTTTAGGGTTACAGTTTGGGTTAGGGGCAGGGGTAGGGGTAGGGGTATGGTTACGGCTAGGCCTAGGGTTAGGGTTAGGGCTAGGGTTAGGTTTAGGGTTAGCGTTAGAGTTAGGATTAGCGCTAGGGTTAGGGTTATGGTTAGGGTTAGGGCTAGGTTCAGGTTTAGGGCTCGGGTTAGTGTTATGTTTAGGGTTACGGTTCTGGTTAGGGTTTGGGTTAGGGTTAGGGTTAGTGGTAGGGGTTGGGTTAGGGCTAGGGTTAGGGTTTGGGCTAGGATTAGGGTTAGGGTTACAGTTAGTGAGAGGGATAGGGCTAAGACTAGGGTTAGGGTGAGATTTAGGTTTAGGGATATGTTTTTTTGTTAGGCTTAGGGTTATGGTTAGCGTTAGGATTAGGGTTAGGGCTAGGGTTAGGTCGAGGGTTAGGGTTAGGGTTAGGGTTATGGTTAGGTTTAGGGTTAAGGTTAGAGTTAGGGTTAGGGTTAGGGTTTGGGTTAGGGTTAGGGTTAGTGTTCCGGCTAGGGCTAGGGCTAGGGTTACTGCTAGGGCTACGGTTAGGCCTAGGGTTAGGGCTAGGGTTAGGGCTTGGGTTAGGTTTAGGGTTAGGGCTAGGGCTAGGGCAAGGGTTAGGGCAAGGGCTATGGTTAGGGTTAGGGTTAGGGTTAGGGTTAGGGTGAGGGTGAGGGTTAGGGCTAGGGCTAGGGCTAGGGCTAGGGCTAGGGCTAGGGCAAGGGTTAGGGCAAGGGCTATGGTTAGGGTTAGAGTTCGGGTTAGGGTTACGGTTGGGGTTAGGGTGAGGGTCAGGACTAGGGTTAGGGTGAGGGTTAGGGTTAGTGTTAGGGCCAGGGTTAGCATTAGGGTCAGGGCTACAGTTAGGGTTACGGGTAGGGGTAGGGGTAGGATTAGGGTAGGGTTAGGGTTACGGCTATGGTTAGGGTTAGGGCTCGGACACGGGTTAGGGCTAAGGCTAGGGCTAGTGTTAGGGTTAGAGGTATGGCTAGGGCTTCGGCTAGGGCAAGGGTTAGGGTTAGGGTTAGGGTTAGGGTTAGGTATAGGGTGAGGGCTAGGGTTAGGGTGAGGGTTCTGGTTAGTGTTAGGGCTAGGGTAAGCATTAGGGTTAGGGCTACGGTTATGGTTAGGGTTTGTATTAGGGTTAGTGGTAGGCTTTGGGTTAGGGTAAGGTCTAGGGTTAGGGCTAGGGTTAGGGTTAATGTTAGGGCTAGGGCTAGGATTAGGTTTGGGGTTACGGTTAGGGTTACGGTTAGGGTTAGGGTTAGGGTTAGGGTTAGGGTTAGGGTTAGAGTTAGGGCTAGGGTTGGGTTTGGGGTTAGGGTTAGGGTTTGAGTTTGGGTTCGGTTCGGGTTAGGGTTAGGGTTAGGGTTTGGGGTAGATTTATGGTTTGGGTTAGGGTTAGGGTTGCGGTTGGGGTTAGGTTTAGGGCTAGGGCTAGGGCTCGGGCTAAGTTTAAAGCTAGGGCTAGGGCTAGGGTTAGGGTTAGCGTTAGGGTTAGCACTAGGGCTAGGGTTAGGGGTAGGGGTAGGGTTAGGATTAGGGTTAGCGCGAGGGCTGGGGTTAGGGTTAGGGTTAGGGGTAGGGTTAGGGTTAGGGTTAGGGTTAGGGCTAGGGTTAGGTTTAGGGCTAGCGATAGGTTTAGGGATCGGTTCTGGGCTAGGGTTAGATTTAGGGTTAAGGCTCGGGATAGGGCTAGGGATAGGGCTAGGGCTAGGTCTAAGGCTAGGGTTCGGGTTAGGGCTAGGGTTCGGGTTAGGGCTAGAGTTCGGGTTAGGGTTAGGGTGGGGTTAGGGCTACGGCTAGGGTTAGGGCTTGGGTTTGGGTTAGGGTTAGGGTTAGGGTTAGGGTTAGGGCTAGGGCTAGGGCTAGGACTAGGGATAGGGATAGGGATAGGGATAGGGATAGGGATAGGACTAGGGATAGGGATAGGGCTAGGGCTAGGGCAAGGGTTAGGACAAGGGCTATTGTTAAGGTTAGGGTTAGGGTCAGTGTGAGGGCTATGGTTAGGGTGAGGGTGACGGTGAGGGTTACGGCTAGGGTTAGCATTAGGGTTAGGGCTGGCGTTAGCGTTAGAGTTAGGTTTAGGTTAAGGGTTAGGGTTAGGGTTAGGGTTAGGGTTAGGGTTAGGGTTAGGGTTAGGGCTAGGGCTAGGGCTACGGTTAGGGCTAGCGTTATGGCTAGGGTTAGGGTTCGGTGAGGTTTAGGGTTAGGAGTAGAGTTAGGGTTAGGGTGAGGGCTAGGTTTAGGGTGAGGGTTAGTTTTAGGGTTTGGGTTAGGGCTAGGGTTATCATTAGGGTTAGGGCTAGGGTTAGGGTTAGGTTTATGATTATGGTTAGGGTTTTGGTTAGGTTTAGTGGTAGGCTTTGGGTTAGGGTTAGGACTAGGGTTTGGGTTAGGGTTTGGGTTAGGGTTAGGGTTAGGATTAGGGCTAGGGCTAGTCTTAGGGCTAGGGCTAGGGCTAGGGTAACGGTTAGGACATGCGTTAGAGCTAGAGTTAGGGCTAGCGTTAGGGTTCAGGTTCAGTTTAGGGTTACAGTTTGAGTTAGGGGTAGGGGTAGGGTAGGGCTAGGGCTAGGGTTAGGGCTAGGCCTAGGGTTAGAATTAGGGCTAAGGTTAGGTTTAGGGTTAGGGTTAGCGTTAGGGTTAGCGCTAGGGTTACGTTTAGGGTTAGGGATAGGGTTAGGTTTAGGGCTCGGGTTAGGGTTAGGGTTACGGTTATGGTTAGGGTTTGGGTTAGGGTTAGGGTTAGTGGTAGGGGTTGGGTTAGGGTTAGGGCTAGGGTCAGGGTTGGGGCTAGGGTTAGGGTTAGGGTTATTGTAAGTGAGAGGGTTAGGGCTAAGCCTAGGGTTATGCTTAGGGTTAGGGATACTGTTTGGGTTAGGGTTAGGGTTAGGGTAAGGGTTTGGGTTAGGGTTAGGGCTAGGGTGAGTTTTAGGGTTAGGGTTAGGGTTAGGGTTAGTTCTAGGGTTAGGGTTATCGTTAGGGTGACGCTTTGGGCTAGGCTTAGGGTTAGGGTTAGGGTTAGGGTTAGGGTTAGGGTTCGGGCTAGGGCTAGGGTTAGGGCTAGGGCTAGGGCTACGGATAGGGCTAGGATAAGGTCTAGGGTTAGGGCTAGGGCTAGGGTAAGGGTTAGGGCTAGGGTTAGAACTAGAGCTAGGGCTAGGATTAGGGTTAGGGTTACAGTTAGTGAGAGGGTTAGGGCTAAGGCTAGTGTTAGGGAGAGATTTAGGTTTAGGGATATGGTTTTTTGTTAGGGTTAGGGTTATGGTTAGCGTTAGGATTAGGGTTAGGGCTAGGGTTAGGTCGACGGTTAGGGTTAGGGTTAGGGTTAGGGTTAGGGTTAGGGTTAGGGTTAGGGTTAGTGTTCAGGCTAGGGCTAGGGTTACTGCTAGGGCTACGGTTAGGGCTAGGGTTAGGGCTAGGGTTAGGGCTTGGGTTAGGGTTAGGGTTCGGGCTAGGGCTAGGGCTAGGGCAAGGGTTAGGGCAAGGGCTATGGTTAGTGTTAGGGTTAGGTTTAGGGTTAGGTTTAGGGTGAGGGTTAGGGCTAGGGCTAGGGCTAGGGCTAGGGCAAGGGTTAGGGCAAGGACTATGATTAGGGTTAGAGTTCGGGTTAGGGTTACGGTTGGGGTTAGGGTGAGGGTCAGGACTAGGGTTAGGGTGAGGGTTAGGGTTAGTGTTAGGGCCAGGGTTAGCATTAGGGTCAGGGCTACGGTTAGGGTTAGGGGTAGGGGTAGGGGTACGATTAGGGTAGGGTTAGGGTTACGGCTATGGTTAGGGTTTGTATTAGGGTTAGTGGTAGGTTTTGGGTTAGGGTAAGGTCTAGGGTTAGGGCTAGGGCTAGGGTAAGGGTTAGGGCTAGGTTTAGAACTAGAGCTAGGGCTAGGGTTAGGGTTAGGGTTCAGTTTCAGTTTAGGGTTACAGTTTGGTTTAGGGGTAGGCATAGGGGTAGGGTTAGGTCTAGGCCTAGGGTTAGGGTTACGGCTATAGTTAGGTTTAGGGTTAGGGTTAGGGTTAGCGCTAGGGTTAGGCTTAGTGTTAGGGTCAGGGCTAGGGTTAGGTTTAGGGCTCGGGTTAGGTTTAGGGTTACGGTTCTGGTTCTGGTTAGGGTTTGGGTTAGCGTTACGGTTAGTTGTAGGTGTTGGGTTAGGGTTAGGGCTAGGGATAGAGTTTAGGCTAGGATTAGGGTTAGGTTACAGTTAGTGAGAGGGTTAGGGCTAAGGCTAGTGTTAGGGTGAGAGTTAGGTTTAGGGATATGGTTTTTTGTTAGGGTTAGGGTTATGGTTAGCGTTAGGATTAGGGCTAGGGCAAGGGTTAGGGCAAGGGCTATGGTTAGGGTTAGAGATCGGGTTAGGGTTACGGTTGGGGTTAGGGTGAGGGTCAGGACTAGGGTTAGGGTGAGGGTTAGGGTTAGTGTTAGGGCCAGGGTTCGCATTAGGGTCAGGGCTACGGTTAGGGTTATGGGAAGGGGTAGGGGTAGGATTAGGGTAGGGTTAGGGTTACGGCTATGGTTAGGGTTAGGGCTCGGACAAGGGTTAGGGCTAAGGCTAGGGCTAGTGTTAGGGTTAGGGCTATGGCTAGGGCTTGGGCTAGGGCAAGGGTTAGGGTTAGGGTTAGGGTTAGGTATAGGGTGAGGGCTAGGGTTAGGGTGAGGGTTCTGGTTAGTGTTAGAGCTAGGGTAAGCATTAGGGTTAGGGCTACAGTTATGGTTAGGGTTTGTATTAGGGTTAGTGGTAGGCTTTGGGTTAGGGTAAGGTCTAGGGTTAGGGCTAGGGCTAGGGTAAGGGTTAGGGCTAGGTTTAGAACTAGAGCTAGGGCTAAGGTTAGGGTTAGGGTTCAGTTTCAGTTTAGGGTTACAGTTTGGTTTAGGGGTAGGGGTAGGGGTAGGGTTAGGTCTAGGCCTAGGGTTAGGGTTAAGGCTATAGTTAGGTTTAGGGTTAGGGTTAGGGTTAGGGTTAGGGTTAGCGCTAGGGTTAGGCTTAGGGTTAGGGTTAGGGCTAGGGTTAGGTTTAGGGCTCGGGTTAGGTCTAGGGTTACGGTTCTGGTTCTGGTTAGGGTTTGGGTTAGCGTTACGGTTAGTGGTAGGTGTTGGGTTAGGGTTAGGGCTAGGGATAGAGTTTAGGCTAGGATTAGGGTTAGGTTACAGTTAGTGAGAGGGTTAGGGCTAAGGCTAGTGTTAGGGTGAGATTTAGGTTTAGGGATACGGTTTTTTGTTAGGGTTAGGGTTATGGTTAGCGTTAGGATTAGGGTTAGGGCTAGGGTTAGGTCGAGGGTTAGGGTTAGGGTTAAGGTTAGGGTTAGGGTT
>NC_139475.1:17437500-17452500 GCF_057233095.1 Heloderma suspectum
GGGGTAGGGTTAGGGTTAGGGTTAGGGTTAGGGCTAGGGTTAGGTTTAGGGGTAGGGATAGGTTTAGGGATAGGGTCTGGGCTAGGGTTAGGTTTAGGGTTACGGCTCGGGCTAGGGCTAGGGATAGGGCTAGGGCTAGGTCTAGGGCTAGGGTTAGCGTTACGGTTAGGGCTAGGGTTCGGGTTAGGGCTAGGGTTCGGGTTAGGGTTAGGGTGGGGTTAGGGCTACGGCTAGGGTTAGGGCTTGGGTTAGGGTTAGGGTTAGGGTTAGGGTTAGGGTTAGGATTAGGGCTAGGGCTAGTCTTAGGGCTAGGGCTAGGGCTGGGTAACTGTTAGGACATGCGTTAGAGCTAGATTTAGGGCTAGCGTTAGGGTTCAGGTTCAGTTTAGGGTTACAGTTTGAGTTAGGGGTAGGGGTAGGGTAGGGCTAGGGCTAGGGTTAGGGCTAGGCCTAGGGTTAGAATTAGGGCTAAGGTTAGGTTTAGGGTTAGGGTTAGCGTTAGGGTTAGCGCTAGGGTTACGTTTAGGGTTAGGGATAGCGTTAGGTTTAGGGCTCGGGTTAGGGTTAGGGTTACGGTTATGGTTAGGGTTTGGGTTAGGGTTAGGGTTAGTGGTAGGGGTTGGGTTAGGGTTAGGGCTAGGGTCAGGGTTGGGGCTAGGGTTAGGGTTAGGGTTATTGTAAGTGAGAGGCTTAGGGCTAAGCCTAGGGTTATGGTTAGGGTTAGGGATACTGTTTCGGTTAGGATTAGGGTTAGGGTTAGGGTTAGGGTAAGGGTTAGGGTTAGGGTTAGGGTTAGGGTTAGGGTTAGGGCTAGGGTGAGGTTTAGGGTTAGGGTTAGGGTTAGGGTTAGGGTTAGGTCTAGGGTTAGGGTTATCGTTAGGGTGACGCTTTGGGCTAGGGTTAGGGTTAGGGTTAGGGTTAGGGTTAGGGTTAGGGTTCGGGTTCGGGTTCGGGCTAGGGCTAGGGTTAGGGCTAGGGCTACGGATAGGGCTAGGGTTAGGGCTAGGGTTAGGTCTTAGGTTAGGGTTAGGGTTAGGGTTAGGTTTATGGTTCGGGTTAGGTATAGGGTGAGGGCTAGGGTTAGGGTGAGGGTTCTGGTTAGTGTTAGGGCTAGGGTTAGCATTAGGGTTAGGGCTACGGTTATGGTTAGGGTTTGTGTTAGGGTTAGTGGTAGGCTTTGAGTTAGGGTAAGGTCTAGGGTTAGGGCTAGGGCTAGTGTCAGGGTTAGGGCTAGGTTTAGAACTAGAGCTAGGGCTAGGGTTAGGGTTAGGGTTCAGTTTTAGTTTAGGGTTACAGTTTGGTTTAGGGGTAGGGGTAGGGGTAGGGGTAGGTCTAGGCCTAGGGTTTGGGTTAAGGCTATAGTTAGGGTTAGGGTTAGGGTTAGGGTTAGCGCTAGGGTTAGGCTTAGGGTTAGGGTTAGGGCTAGGGTTAAGTTTAGGACTCGGGTTAGGGTTAGGGTTACGGTTCTGGTTCTGGTTAGGGTTTGGGTTAGCGTTAGGGTTAGGGTTAGTGGTAGGTGTTGGGTTAGGGTTAGGGCTAGGGATAGAGTTTAGGCTAGGATTAGGGTTAGGGTTACAGTTAGTGAGAGGGTTAGGGCCAAGGCTAGTGTTAGGGTGAGATTTAGGTTTAGGGATATTTTTTTTGTTAGGGTTAGGGTTATGGTTAGCGTTAGGATTAGGGTTAGGGCTAGGGTTAGGTCGAGGGCTATTGTTACAGTTAGGGTTAGGGTCAGTGTGAGGGCTATGGTTAGGGTGAGGGTGAGGATGAGGGTTACGGCTAGGGTTAGCATTAGGGTTAGGGCTGGCGTTAGCGTTAGAGTTAGGTTTAGGTTTAGGGTTAGGGTTAGGGTTAGGGTTAGGGTTAGGGCTAGGGCTAGACCTACGGTTAGGGCTAGCGTTATGGCTAGGGTTAGGGTTCGGTGAGGTTTAGGGTTAGGAGTAGAGTTAGGGTTAGGGTGAGGGCTAAGTTTAGGGTGAGGGTTAGTTTTAGGGTTTGGGTTAGGGCTAGGGTTATCATTAGGGTTAGGGCTAGGGTTAGGGTTAGGTTTATGATTATGGTTAGGGTTTTGGTTAGGTTTAGTGGTAGGCTTTGGGTTAGGGTTAGGGCTAGGGTTTGGGTTAGGGTTTGGGTTAGGGTTAGGGTTAGGATTAGGGCTAGGGCTAGTGTTAGGGCTAGGGCTAGGGCTAGGTTAATGGTTAGGACATGCGTGAGAGCTAGATTTAGGGCTAGCGTTAGGGTTCAGGTTCAGTTTAGGGTTACAGTTTGAGTTAGGGGTAGGGGTAGGATAGGGCTAGGGCTAGGGTTAGGGCTAGGCCTAGGGTTAGAATTAGGGCTAAGGTTAGGTTTAGGCTTAGGCTTAGCGTTAGGGTTAGCGCTAGGGTTACGTTTAGGGTTAGGGATAGGGTTAAGTTTAGGGCTCGGGTTAGGGTTAGGGTTACGGTTATGGTTAGGGTTAGGGTTAGGGTTAGTGGTAGGGGTTGGGTTAGGGTTAGGGCTAGGGTCAGGGTTGGGGCTAGGGTTAGGGTTAGGGTTATTGTAAGTGAGAGGGTTAGGGCTAAGCCTAGGGTTATGCTTAGGGTTAGGGATACTGTTTGGGTCAGGGTTAGGGTTAGGGTAAGGGTTTGGGTTAGGGTTAGGGCTAGGGTGAGGTTTAGGGTTAGGGTTAGGGTTAGGGTTAGGTCTAGGGTTAGGGTTATCGTTAGGGTGACGCTTTGGGCTAGGGTTAGGGTTAGGTTTAGGGTTAGGGTTAGGGTTCGGGCTAGGGCTAGGGTTAGGGCTAGGGCTAGGGCTACGGATAGGGCTAGGGTAAGGTCTAGGGTTAGGGCTAGGGCTAGGGAAAGGGTTAGGGCTAGGGTTAGAACTAGAGCTAGGGCTAGGATTAGGGTTAGGGTTACAGTTAGTGAGAGGGTTAGGGCTAAGGCTAGTGTTAGGGTGAGATTTAGGTTTAGGAATATGGTTTTTTGTTAGGGTTAGGGTTATGGTTAGCGTTAGGATTAGGGTTAGGGCTAGGGTTAGGTCGAGGGTTAGGGTTAGGGTTAGGGTTAGGGTTAAGGTTAGGGTTAGGGTTAGGGTTTGGGTTAGGGTTAGGGTTAGTGTTCGGGCTAGGGCTAGGGTTAATGCTAGGGCTACGGTTAGGGCTAGGGTTAGGGCTAGGGTTAGGGCTTGGGTTGGGGTTAGGGTTAGGGCTATGGCTAGGGCAAGGGTTAGGGCAAGGGCTATGTTTAGGTTTAGGGTTAGGGTTAGGGTTAGGGTTAGGGTTAGGGTGAGGGTTAGGGCTAGGGCTAGGGCTAGGGCTAGGGCAAGGGTTAGGGCAAGGACTATGATTAGGGTTAGAGTTCGGGTTAGGGTTATGGTTGGGGTTAGGGTGAGGGTCAGGACTAGGGTTAGCGTGAGGGTTAGGGTTAGGGTTACGGCTATGGTTAGGGTTAGGGCTCGGACAAGGGTTAGGGCTAAGGCTAGGGCTAGTGTTAGGGTTAGGGCTATGGCTAGGGCAAGGGTTAAGGTTAGGGTTAGGGTTAGGTATAGGGTGAGGGATAGGGTTAGGGTGAGGGTTCTGGTTAGTGTTAGGGCTAGGGTAAGCATTAGTGTTAGGGCTACGGTTATGGTTAGGGTTGGTATTAGGGTTAGTGGTAGGCTTTGGGTTAGGGTAAGGTCTAGGGTTAGGGCTAGGGCTAGGGTAAGGGTTAGGGCTAGGTTTAGAACTAGAGCTAGGGCTAGGGTTAGGGTTAGGGTTCAGTTTCAGTTTAGGGTTACAATTTGGTTTAGGGGTAGGCATAGGGGTAGGGTTAGGTCTAGGCCTAGGGTTAGGGTTAAGGCTATAGTTAGGTTTAGGGTTAGGGTTAGGGTTAGCGCTAGGGTTAGGCTTAGGGTTAGGGTTAGGGCTAGGGTTAGGTTTAGGGCTCGGGTTAGGTTTTGGGTTACGGTTCTGGTTCTGGTTAGGGTTTGGGTTAGCGTTACGGTTAGTGGTAGGTGTTGGGTTAGGGTTAGGGATAGGGATAGAGTTTAGGCTATGATTAGGGTTAGGTTACAGTTAGTGAGAGGGTTAGGGCTAAGGCTAGTGTTAGGGTTAGGCTTAGGTTTAGGGATATGGTTTGGGTTAGGCTTAGGGTTAGGGCTAGGGTTAGGGTTAGGGTTAGGGTTAGGGTTAGGTCTAGGGTTAGGGTTAGGGTTATGGTTAGGGTTAGGGTTAGGGTTAGGGTTAGGGTTAGGGTTAGGGTTAGTGTTAGGGTTAGGGTTAGGGTTCGGGCTAGGGCTAGGGTTAGGGCTAGGGCTATGGTTACGACTAGGGTTAGGGCTAGGGTTAGGGCTACGGCAAGGGTTACGGCAAGGGCTATGGTTAGGGTTATGGTTGGGGTTAGGGTTAGTGTCAGGGTTAGGGTGAGGGCTAGGGTTAGGGTGAGGGTTAGGGTTAGTGTTAGGGCTAGGGTTAGCATTAGGGTTAGGGCTACGGTTAGGGTCAGGGTTAGGGCTATGGTTATGGTTAGGGTTTGGGTTAGGGTTTGTGGTAGGCTTTGGGTTAGGGTTAGGTCTAGGGTTAGGGTTTGGGCTAAGGTTAGGGTTAGGGTTATGGCTAGGGTTAGGGTTTGGGTTAGGTTTAGGATTTGGGTTAGAGTTAGGGTTAGGGCTAGGGTTAGGTTTAGGGTTAGGGTTAGGGTTAGGGCTGGGGTTGGGGTTGAGGTTAGGGTGAGGGTTACGGTTGGGGTTGTGGTTGGTGTCGTGTTGTGGTTGGGGTTGGGGTTAGGGTTTGAGTTTGGGTTCGGGTTCCGGATAGGGTTAGAATTAGTGTTAGGGTTAGGGTTAGGGCTAGGGCTAGGGTTAGGGTTAGGGTTAGGGCTAGGGCTAGGGCTACGGATAGGGCTAGGGTTAGGGCTAGGGTTAGGGCTTAGGTTAGGGTTAGGGTTAGGGTTAGGGTTAGGGTTCGGGTTAGGTATAGGTTGAGGGCTAGGGTTAGGGTGAGGGTTCTGGTTAGTGTTAGGGCTAGGGTTAGCATTAGGGTTAGGGCTACGGTTATGGTTAGGGTTTGTGTTAGGGTTAGTGGTAGGCTTTGAGTTAGGGTAAGGTCTAGGGTTAGGGCTAGGGCTAGGGTCAGGGTTAGGGCTAGGTTTAGAACTAGAGCTAGGGCTAGGGTTAGGGTTAGGGTTCAGTTTTAGTTTAGGGTTACAGTTTGGTTTAGGGGTAGGGGTAGGGGTAGGGGTAGGTCTAGGCCTAGGGTTTGGGTTAAGGCTATAGTTAGGTTTAGGGTTAGGGTTAGGGTTAGCGCTAGGGTTAGGCTTAGGGTTAGGGTTAGGGGTAGGGTTAGGTTTAGGGCTCGGGTTAGGGTTAGGGTTACGGTTCTGGTTCTGGTTAGGGTTTGGGTTAGCGTTAGGGTTAGGGTTAGTGGTAGGTGTTGGGTTAGGGTTAGTGCTAGGTATAGAGTTTAGGCTAGGATTAGGGTTAGGGTTAGGGTTAGGGTTAGGGCTAGGGCTAGGGCTATGGTTAGGGTTAGGGTTAGGGTTAGGTTTAGGGTGAGGGTTAGGGCTCGGGCTAGGGCTAGGGCTAGGGCAAGGGTTAGGGCAAGGGCTATGGTTAGGGTTAGAGATCGGGTTAGGGTTACGGTTGGGGTTAGGGTGAGGGTCAGGACTAGGGTTAGGGTGAGGGTTAGGGTTAGTGTTAGGCCCAGGGTTAGCATTAGGGTCAGGGCTACGGTTAGGGTTATGGGAAGGGGTAGGGGTAGGATTAGGGTAGGGTTAGGGTTACGGCTATGGTTAGGGTTAGGGCTCGGACAAGGGTTAGGGCTAAGTCTAGGGCTAGTGTTAGGGTTAGGGCTATGGCTAGGGCTTGGGCTAGGGCAAGGGTTAGGGTTAGGGTTAGGGTTAGGTATAGGGTGAGGGCTAGGGTTAGGGTGAGGGTTTGTATTAGGGTTAGTGGTAGGCTTTGGGTTAGGGTAAGGTCTAGGGTTAGGGCTAGGGTTAGGGTTAGGGTTCAGTTTCAGTTTAGGGTTACAGTTTGGTTTAGGGGTAGGGGTAGGGGTAGGGTTAGGTCTAGGCCTAGGGTTAGGGTTAAGGCTATAGTTAGGTTTAGGGTTAGGGTTAGGGTTAGCGCTAGGGTTAGGCTTAGGGTTAGGGTTAGGGCTAGGGTTAGGTTTAGGGCTCGGGTTAGGTTTAGGGTTACGGTTCTGGTTCTGGTTAGGGTTTGGGTTAGCGTTACGGTTAGTGGTAGGTGTTGGGTTAGGGTTAGGGCTAGGGATAGAGTTTAGGCTAGGATTAGGGTTAGGTTACAGTTAGTGAGAGGGTTAGGGCTAAGGCTAGTGTTAGGGTGAGATTTAGGTTTAGGGATACGGTTTTTTGTTAGGGTTAGGGTTATGGTTAGCGTTAGGATTAGGGTTAGGGCTAGGGTTAGGTCGAGGGTTAGGGTTAGGGTTAAGGTTAGGGTTAGGGTTAAGTTTAGAGTTAGGGTTAGGGTTAGGGTTTGTGTTAGGGTTAGGGTTAGTGTTCGGGCTAGGGCTAGGGTTACTGCTAGGGCTACAGTTAGGGCTAAGGTTAGGGCTAGGGTTAGGGCTAGGGTTAGGGCTTGGGTTAGGGTTAGGGCTAGGGCTAGGGCTAGGGCAAGGGTTAGGCAAGGGCTATGGTTAGGGTTAGGGTTAGGGTTAGGGTTAGGGTTAGGGTTAGGGTGAGGGTGAGGGTTAGGGCTAGGGCTAGGGCAAGGGTTAGGGCAAGGGCTATGCTTAGGGTTAGAGTTAGGGTTAGGGTTAGGGTTAGGGTTGGGGTTAGGGTGAGGGTCAGGGCTAGGGTTAGGGTGAGGGTTAGGGTTAGTGTTAGGTCCAGGGTTAGCATTAGGGTCAGGGCTACGGTTAGGGTTAGGGGTAGGGGTAGGGGTAGGATTAGGGTAGGGTTAGGGTTACGGCTATGGTTAGGGTTAGGGTTAGGGTTAGGGTTAGAGTTAGGGCAAGGGTTAGGGCTAGAGTTCAGGTTAGGTTTAGGGTAGGGTTAGGGCTAGGGCTAGGGTTAGGGTTAGGGTTAGGGTTAGGTTTAGGGCGAGGGCTAGGGCTAGGGTTTGTGTTAGGGTTAGGGCTAGGGCTAGGGCTAGGGTTAGTGTTAGGGTTAGTGTTAGGGTTAGGTTTAGGTGTAGGGTTAGGGTTAGACTTAGGGGCAGGTTTAGGGGTAGGGCTAGGGTTAGTTGTAGTGTTAGAGCTAGGGCTAGGGCTAGGGCTTGGGATAGGGATAGGGATAGGGATAGGGATAGGGATAGGGTTAGTGTTAGTGTTAGTGTTAGGGCTAGGGCTAGGGTTAGGGTTAGGGTTAGGGTTAGGGTTAGGGTTAGGGTTAGGGCTAGGGTTAGGTTTAGGGCTAGGGCTAGGGTTAGGGTTAGGGTTCGGGCTAGGATTAGGGCTAGGGTTAGGGCTAGGGCTAGGGCTAGGTAACGGTTAGGGCTAGGGTTAGAGCTAGAGCTAGGACTAGGGTTAGGGTTCAGGTTCAGGTTCAGTTTAGGGTTACAGTTTGGGTTAGGGGCAGGGGTAGGGGTAGGGGTATGGTTACGGCTAGGCCTAGGGTTAGGGTTAGGGCTAGGGTTAGGTTTAGGGTTAGCGTTAGAGTTAGGATTAGCGCTAGGGTTAGGGTTATGGTTAGGGTTAGGGCTAGGTTCAGGTTTAGGGCTCGGGTTAGTGTTATGTTTAGGGTTACGGTTCTGGTTAGGGTTTGGGTTAGGGTTAGGGTTAGTGGTAGGGGTTGGGTTAGGGCTAGGGTTAGGGTTTGGGCTAGGATTAGGGTTAGGGTTACAGTTAGTGAGAGGGATAGGGCTAAGACTAGGGTTAGGGTGAGATTTAGGTTTAGGGATATGTTTTTTTGTTAGGGTTAGGGTTATGGTTAGCGTTAGGATTAGGGTTAGGGCTAGGGTTAGGTCGAGGGTTAGGGTTAGGGTTAGGGTTAGGGTTATGGTTAGGTTTAGGGTTAAGGTTAGAGTTAGGGTTAGGGTTAGGGTTTGGGTTAGGGTTAGGGTTAGTGTTCCGGCTAGGGCTAGGGCTAGGGTTACTGCTAGGGCTACGGTTAGGCCTAGGGTTAGGGCTAGGGTTAGGGCTTGGGTTAGGTTTAGGGTTAGGGCTAGGGCTAGGGCAAGGGTTAGGGCAAGGGCTATGGTTAGGGTTAGGGTTAGGGTTAGGGTTAGGGTGAGGGTGAGGGTTAGGGCTAGGGCTAGGGCTAGGGCTAGGGCTAGGGCTAGGGCTAGGGCAAGGGTTAGGGCAAGGGCTATGGTTAGGGTTAGAGTTCGGGTTAGGGTTACGGTTGGGGTTAGGGTGAGGGTCAGGACTAGGGTTAGGGTGAGGGTTAGGGTTAGTGTTAGGGCCAGGGTTAGCATTAGGGTCAGGGCTACAGTTAGGGTTACGGGTAGGGGTAGGGGTAGGATTAGGGTAGGGTTAGGGTTACGGCTATGGTTAGGGTTAGGGCTCGGACACGGGTTAGGGCTAAGGCTAGGGCTAGTGTTAGGGTTAGAGGTATGGCTAGGGCTTCGGCTAGGGCAAGGGTTAGGGTTAGGGTTAGGGTTAGGGTTAGGTATAGGGTGAGGGCTAGGGTTAGGGTGAGGGTTCTGGTTAGTGTTAGGGCTAGGGTAAGCATTAGGGTTAGGGCTACGGTTATGGTTAGGGTTTGTATTAGGGTTAGTGGTAGGCTTTGGGTTAGGGTAAGGTCTAGGGTTAGGGCTAGGGTTAGGGTTAATGTTAGGGCTAGGGCTAGGATTAGGTTTGGGGTTACGGTTAGGGTTACGGTTAGGGTTAGGGTTAGGGTTAGGGTTAGGGTTAGAGTTAGGGCTAGGGTTGGGTTTGGGGTTAGGGTTAGGGTTTGAGTTTGGGTTCGGTTCGGGTTAGGGTTAGGGTTAGGGTTTGGGGTAGATTTATGGTTTGGGTTAGGGTTAGGGTTGCGGTTGGGGTTAGGTTTAGGGCTAGGGCTAGGGCTCGGGCTAAGTTTAAAGCTAGGGCTAGGGCTAGGGTTAGGGTTAGCGTTAGGGTTAGCACTAGGGCTAGGGTTAGGGGTAGGGGTAGGGTTAGGATTAGGGTTAGCGCGAGGGCTGGGGTTAGGGTTAGGGTTAGGGGTAGGGTTAGGGTTAGGGTTAGGGTTAGGGCTAGGGTTAGGTTTAGGGCTAGCGATAGGTTTAGGGATCGGTTCTGGGCTAGGGTTAGATTTAGGGTTAAGGCTCGGGATAGGGCTAGGGATAGGGCTAGGGCTAGGTCTAAGGCTAGGGTTCGGGTTAGGGCTAGGGTTCGGGTTAGGGCTAGAGTTCGGGTTAGGGTTAGGGTGGGGTTAGGGCTACGGCTAGGGTTAGGGCTTGGGTTTGGGTTAGGGTTAGGGTTAGGGTTAGGGTTAGGGCTAGGGCTAGGGCTAGGACTAGGGATAGGGATAGGGATAGGGATAGGGATAGGGATAGGACTAGGGATAGGGATAGGGCTAGGGCTAGGGCAAGGGTTAGGTCAAGGGCTATTGTTACGGTTAGGGTTAGGGTCAGTGTGAGGGCTATGGTTAGGGTGAGGGTGACGGTGAGGGTTACGGCTAGGGTTAGCATTAGGGTTAGGGCTGGCGTTAGCGTTAGAGTTAGGTTTAGGTTAAGGGTTAGGGTTAGGGTTAGGGTTAGGGTTAGGGCTAGGGCTAGGGCTACGGTTAGGGCTAGCGTTATGGCTAGGGTTAGGGTTCGGTGAGGTTTAGGGTTAGGAGTAGAGTTAGGGTTAGGGTGAGGGCTAGGTTTAGGGTGAGGGTTAGTTTTAGGGTTTGGGTTAGGGCTAGGGTTATCATTAGGGTTAGGGCTAGGGTTAGGGTTAGGTTTATGATTATGGTTAGGGTTTTGGTTAGGTTTAGTGGTAGGCTTTGGGTTAGGGTTAGGACTAGGGTTTGGGTTAGGGTTTGGGTTAGGGTTAGGGTTAGGATTAGGGCTAGGGCTAGTCTTAGGGCTAGGGCTAGGGCTAGGGTAACGGTTAGGACATGCGTTAGAGCTAGAGTTAGGGCTAGCGTTAGGGTTCAGGTTCAGTTTAGGGTTACAGTTTGAGTTAGGGGTAGGGGTAGGGTAGGGCTAGGGCTTGGGTTAGGGCTAGGCCTAGGGTTAGAATTAGGGCTAAGGTTAGGTTTAGGGTTAGGGTTAGCGTTAGGGTTAGCGCTAGGGTTACGTTTAGGGTTAGGGATAGGGTTAGGTTTAGGGCTCGGGTTAAGGTTAGGGTTACGGTTATGGTTAGGGTTTGGGTTAGGGTTAGGGTTAGTGGTAGGGGTTGGGTTAGGGTTAGGGCTAGGGTCAGGGTTGGGGCTAGGGTTAGGGTTAGGGTTATTGTAAGTGAGAGGGTTAGGGCTAAGCCTAGGGTTATGCTTAGGGTTAGGGATACTGTTTGGGTTAGGGTTAGGGTTAGGGTAAGGGTTTGGGTTAGGGTTAGGGCTAGGGTGAGTTTTAGGGTTAGGGTTAGGGTTAGGGTTAGTTCTAGGGTTAGGGTTATCGTTAGGGTGACGCTTTGGGCTAGGCTTAGGGTTAGGGTTAGGGTTAGGGTTAGGGTTAGGGTTCGGGCTAGGGCTAGGGTTAGGGCTAGGGCTAGGGCTACGGATAGGGCTAGGATAAGGTCTAGGGTTAGGGCTAGGGCTAGGGTAAGGGTTAGGGCTAGGGTTAGAACTAGAGCTAGGGCTAGGATTAGGGTTAGGGTTACAGTTAGTGAGAGGGTTAGGGCTAAGGCTAGTGTTAGGGAGAGATTTAGGTTTAGGGATATGGTTTTTTGTTAGGGTTAGGGTTATGGTTAGCGTTAGGATTAGGGTTAGGGCTAGGGTTAGGTCGACGGTTAGGGTTAGGGTTAGGGTTAGGGTTAGGGTTAGGGTTAGGGTTAGTGTTCGGGCTAGGGCTAAGGTTACTGCTAGGGCTACGGTTAGGGCTAGGGTTAGGGCTAGGGTTAGGGCTTGGGTTAGGGTTAGGGTTCGGGCTAGGGCTAGGGCTAGGGCAAGGGTTAGGGCAAGGGCTATGGTTAGTGTTAGGGTTAGGTTTAGGGTTAGGTTTAGGGTGAGGGTTAGGGCTAGGGCTAGGGCTAGGGCTAGGGCAAGGGTTAGGGCAAGGACTATGATTAGGGTTAGAGTTCGGGTTAGGGTTACGGTTGGGGTTAGGGTGAGGGTCAGGACTAGGGTTAGGGTGAGGGTTAGGGTTAGTGTTAGGGCCAGGGTTAGCATTAGGGTCAGGGCTACGGTTAGGGTTAGGGGTAGGGGTAGGGGTACGATTAGGGTAGGGTTAGGGTTACGGCTATGGTTAGGGTTTGTATTAGGGTTAGTGGTAGGTTTTGGGTTAGGGTAAGGTCTAGGGTTAGGGCTAGGGCTAGGGTAAGGGTTAGGGCTAGGTTTAGAACTAGAGCTAGGGCTAGGGTTAGGGTTAGGGTTCAGTTTCAGTTTAGGGTTACAGTTTGGTTTAGGGGTAGGCATAGGGGTAGGGTTAGGTCTAGGCCTAGGGTTAGGGTTACGGCTATAGTTAGGTTTAGGGTTAGGGTTAGGGTTAGCGCTAGGGTTAGGCTTAGTGTTAGGGTCAGGGCTAGGGTTAGGTTTAGGGCTCGGGTTAGGTTTAGGGTTACGGTTCTGGTTCTGGTTAGGGTTTGGGTTAGCGTTACGGTTAGTTGTAGGTGTTGGGTTAGGGTTAGGGCTAGGGATAGAGTTTAGGCTAGGATTAGGGTTAGGTTACAGTTAGTGAGAGGGTTAGGGCTAAGGCTAGTGTAAGGGTGAGAGTTAGGTTTAGGGATATGGTTTTTTGTTAGGGTTAGGGTTATGGTTAGCGTTAGGATTAGGGCTAGGGCAAGGGTTAGGGCAAGGGCTATGGTTAGGGTTAGAGATCGGGTTAGGGTTACGGTTGGGGTTAGGGTGAGGGTCAGGACTAGGGTTAGGGTGAGGGTTAGGGTTAGTGTTAGGGCCAGGGTTCGCATTAGGGTCAGGGCTACGGTTAGGGTTATGGGAAGGGGTAGGGGTAGGATTAGGGTAGGGTTAGGGTTACGGCTATGGTTAGGGTTAGGGCTCGGACAAGGGTTAGGGCTAAGGCTAGGGCTAGTGTTAGGGTTAGGGCTATGGCTAGGGCTTGGGCTAGGGCAAGGGTTAGGGTTAGGGTTAGGGTTAGGTATAGGGTGAGGGCTAGGGTTAGGGTGAGGGTTCTGGTTAGTGTTAGAGCTAGGGTAAGCATTAGGGTTAGGGCTACAGTTATGGTTAGGGTTTGTATTAGGGTTAGTGGTAGGCTTTGGGTTAGGGTAAGGTCTAGGGTTAGGGCTAGGGCTAGGGTAAGGGTTAGGGCTAGGTTTAGAACTAGAGCTAGGGCTAAGGTTAGGGTTAGGGTTCAGTTTCAGTTTAGGGTTACAGTTTGGTTTAGGGGTAGGGGTAGGGGTAGGGTTAGGTCTAGGCCTAGGGTTAGGGTTAAGGCTATAGTTAGGTTTAGGGTTAGGGTTAGGGTTAGGGTTAGGGTTAGCGCTAGGGTTAGGCTTAGGGTTAGGGTTAGGGCTAGGGTTAGGTTTAGGGCTCGGGTTAGGTCTAGGGTTACGGTTCTGGTTCTGGTTAGGGTTTGGGTTAGCGTTACGGTTAGTGGTAGGTGTTGGGTTAGGGTTAGGGCTAGGGATAGAGTTTAGGCTAGGATTAGGGTTAGGTTACAGTTAGTGAGAGGGTTAGGGCTAAGGCTAGTGTTAGGGTGAGATTTAGGTTTAGGGATACGGTTTTTTGTTAGGGTTAGGGTTATGGTTAGCGTTAGGATTAGGGTTAGGGCTAGGGTTAGGTCGAGGGTTAGGGTTAGGGTTAAGGTTAGGGTTAGGGTTAAGGTTAGAGTTAGGGTTAGGGTTAGGGTTTGTGTTAGGGTTAGGGTTAGTGTTCGGGCTAGGGCTAGGGTTACTGCTAGGGCTACAGTTAGGGCTAAGGTTAGGGTTAGGGTTAGGGTTAGGGTTAGGGCTAGGGTTAGGGCTTGGGTTAGGGTTAGGGCTAGGGCTAGGGCTAGGGCAAGGGTTAGGCAAGGGCTATGGTTAGGGTTAGGGTTAGGGTTAGGGTTAGGGTTAGGGTTAGGGTTAGGGTGAGGGTTAGGGCTAGGGCTAGGGCAAGGGTTAGGGCAAGGGCTATGCTTAGGGTTAGAGTTAGGGTTAGGGTTAGGGTTAGGGTTAGGGCTAGGGTGAGGTTTAGGGTTAGGGTTAGGGTTAGGTCTAGGGTTAGGGTTATCGTTAGGGTGACGCTTTGGGCTAGGGTTAGGGTTAGGGTTAGGGTTAGGGTTAGGGTTCGGGTTCAGGTTCGGGCTAGGGCTAGGGTTAGGGCTAGGGCTAGGGCTAGGGCTACGTATAGGGCTAGCGTTAGGGCTAGGGTTAGGGCTTAGGTTAGGGTTAGGGTTAGGGTTAAGGTTTAGGGTTCAGGTTAGGTATAGGGTGAGGGCTAGGGTTAGGGTGAGGGTTCTGGTTAGTGTTAGGGCTAGGGTTAGGGTTAGCATTAGGGTTAGGTCTACGGTTATGGTTAGGGTTTGTGTTAGGGTTAGTGGTAGGCTTTGAGTTAGGTTAAGGTCTAGGGTTAGGGCTAGGGCTAGGGTCAGGGTTAGGGCTAGGTTTAAAACTAGAGCTAGGGCTAGGGTTAGGGTTAGGGTTCAGTTTTAGTTTAGGGTTACAGTTTGGTTTAGGGGTAGGGGTAGGGGTAGGGTTAGGTCTAGGCCTAGGGTTTGGGTTAAGGCTATAGTTAGGGTTAGGGTTAGGGTTAGGGTTAGCGCTAGGGTTAGGCTTAGGGTTAGGGTTAGGGCTAGGGTTAGGTTTAGGGCTCGGGTTAGGGTTAGGGTTACGGTTCTGGTTCTGGTTAGGGTTTGGGTTAGCGTTAGGGTTAGTGGTAGGTGTTGGGTTAGGGTTAGGGCTAGGGATAGAGTTTAGGCTAGGATTAGGGTTAGGGTTACAGTTAGTGAGAGGGTTAGGGCTAAGGCTAGTGTTAGGGTGAGAGTTAGGTTTAGGGATATGGTTTTTTGTTAGGGTTAGGGTTATGGTTAGCGTTAGGATTAGGGTTAGGGCTAGGGTTAGGTGGAGGGTTAGGGTTAGGGTTAGGGTTAGGGTTAGGGTTAGGGTTAAGGTTAGAGTTAGGTTTAGGGTTAGGGTTAGGGTTTGGGTTAGGGTTAGTGTTCAGGCTAGGGCTAGGGTTACTGCTAGGGCTACGGTAAGGGCTAGGGTTAGGGCTAGGGGTAGGGCTTGGGTTAGGGTTAGGGTTAGGGCTAGGGCTAGGGCTAGGGCAAGGGTTAGGGCAAGGGCTATGGTTAGGGTTAGGGTTAGGGTTAGGGTTAGGGTTAGGGTGAGGGTTAGGGCTCGGGCTAGGGCTAGGGCTAGGGCAAGGGTTAGGGCAATGGCTATGGTTAGGGTTAGAGATCGGGTTAGGGTTACGGTTGGGGTTAGGGTGAGGGTCAGGACTAGGGTTAGGGTGAGGGTTAGGGTTAGTGTTAGGGCCAGGGTTAGCATTAGGGTCAGGGCTACGGTTAGGGTTATGGGAAGGGGTAGGGGTAGGATTAGGGTAGGGTTAGGGTTACGGCTATGGTTAGGGTTAGGGCTCGGACAAGGGTTAGGGCTAAGGCTAGGGCTAGTGTTAGGGTTAGGGCTATGGCTAGGGCTTGGGCTAGGGCAAGGGTTAGGGTTAGGGTTAGGGTTAGGTATAGGGTGAGGGCTAGGGTTAGGGTGAGGGTTCTGGTTAGTGTTAGGGCTAGGGTAAGCATTAGGGTTAGGGCTACGGTTATGGTTAGGGTTTGTATTAGGGTTAGTGGTAGGCTTTGGGTTAGGGAAAGGTCTAGGGTTAGGGCTAGGGCTAGGGTAAGGGTTAGGGCTAGGTTTAGAACTAGAGCTAGGGCTAGGGTTAGGGTTAGGGTTCAGTTTCAGTTTAGGGTTACAGTTTGGTTTAGGGGTAGGGGTAGGGGTAGGGGTAGGTCTAGGCCTAGGCTTAGGGTTAAGGCTATAGTTAGGTTTAGGGTTAGGGTTAGGGTTAGCGCTAGGGTTAGGCTTAGGTTTAGGGTTAGGGCTAGGGTTAGGTTTAGGGCTCGGGTTAGGTCTAGGGTTACGGT
>NC_139475.1:17455000-17470000 GCF_057233095.1 Heloderma suspectum
GGGTTAGGGTTAGGCTTAGGGTTACGGTTGTGGTTGCGGTTGGTGTTGTGGTTGGGGTTGGGGTTAGGGTTTGAGTTCGGGTTCGGTTCGGGTTAGGGTTAGGGTTAGGGTTAGGGTTAGGGTTGGGGTTGGGGTTAGGTTTAGGGCTAGGGCTAGGGCTAGGGCTAGGGCTAGGGTTAAAGCTAGGACTAGGGCTAGGGTTAGGGTTAGCGTTAGGGTTAGCGCTAGGGCTAGGGTTAGGGTTAGGGGTAGGGTTAGGGTTAGGGTTAGTGCTAGGGCTAGGGTTAGGGGTAGGGGTAGGGTTAGGGTTAGGGTTAGGGTTAGGGCTAGGGTTAGGTTTAGGGGTAGGGATAGGTTTAGGGATAGGGTCTGGGCTAGGGTTAGGTTTAGGGTTACGGCTCGGGCTAGGGCTAGGGATAGGGCTAGGGCTAGGTCTAGGGCTAGGGTTAGCGTTACGGTTAGGGCTAGGGTTCGGGTTAGGGCTAGGGTTCGGGTTAGGGTTAGGGTGGGGTTAGGGCTACGGCTAGGGTTAGGGCTTGGGTTAGGGTTAGGGTTAGGGTTAGGATTAGGGCTAGGGCTAGTCTTAGGGCTAGGGCTAGGGCTGGGTAACTGTTAGGACATGCGTTAGAGCTAGATTTAGGGCTAGCGTTAGGGTTCAGGTTCAGTTTAGGGTTACAGTTTGAGTTAGGGGTAGGGGTAGGGTAGGGCTAGGGCTAGGGTTAGGGCTAGGCCTAGGGTTAGAATTAGGGCTAAGGTTAGGTTTAGGGTTAGGGTTAGCGTTAGGGTTAGCGCTAGGGTTACGTTTAGGGTTAGGGATAGCGTTAGGTTTAGGGCTCGGGTTAGGGTTAGGGTTACGGTTATGGTTAGGGTTTGGGTTAGGGTTAGGGTTAGTGGTAGGGGTTGGGTTAGGGTTAGGGCTAGGGTCAGGGTTGGGGCTAGGGTTAGGGTTAGGGTTATTGTAAGTGAGAGGCTTAGGGCTAAGCCTAGGGTTATGGTTAGGGTTAGGGATACTGTTTCGGTTAGGATTAGGGTTAGGGTTAGGGTTAGGGTAAGGGTTAGGGTTAGGGTTAGGGTTAGGGTTAGGGTTAGGGCTAGGGTGAGGTTTAGGGTTAGGGTTAGGGTTAGGGTTAGGGTTAGGTCTAGGGTTAGGGTTATCGTTAGGGTGACGCTTTGGGCTAGGGTTAGGGTTAGGGTTAGGGTTAGGGTTAGGGTTCGGGTTCGGGTTCGGGCTAGGGCTAGGGTTAGGGCTAGGGCTAGGGCTACGGATAGGGCTAGGGTTAGGGCTAGGGTTAGGTCTTAGGTTAGGGTTAGGGTTAGGGTTAGGTTTATGGTTCGGGTTAGGTATAGGGTGAGGGCTAGGGTTAGGGTGAGGGTTCTGGTTAGTGTTAGGGCTAGGGTTAGCATTAGGGTTAGGGCTACGGTTATGGTTAGGGTTTGTGTTAGGGTTAGTGGTAGGCTTTGAGTTAGGGTAAGGTCTAGGGTTAGGGCTAGGGCTAGTGTTAGGGTTAGGGCTAGGTTTAGAACTAGAGCTAGGGCTAGGGTTAGGGTTAGGGTTCAGTTTTAGTTTAGGGTTACAGTTTGGTTTAGGGGTAGGGGTAGGGGTAGGGGTAGGTCTAGGCCTAGGGTTTGGGTTAAGGCTATAGTTAGGGTTAGGGTTAGGGTTAGGGTTAGCGCTAGGGTTAGGCTTAGGGTTAGGGTTAGGGCTAGGGTTAAGTTTAGGACTCGGGTTAGGGTTAGGGTTACGGTTCTGGTTCTGGTTAGGGTTTGGGTTAGCGTTAGGGTTAGGGTTAGTGGTAGGTGTTGGGTTAGGGTTAGGGCTAGGGATAGAGTTTAGGCTAGGATTAGGGTTAGGGTTACAGTTAGTGAGAGGGTTAGGGCCAAGGCTAGTGTTAGGGTGAGATTTAGGTTTAGGGATATTTTTTTTGTTAGGGTTAGGGTTATGGTTAGCGTTAGGATTAGGGTTAGGGCTAGGGTTAGGTCGAGGGCTATTGTTACAGTTAGGGTTAGGGTCAGTGTGAGGGCTATGGTTAGGGTGAGGGTGAGGATGAGGGTTACGGCTAGGGTTAGCATTAGGGTTAGGGCTGGCGTTAGCGTTAGAGTTAGGTTTAGGTTTAGGGTTAGGGTTAGGGTTAGGGTTAGGGTTAGGGCTAGGGCTAGACCTACGGTTAGGGCTAGCGTTATGGCTAGGGTTAGGGTTCGGTGAGGTTTAGGGTTAGGAGTAGATTTAGGGTTAGGGTGAGGGCTAAGTTTAGGGTGAGGGTTAGTTTTAGGGTTTGGGTTAGGGCTAGGGTTATCATTAGGGTTAGGGCTAGGGTTAGGGTTAGGTTTATGATTATGGTTAGGGTTTTGGTTAGGTTTAGTGGTAGGCTTTGGGTTAGGGTTAGGGCTAGGGTTTGGGTTAGGGTTTGGGTTAGGGTTAGGGTTAGGATTAGGGCTAGGGCTAGTGTTAGGGCTAGGGCTAGGGCTAGGTTAATGGTTAGGACATGCGTGAGAGCTAGATTTAGGGCTAGCGTTAGGGTTCAGGTTCAGTTTAGGGTTACAGTTTGAGTTAGGGGTAGGGGTAGGATAGGGCTAGGGCTAGGGTTAGGGCTAGGCCTAGGGTTAGAATTAGGGCTAAGGTTAGGTTTAGGCTTAGGCTTAGCGTTAGGGTTAGCGCTAGGGTTACGTTTAGGGTTAGGGATAGGGTTAAGTTTAGGGCTCGGGTTAGGGTTAGGGTTACGGTTATGGTTAGGGTTAGGGTTAGGGTTAGTGGTAGGGGTTGGGTTAGGGTTAGGGCTAGGGTCAGGGTTGGGGCTAGGGTTAGGGTTAGGGTTATTGTAAGTGAGAGGGTTAGGGCTAAGCCTAGGGTTATGCTTAGGGTTAGGGATACTGTTTGGGTTAGGGTTAGGGTTAGGGTAAGGGTTTGGGTTAGGGTTAGGGCTAGGGTGAGGTTTAGGGTTAGGGTTAGGGTTAGGGTTAGGTCTAGGGTTAGGGTTATCGTTAGGGTGACGCTTTGGGCTAGGGTTAGGGTTAGGTTTAGGGTTAGGGTTAGGGTTCGGGCTAGGGCTAGGGTTAGGGCTAGGGCTAGGGCTACGGATAGGGCTAGGGTAAGGTCTAGGGTTAGGGCTAGGGCTAGGGAAAGGGTTAGGGCTAGGGTTAGAACTAGAGCTAGGGCTAGGATTAGGGTTAGGGTTACAGTTAGTGAGAGGGTTAGGGCTAAGGCTAGTGTTAGGGTGAGATTTAGGTTTAGGAATATGGTTTTTTGTTAGGGTTAGGGTTATGGTTAGCGTTAGGATTAGGGTTAGGGCTAGGGTTAGGGTTAAGGTTAGGGTTAGGGTTAGGGTTAGGGTTTGGGTTAGGGTTAGGGTTAGTGTTCGGGCTAGGGCTAGGGTTAATGCTAGGGCTACGGTTAGGGCTAGGGTTAGGGCTAGGGTTAGGGCTTGGGTTGGGGTTAGGGTTAGGGCTATGGCTAGGGCAAGGGTTAGGGCAAGGGCTATGTTTAGGTTTAGGGTTAGGGTTAGGGTTAGGGTTAGGGTGAGGGTTAGGGCTAGGGCTAGGGCTAGGGCTAGGGCAAGGGTTAGGGCAAGGACTATGATTAGGGTTAGAGTTCGGGTTAGGGTTATGGTTGGGGTTAGGGTGAGGGTCAGGACTAGGGTTAGCGTGAGGGTTAGGGTTAGGGTTACGGCTATGGTTAGGGTTAGGGCTCGGACAAGGGTTAGGGCTAAGGCTAGGGCTAGTGTTAGGGTTAGGGCTATGGCTAGGGCAAGGGTTAAGGTTAGGGTTAGGGTTAGGTATAGGGTGAGGGCTAGGGTTAGGGTGAGGGTTCTGGTTAGTGTTAGGGCTAGGGTAAGCATTAGGGTTAGGGCTACGGTTATGGTTAGGGTTGGTATTAGGGTTAGTGGTAGGCTTTGGGTTAGGGTAAGGTCTAGGGTTAGGGCTAGGGCTAGGGTAAGGGTTAGGGCTAGGTTTAGAACTAGAGCTAGGGCTAGGATTAGGGTTAGGGTTCAGTTTCAGTTTAGGGTTACAATTTGGTTTAGGGGTAGGCATAGGGGTAGGGTTAGGTCTAGGCCTAGGGTTAGGGTTAAGGCTATAGTTAGGTTTAGGGTTAGGGTTAGGGTTAGCGCTAGGGTTAGGCTTAGGGTTAGGGTTAGGGCTAGGGTTAGGTTTAGGGCTCGGGTTAGGTTTTGGGTTACTGTTCTGGTTCTGGTTAGGGTTTGGGTTAGCGTTACGGTTAGTGGTAGGTGTTGGGTTAGGGTTAGGGATAGGGATAGAGTTTAGGCTATGATTAGGGTTAGGTTACAGTTAGTGAGAGGGTTAGGGCTAAGGCTAGTGTTAGGGTTAGGCTTAGGTTTAGGGATATGGTTTGGGTTAGGCTTAGGGTTAGGGCTAGGGTTAGGGTTAGGGTTAGGGTTAGGGTTAGGTCTAGGGTTAGGGTTAGGGTTATGGTTAGGGTTAGGGTTAGGGTTAGGGTTAGGGTTAGGGTTAGGGTTAGTGTTAGGGTTAGGGTTAGGGTTCGGGCTAGGGCTAGGGTTAGGGCTAGGGCTATGGTTACGACTAGGGTTAGGGCTAGGGTTAGGGCTACGGCAAGGGTTACGGCAAGGGCTATGGTTAGGGTTATGGTTGGGGTTAGGGTTAGTGTCAGGGTTAGGGTGAGGGCTAGGGTTAGGGTGAGGGTTAGGGTTAGTGTTAGGGCTAGGGTTAGCATTAGGGTTAGGGCTACGGTTAGGGTCAGGGTTAGGGCTATGGTTATGGTTAGGGTTTGGGTTAGGGTTTGTGGTAGGCTTTGGGTTAGGGTTAGGTCTAGGGTTAGGGTTTGGGCTAAGGTTAGGGTTAGGGTTATGGCTAGGGTTAGGGTTTGGGTTAGGTTTAGGATTTGGGTTAGAGTTAGGGTTAGGGCTAGGGTTAGGTTTAGGGTTAGGGTTAGGGTTAGGGCTGGGGTTGGGGTTGAGGTTAGGGTGAGGGTTACGGTTGGGGTTGTGGTTGGTGTCGTGTTGTGGTTGGGGTTGGGGTTAGGGTTTGAGTTTGGGTTCGGGTTCCGGATAGGGTTAGAATTAGTGTTAGGGTTAGGGTTAGGGCTAGGGCTAGGGTTAGGGTTAGGGTTAGGGCTAGGGCTAGGGCTACGGATAGGGCTAGGGTTAGGGCTAGGGTTAGGGCTTAGGTTAGGGTTAGGGTTAGGGTTAGGGTTAGGGTTCGGGTTAGGTATAGGTTGAGGGCTAGGGTTAGGGTGAGGGTTCTGGTTAGTGTTAGGGCTAGGGTTAGCATTAGGGTTAGGGCTACGGTTATGGTTAGGGTTTGTGTTAGGGTTAGTGGTAGGCTTTGAGTTAGGGTAAGGTCTAGGGTTAGGGCTAGGGCTAGGGTCAGGGTTAGGGCTAGGTTTAGAACTAGAGCTAGGGCTAGGGTTAGGGTTAGGGTTCAGTTTTAGTTTAGGGTTACAGTTTGGTTTAGGGGTAGGGGTAGGGGTAGGGGTAGGTCTAGGCCTAGGGTTTGGGTTAAGGCTATAGTTAGGTTTAGGGTTAGGGTTAGGGTTAGCGCTAGGGTTAGGCTTAGGGTTAGGGTTAGGGGTAGGGTTAGGTTTAGGGCTCGGGTTAGGGTTAGGGTTACGGTTCTGGTTCTGGTTAGGGTTTGGGTTAGCGTTAGGGTTAGGGTTAGTGGTAGGTGTTGGGTTAGGGTTAGTGCTAGGTATAGAGTTTAGGCTAGGATTAGGGTTAGGGTTAGGGTTAGGGTTAGGGCTAGGGCTAGGGCTATGGTTAGGGTTAGGGTTAGGGTTAGGGTTAGGGTTAGGGCTCGGGCTAGGGCTAGGGCTAGGGCAAGGGTTAGGGCAAGGGCTATGGTTAGGGTTAGAGATCGGGTTAGGGTTACGGTTGGGGTTAGGGTGAGGGTCAGGACTAGGGTTAGGGTGAGGGTTAGGGTTAGTGTTAGGCCCAGGGTTAGCATTAGGGTCAGGGCTACGGTTAGGGTTATGGGAAGGGGTAGGGGTAGGATTAGGGTAGGGTTAGGGTTACGGCTATGGTTAGGGTTAGGGCTCGGACAAGGGTTAGGGCTAAGTCTAGGGCTAGTGTTAGGGTTAGGGCTATGGCTAGGGCTTGGGCTAGGGCAAGGGTTAGGGTTAGGGTTAGGGTTAGGTATAGGGTGAGGGCTAGGGTTAGGGTGAGGGTTTGTATTAGGGTTAGTGGTAGGCTTTGGGTTAGGGTAAGGTCTAGGGTTAGGGCGAGGGTTAGGGTTAGGGTTCAGTTTCAGTTTAGGGTTACAGTTTGGTTTAGGGGTAGGGGTAGGGGTAGGGTTAGGTCTAGGCCTAGGGTTAGGGTTAAGGCTATAGTTAGGTTTAGGGTTAGGGTTAGGGTTAGCGCTAGGGTTAGGCTTAGGGTTAGGGTTAGGGCTAGGGTTAGGTTTAGGGCTCGGGTTAGGTTTAGGGTTACGGTTCTGGTTCTGGTTAGGGTTTGGGTTAGCGTTACGGTTAGTGGTAGGTGTTGGGTTAGGGTTAGGGCTAGGGATAGAGTTTAGGCTAGGATTAGGGTTAGGTTACAGTTAGTGAGAGGGTTAGGGCTAAGGCTAGTGTTAGGGTGAGATTTAGGTTTAGGGATACGGTTTTTTGTTAGGGTTAGGGTTATGGTTAGCGTTAGGATTAGGGTTAGGGCTAGGGTTAGGTCGAGGGTTAGGGTTAGGGTTAAGGTTAGGGTTAGGGTTAAGTTTAGAGTTAGGGTTAGGGTTAGGGTTTGTGTTAGGGTTAGGGTTAGTGTTCGGGCTAGGGCTAGGGTTACTGCTAGGGCTACAGTTAGGGCTAAGGTTAGGGCTAGGGTTAGGGCTAGGGTTAGGGCTTGGGTTAGGGTTAGGGCTAGGGCTAGGGCTAGGGCAAGGGTTAGGCAAGGGCTATGGTTAGGGTTAGGGTTAGGGTTAGGGTTAGGGTTAGGGTTGGGGTTAGGGTGAGGGTCAGGGCTAGGGTTAGGGTGAGGGTTAGGGTTAGTGTTAGGTCCAGGGTTAGCATTAGGGTCAGGGCTACGGTTAGGGTTAGGGGTAGGGGTAGGGGTAGGATTAGGGTAGGGTTAGGGTTACGGCTATGGTTAGGGTTAGGGTTAGGGTTAGGGTTAGAGTTAGGGCAAGGGTTAGGGCTAGAGTTCAGGTTAGGTTTAGGGTAGGGTTAGGGCTAGGGCTAGGGTTAGGGTTAGGGTTAGGGTTAGGTTTAGGGCGAGGGCTAGGGCTAGGGTTTGTGTTAGGGTTAGGGCTAGGGCTAGGGCTAGGGTTAGTGTTAGGGTTAGTGTTAGGGTTAGGTTTAGGTGTAGGGTTAGGGTTAGACTTAGGGGCAGGTTTAGGGGTAGGGCTAGGGTTAGTTGTAGTGTTAGAGCTAGGGCTAGGGCTTGGGATAGGGATAGGGATAGGGATAGGGATAGGGATAGGGATAGGGTTAGTGTTAGTGTTAGTGTTAGTGTTAGTGTTAGGGCTAGGGCTAGGGTTAGGGTTAGGGTTAGGGTTAGGGTTAGGGTTAGGGTTAGGGCTAGGGTTAGGTTTAGGGCTAGGGCTAGGGTTAGGGTTAGGGTTCGGGCTAGGATTAGGGCTAGGGTTAGGGCTAGGGCTAGGGCTAGGTAACGGTTAGGGCTAGGGTTAGAGCTAGAGCTAGGACTAGGGTTAGGGTTCAGGTTCAGGTTCAGTTTAGGGTTACAGTTTGGGTTAGGGGCAGGGGTAGGGGTAGGGGTATGGTTACGGCTAGGCCTAGGGTTAGGGTTAGGGCTAGGGTTAGGTTTAGGGTTAGCGTTAGAGTTAGGATTAGCGCTAGGGTTAGGGTTATGGTTAGGGTTAGGGCTAGGTTCAGGTTTAGGGCTCGGGTTAGTGTTATGTTTAGGGTTACGGTTCTGGTTAGGGTTTGGGTTAGGGTTAGGGTTAGTGGTAGGGGTTGGGTTAGGGCTAGGGTTAGGGTTTGGGCTAGGATTAGGGTTAGGGTTACAGTTAGTGAGAGGGATAGGGCTAAGACTAGGGTTAGGGTGAGATTTAGGTTTAGGGATATGTTTTTTTGTTAGGGTTAGGGTTATGGTTAGCGTTAGGATTAGGGTTAGGGCTAGGGTTAGGTCGAGGGTTAGGGTTAGGGTTAGGGTTAGGGTTATGGTTAGGTTTAGGGTTAAGGTTAGAGTTAGGGTTAGGGTTAGGGTTTGGGTTAGGGTTAGTGTTCCGGCTAGGGCTAGGGCTAGGGTTACTGCTAGGGCTACGGTTAGGCCTAGGGTTAGGGCTAGGGTTAGGGCTTGGGTTAGGTTTAGGGTTAGGGCTAGGGCTAGGGCAAGGGTTAGGGCAAGGGCTATGGTTAGGGTTAGGGTTAGGGTTAGGGTTAGGGTGAGGGTGAGGGTTAGGGCTAGGGCTAGGGCTAGGGCTAGGGCTAGGGCTAGGGCTAGGGCAAGGGTTAGGGCAAGGGCTATGGTTAGGGTTAGAGTTCGGGTTAGGGTTACGGTTGGGGTTAGGGTGAGGGTCAGGACTAGGGTTAGGGTGAGGGTTAGGGTTAGTGTTAGGGCCAGGGTTAGCATTAGGGTCAGGGCTACAGTTAGGGTTACGGGTAGGGGTAGGGGTAGGATTAGGGTAGGGTTAGGGTTACGGCTATGGTTAGGGTTAGGGCTCGGACACGGGTTAGGGCTAAGGCTAGGGCTAGTGTTAGGGTTAGAGGTATGGCTAGGGCTTCGGCTAGGGCAAGGGTTAGGGTTAGGGTTAGGGTTAGGGTTAGGTATAGGGTGAGGGCTAGGGTTAGGGTGAGGGTTCTGGTTAGTGTTAGGGCTAGGGTAAGCATTAGGGTTAGGGCTACGGTTATGGTTAGGGTTTGTATTAGGGTTAGTGGTAGGCTTTGGGTTAGGGTAAGGTCTAGGGTTAGGGCTAGGGTTAGGGTTAATGTTAGGGCTAGGGCTAGGATTAGGTTTGGGGTTACGGTTAGGGTTACGGTTAGGGTTAGGGTTAGGGTTAGGGTTAGGGTTAGAGTTAGGGCTAGGGTTGGGTTTGGGGTTAGGGTTAGGGTTTGAGTTTGGGTTCGGTTCGGGTTAGGGTTAGGGTTAGGGTTTGGGGTAGATTTATGGTTTGGGTTAGGGTTAGGGTTGCGGTTGGGGTTAGGTTTAGGGCTAGGGCTAGGGCTCGGGCTAAGTTTAAAGCTAGGGCTAGGGCTAGGGTTAGGGTTAGCGTTAGGGTTAGCACTAGGGCTAGGGTTAGGGGTAGGGGTAGGGTTAGGATTAGGGTTAGCGCGAGGGCTGGGGTTAGGGTTAGGGTTAGGGGTAGGGTTAGGGTTAGGGTTAGGGTTAGGGCTAGGGTTAGGTTTAGGGCTAGCGATAGGTTTAGGGATCGGGTCTGGGCTAGGGTTAGATTTAGGGTTAAGGCTCGGGATAGGGCTAGGGATAGGGCTAGGGCTAGGTCTAAGGCTAGGGTTAGGGTTAGGGCTAGGGTTCGGGTTAGGGCTAGAGTTCGGGTTAGGGTTAGGGTGGGGTTAGGGCTACGGCTAGGGTTAGGGCTTGGGTTTGGGTTAGGGTTAGGGTTAGGGTTAGGGTTAGGGCTAGGGCTAGGGCTAGGACTAGGGATAGGGATAGGGATAGGGATAGGGATAGGGATAGGGATAGGACTAGGGATAGGGATAGGGCTAGGGCTAGGGCAAGGGTTAGGTCAAGGGCTATTGTTACGGTTAGGGTTAGGGTCAGTGTGAGGGCTATGGTTAGGGTGAGGGTGACGGTGAGGGTTACGGCTAGGGTTAGCATTAGGGTTAGGGCTGGCGTTAGCGTTAGAGTTAGGTTTAGGTTAAGGGTTAGGGTTAGGGTTAGGGTTAGGGTTAGGGCTAGGGCTAGGGCTACGGTTAGGGCTAGCGTTATGGCTAGGGTTAGGGTTCGGTGAGGTTTAGGGTTAGGAGTAGAGTTAGGGTTAGGGTGAGGGCTAGGTTTAGGGTGAGGGTTAGTTTTAGGGTTTGGGTTAGGGCTAGGGTTATCATTAGGGTTAGGGCTAGGGTTAGGGTTAGGTTTATGATTATGGTTAGGGTTTTGGTTAGGTTTAGTGGTAGGCTTTGGGTTAGGGTTAGGACTAGGGTTTGGGTTAGGGTTTGGGTTAGGGTTAGGGTTAGGATTAGGGCTAGGGCTAGTCTTAGGGCTAGGGCTAGGGCTAGGGTAACGGTTAGGACATGCGTTAGAGCTAGAGTTAGGGCTAGCGTTAGGGTTCAGGTTCAGTTTAGGGTTACAGTTTGAGTTAGGGGTAGGGGTAGGGTAGGGCTAGGGCTAGGGTTAGGGCTAGGCCTAGGGTTAGAATTAGGGCTAAGGTTAGGTTTAGGGTTAGGGTTAGCGTTAGGGTTAGCGCTAGGGTTACGTTTAGGGTTAGGGATAGGGTTAGGTTTAGGGCTCGGGTTAGGGTTAGGGTTACGGTTATGGTTAGGGTTTGGGTTAGGGTTAGGGTTAGTGGTAGGGGTTGGGTTAGGGTTAGGGCTAGGGTCAGGGTTGGGGCTAGGGTTAGGGTTAGGGTTATTGTAAGTGAGAGGGTTAGGGCTAAGCCTAGGGTTATGCTTAGGGTTAGGGATACTGTTTGGGTTAGGGTTAGGGTTAGGGTAAGGGTTTGGGTTAGGGTTAGGGCTAGGGTGAGTTTTAGGGTTAGGGTTAGGGTTAGGGTTAGTTCTAGGGTTAGGGTTATCGTTAGGGTGACGCTTTGGGCTAGGCTTAGGGTTAGGGTTAGGGTTAGGGTTAGGGTTAGGGTTCGGGCTAGGGCTAGGGTTAGGGCTAGGGCTAGGGCTACGGATAGGGCTAGGATAAGGTCTAGGGTTAGGGCTAGGGCTAGGGTAAGGGTTAGGGCTAGGGTTAGAACTAGAGCTAGGGCTAGGATTAGGGTTAGGGTTACAGTTAGTGAGAGGGTTAGGGCTAAGGCTAGTGTTAGGGAGAGATTTAGGTTTAGGGATATGGTTTTTTGTTAGGGTTAGGGTTATGGTTAGCGTTAGGATTAGGGTTAGGGCTAGGGTTAGGTCGACGGTTAGGGTTAGGGTTAGGGTTAGGGTTAGGGTTAGGGTTAGGGTTAGTGTTCGGGCTAGGGCTAGGGTTACTGCTAGGGCTACGGTTAGGGCTAGGGTTAGGGCTAGGGTTAGGGCTTGGGTTAGGGTTAGGGTTCGGGCTAGGGCTAGGGCTAGGGCAAGGGTTAGGGCAAGGGCTATGGTTAGTGTTAGGGTTAGGTTTAGGGTTAGGTTTAGGGTGAGGGTTAGGGCTAGGGCTAGGGCTAGGGCTAGGGCAAGGGTTAGGGCAAGGACTATGATTAGGGTTAGAGTTCGGGTTAGGGTTACGGTTGGGGTTAGGGTGAGGGTCAGGACTAGGGTTAGGGTGAGGGTTAGGGTTAGTGTTAGGGCCAGGGTTAGCATTAGGGTCAGGGCTACGGTTAGGGTTAGGGGTAGGGGTAGGGGTACGATTAGGGTAGGGTTAGGGTTACGGCTATGGTTAGGGTTTGTATTAGGGTTAGTGGTAGGCTTTGGGTTAGGGTAAGGTCTAGGGTTAGGGCTAGGGCTAGGGTAAGGGTTAGGGCTAGGTTTAGAACTAGAGCTAGGGCTAGGGTTAGGGTTAGGGTTCAGTTTCAGTTTAGGGTTACAGTTTGGTTTAGGGGTAGGCATAGGGGTAGGGTTAGGTCTAGGCCTAGGGTTAGGGTTACGGCTATAGTTAGGTTTAGGGTTAGGGTTAGGGTTAGCGCTAGGGTTAGGCTTAGTGTTAGGGTCAGGGCTAGGGTTAGGTTTAGGGCTCGGGTTAGGTTTAGGGTTACGGTTCTGGTTCTGGTTAGGGTTTGGGTTAGCGTTACGGTTAGTTGTAGGTGTTGGGTTAGGGTTAGGGCTAGGGATAGAGTTTAGGCTAGGATTAGGGTTAGGTTACAGTTAGTGAGAGGGTTAGGGCTAAGGCTAGTGTTAGGGTGAGAGTTAGGTTTAGGGATATGGTTTTTTGTTAGGGTTAGGGTTATGGTTAGCGTTAGGATTAGGGCTAGGGCAAGGGTTAGGGCAAGGGCTATGGTTAGGGTTAGAGATCGGGTTAGGGTTACGGTTGGGGTTAGGGTGAGGGTCAGGACTAGGGTTAGGGTGAGGGTTAGGGTTAGTGTTAGGGCCAGGGTTCGCATTAGGGTCAGGGCTACGGTTAGGGTTATGGGAAGGGGTAGGGGTAGGATTAGGGTAGGGTTAGGGTTACGGCTATGGTTAGGGTTAGGGCTCGGACAAGGGTTAGGGCTAAGGCTAGGGCTAGTGTTAGGGTTAGGGCTATGGCTAGGGCTTGGGCTAGGGCAAGGGTTAGGGTTAGGGTTAGGGTTAGGTATAGGGTGAGGGCTAGGGTTAGGGTGAGGGTTCTGGTTAGTGTTAGAGCTAGGGTAAGCATTAGGGTTAGGGCTACAGTTATGGTTAGGGTTTGTATTAGGGTTAGTGGTAGGCTTTGGGTTAGGGTAAGGTCTAGGGTTAGGGCTAGGGCTAGGGTAAGGGTTAGGGCTAGGTTTAGAACTAGAGCTAGGGCTAAGGTTAGGGTTAGGGTTCAGTTTCAGTTTAGGGTTACAGTTTGGTTTAGGGGTAGGGGTAGGGGTAGGGTTAGGTCTAGGCCTAGGGTTAGGGTTAAGGCTATAGTTAGGTTTAGGGTTAGGGTTAGGGTTAGGGTTAGGGTTAGCGCTAGGGTTAGGCTTAGGGTTAGGGTTAGGGCTAGGGTTAGGTTTAGGGCTCGGGTTAGGTCTAGGGTTACGGTTCTGGTTCTGGTTAGGGTTTGGGTTAGCGTTACTGTTAGTGGTAGGTGTTGGGTTAGGGTTAGGGCTAGGGATAGAGTTTAGGCTAGGATTAGGGTTAGGTTACAGTTAGTGAGAGGGTTAGGGCTAAGGCTAGTGTTAGGGTGAGATTTAGGTTTAGGGATACGGTTTTTTGTTAGGGTTAGGGTTATGGTTAGCGTTAGGATTAGGGTTAGGGCTAGGGTTAGGTCGAGGGTTAGGGTTAGGGTTAAGGTTAGGGTTAGGGTTAAGGTTAGAGTTAGGGTTAGGGTTAGGGTTTGTGTTAGGGTTAGGGTTAGTGTTCGGGCTAGGGCTAGGGTTACTGCTAGGGCTACAGTTAGGGCTAAGGTTAGGGTTAGGGTTAGGGTTAGGGCTAGGGTTAGGGCTTGGGTTAGGGTTAGGGCTAGGGCTAGGGCTAGGGCAAGGGTTAGGCAAGGGCTATGGTTAGGGTTAGGGTTAGGGTTAGGGTTAGGGTTAGGGTTAGGGTTAGGGTGAGGGTTAGGGCTAGGGCTAGGGCAAGGGTTAGGGCAAGGGCTATGCTTAGGGTTAGAGTTAGGGTTAGGGTTAGGGTTAGGGTTAGGGCTAGGGTGAGGTTTAGGGTTAGGGTTAGGGTTAGGTCTAGGGTTAGGGTTATCGTTAGGGTGACGCTTTGGGCTAGGGTTAGGGTTAGGGTTAGGGTTAGGGTTAGGGTTCGGGTTCAGGTTCGGGCTAGGGCTAGGGTTAGGGCTAGGGCTAGGGCTAGGGCTACGTATAGGGCTAGCGTTAGGGCTAGGGTTAGGGCTTAGGTTAGGGTTAGGGTTAGGGTTAAGGTTTAGGGTTCAGGTTAGGTATAGGGTGAGGGCTAGGGTTAGGGTGAGGGTTCTGGTTAGTGTTAGGGCTAGGGTTAGGGTTAGCATTAGGGTTAGGTCTACGGTTATGGTTAGGGTTTGTGTTAGGGTTAGTGGTAGGCTTTGAGTTAGGTTAAGGTCTAGGGTTAGGGCTAGGGCTAGGGTCAGGGTTAGGGCTAGGTTTAAAACTAGAGCTAGGGCTAGGGTTAGGGTTAGGGTTCAGTTTTAGTTTAGGGTTACAGTTTGGTTTAGGGGTAGGGGTAGGGGTAGGGTTAGGTCTAGGCCTAGGGTTTGGGTTAAGGCTATAGTTAGGGTTAGGGTTAGGGTTAGGGTTAGCGCTAGGGTTAGGCTTAGGGTTAGGGTTAGGGCTAGGGTTAGGTTTAGGGCTCGGGTTAGGGTTAGGGTTACGGTTCTGGTTCTGGTTAGGGTTTGGGTTAGCGTTAGGGTTAGTGGTAGGTGTTGGGTTAGGGTTAGGGCTAGGGATAGAGTTTAGGCTAGGATTAGGGTTAGGGTTACAGTTAGTGAGAGGGTTAGGGCTAAGGCTAGTGTTAGGGTGAGAGTTAGGTTTAGGGATATGGTTTTTTGTTAGGGTTAGGGTTATGGTTAGCGTTAGGATTAGGGTTAGGGCTAGGGTTAGGTGGAGGGTTAGGGTTAGGGTTAGGGTTAGGGTTAGGGTTAGGGTTAAGGTTAGAGTTAGGTTTAGGGTTAGGGTTAGGGTTTGGGTTAGGGTTAGTGTTCAGGCTAGGGCTAGGGTTACTGCTAGGGCTACGGTAAGGGCTAGGGTTAGGGCTAGGGGTAGGGCTTGGGTTAGGGTTAGGGTTAGGGCTAGGGCTAGGGCTAGGGCAAGGGTTAGGGCAAGGGCTATGGTTAGGGTTAGGGTTAGGGTTAGGGTTACGGTGAGGGTTAGGGCTCGGGCTAGGGCTAGGGCTAGGGCAAGGGTTAGGGCAATGGCTATGGTTAGGGTTAGAGATCGGGTTAGGGTTACGGTTGGGGTTAGGGTGAGGGTCAGGACTAGGGTTAGGGTGAGGGTTAGGGTTAGTGTTAGGGCCAGGGTTAGCATTAGGGTCAGGGCTACGGTTAGGGTTATGGGAAGGGGTAGGGGTAGGATTAGGGTAGGGTTAGGGTTACGGCTATGGTTAGGGTTAGGGCTCGGACAAGGGTTAGGTCTAAGGCTAGGGCTAGTGTTAGGGTTAGGGCTATGGCTAGGGCTTGGGCTAGGGCAAGGGTTAGGGTTAGGGTTAGGGTTAGGTATAGGGTGAGGGCTAGGGTTAGGGTGAGGGTTCTGGTTAGTGTTAGGGCTAGGGTAAGCATTAGGGTTAGGGCTACGGTTATGGTTAGGGTTTGTATTAGGGTTAGTGGTAGGCTTTGGGTTAGGGAAAGGTCTAGGGTTAGGGCTAGGGCTAGGGTAAGGGTTAGGGCTAGGTTTAGAACTAGAGCTAGGGCTAGGGTTAGGGTTAGGGTTCAGTTTCAGTTTAGGGTTACAGTTTGGTTTAGGGGTAGGGGT
>NC_139475.1:17475000-17500000 GCF_057233095.1 Heloderma suspectum
TAGGTTTAGTGGTAGGCTTTGGGTTAGGGTTAGGGCTAGGGTTTGGGTTAGGGTTTGGGTTAGGGTTAGGGTTAGGATTAGGGCTAGGGCTAGTGTTAGGGCTAGGGCTAGGGCTAGGTTAATGGTTAGGACATGCGTGAGAGCTAGATTTAGGGCTAGCGTTAGGGTTCAGGTTCAGTTTAGGGTTACAGTTTGAGTTAGGGGTAGGGGTAGGATAGGGCTAGGGCTAGGGTTAGGGCTAGGCCTAGGGTTAGAATTAGGGCTAAGGTTAGGTTTAGGCTTAGGCTTAGCGTTAGGGTTAGCGCTAGGGTTACGTTTAGGGTTAGGGATAGGGTTAAGTTTAGGGCTCGGGTTAGGGTTAGGGTTACGGTTATGGTTAGGGTTAGGGTTAGGGTTAGTGGTAGGGGTTGGGTTAGGGTTAGGGCTAGGGTCAGGGTTGGGGCTAGGGTTAGGGTTAGGGTTATTGTAAGTGAGAGGGTTAGGGCTAAGCCTAGGGTTATGCTTAGGGTTAGGGATACTGTTTGGGTTAGGGTTAGGGTTAGGGTAAGGGTTTGGGTTAGGGTTAGGGCTAGGGTGAGGTTTAGGGTTAGGGTTAGGGTTAGGGTTAGGTCTAGGGTTAGGGTTATCGTTAGGGTGACGCTTTGGGCTAGGGTTAGGGTTAGGTTTAGGGTTAGGGTTAGGGTTCGGGCTAGGGCTAGGGTTAGGGCTAGGGCTAGGGCTACGGATAGGGCTAGGGTAAGGTCTAGGGTTAGGGCTAGGGCTAGGGAAAGGGTTAGGGCTAGGGTTAGAACTAGAGCTAGGGCTAGGATTAGGGTTAGGGTTACAGTTAGTGAGAGGGTTAGGGCTAAGGCTAGTGTTAGGGTGAGATTTAGGTTTAGGAATATGGTTTTTTGTTAGGGTTAGGGATATGGTTAGCGTTAGGATTAGGGTTAGGGCTAGGGTTAGGTCGAGGGTTAGGGTTAGGGTTAGGGTTAGGGTTAGGGTTAAGGTTAGGGTTAGGGTTAGGGTTAGGGTTTGGGTTAGGGTTAGGGTTAGTGTTCGGGCTAGGGCTAGGGTTAATGCTAGGGCTACGGTTAGGGCTAGGGTTAGGGCTAGGGTTAGGGCTTGGGTTGGGGTTAGGGTTAGGGCTAGGGCTAGGGCAAGGGTTAGGGCAAGGGCTATGTTTAGGTTTAGGGTTAGGGTTAGGGTTAGGGTTAGGGTTAGGGTGAGGGTTAGGGCTAGGGCTAGGGCTAGGGCTAGGGCAAGGGTTAGGGCAAGGACTATGATTAGGGTTAGAGTTCGGGTTAGGGTTATGGTTGGGGTTAGGGTGAGGGTCAGGACTAGGGTTAGCGTGAGGGTTAGGGTTAGGGTTACGGCTATGGTTAGGGTTAGGGCTCGGACAAGGGTTAGGGCTAAGGCTAGGGCTAGTGTTAGGGTTAGGGCTATGGCTAGGGCAAGGGTTAAGGTTAGGGTTAGGGTTAGGTATAGGGTGAGGGCTAGGGTTAGGGTGAGGGTTCTGGTTAGTGTTAGGGCTAGGGTAAGCATTAGGGTTAGGGCTACGGTTATGGTTAGGGTTGGTATTAGGGTTAGTGGTAGGCTTTGGGTTAGGGTAAGGTCTAGGGTTAGGGCTAGGGCTAGGGTAAGGGTTAGGGCTAGGTTTAGAACTAGAGCTAGGGCTAGGGTTAGGGTTAGGGTTCAGTTTCAGTTTAGGGTTACAATTTGGTTTAGGGGTAGGCATAGGGGTAGGGTTAGGTCTAGGCCTAGGGTTAGGGTTAAGGCTATAGTTAGGTTTAGGGTTAGGGTTAGGGTTAGCGCTAGGGTTAGGCTTAGGGTTAGGGTTAGGGCTAGGGTTAGGTTTAGGGCTCGGGTTAGGTTTTGGGTTACGGTTCTGGTTCTGGTTAGGGTTTGGGTTAGCGTTACGGTTAGTGGTAGGTGTTGGGTTAGGGTTAGGGATAGGGATAGAGTTTAGGCTATGATTAGGGTTAGGTTACAGTTAGTGAGAGGGTTAGGGCTAAGGCTAGTGTTAGGGTTAGGCTTAGGTTTAGGGATATGGTTTGGGTTAGGCTTAGGGTTAGGGCTAGGGTTAGGGTTAGGGTTAGGGTTAGGGTTAGGTCTAGGGTTAGGGTTAGGGTTATGGTTAGGGTTAGGGTTAGGGTTAGGGTTAGTGTTAGGGTTAGGGTTAGTGTTAGGGTTAGGGTTAGGGTTCGGGCTAGGGCTAGGGTTAGGGCTAGGGCTATGGTTACGACTAGGGTTAGGGCTAGGGTTAGGGCTACGGCAAGGGTTACGGCAAGGGCTATGGTTAGGGTTATGGTTGGGGTTAGGGTTAGGGTCAGGGTTAGGGTGAGGGCTAGGGTTAGGGTGAGGGTTAGGGTTAGTGTTAGGGCTAGGGTTAGCATTAGGGTTAGGGCTACGGTTAGGGTCAGGGTTAGGGCTATGGTTATGGTTAGGGTTTGGGTTAGGGTTTGTGGTAGGCTTTGGGTTAGGGTTAGGTCTAGGGTTAGGGTTTGGGCTAAGGTTAGGGTTAGGGTTATGGCTAGGGTTAGGGTTTGGGTTAGGTTTAGGATTTGGGTTAGAGTTAGGGTTAGGGCTAGGGTTAGGTTTAGGGTTAGGGTTAGGGTTAGGGCTGGGGTTGGGGTTGAGGTTAGGGTGAGGGTTACGGTTGGGGTTGTGGTTGGTGTCGTGTTGTGGTTGGGGTTGGGGTTAGGGTTTGAGTTTGGGTTCGGGTTCCGGATAGGGTTAGAATTAGTGTTAGGGTTAGGGTTAGGGCTAGGGCTAGGGTTAGGGTTAGGGTTAGGGCTAGGGCTAGGGCTACGGATAGGGCTAGGGTTAGGGCTAGGGTTAGGGCTTAGGTTAGGGTTAGGGTTAGGGTTAGGGTTAGGGTTAGGGTTCGGGTTAGGTATAGGTTGAGGGCTAGGGTTAGGGTGAGGGTTCTGGTTAGTGTTAGGGCTAGGGTTAGCATTAGGGTTAGGGCTACGGTTATGGTTAGGGTTTGTGTTAGGGTTAGTGGTAGGCTTTGAGTTAGGGTAAGGTCTAGGGTTAGGGCTAGGGCTAGGGTCAGGGTTAGGGCTAGGTTTAGAACTAGAGCTAGGGCTAGGGTTAGGGTTAGGGTTCAGTTTTAGTTTAGGGTTACAGTTTGGTTTAGGGGTAGGGGTAGGGGTAGGGGTAGGTCTAGGCCTAGGGTTTGGGTTAAGGCTATAGTTAGGTTTAGGGTTAGGGTTAGGGTTAGCGCTAGGGTTAGGCTTAGGGTTAGGGTTAGGGGTAGGGTTAGGTTTAGGGCTCGGGTTAGGGTTAGGGTTACGGTTCTGGTTCTGGTTAGGGTTTGGGTTAGCGTTAGGGTTAGGGTTAGTGGTAGGTGTTGGGTTAGGGTTAGTGCTAGGTATAGAGTTTAGGCTAGGATTAGGGTTAGGGTTAGGGTTAGGGTTAGGGCTAGGGCTAGGGCTATGGTTAGGGTTAGGGTTAGGGTTAGGGTTAGGGTTAGGGTGAGGGTTAGGGCTCGGGCTAGGGCTAGGGCTAGGGCAAGGGTTAGGGCAAGGGCTATGGTTAGGGTTAGAGATCGGGTTAGGGTTACGGTTGGGGTTAGGGTGAGGGTCAGGACTAGGGTTAGGGTGAGGGTTAGGGTTAGTGTTAGGCCCAGGGTTAGCATTAGGGTCAGGGCTACGGTTAGGGTTATGGGAAGGGGTAGGGGTAGGATTAGGGTAGGGTTAGGGTTACGGCTATGGTTAGGGTTAGGGCTCGGACAAGGGTTAGGGCTAAGTCTAGGGCTAGTGTTAGGGTTAGGGCTATGGCTAGGGCTTGGGCTAGGGCAAGGGTTAGGGTTAGGGTTAGGGTTAGGTATAGGGTGAGGGCTAGGGTTAGGGTGAGGGTTTGTATTAGGGTTAGTGGTAGGCTTTGGGTTAGGGTAAGGTCTAGGGTTAGGGCTAGGGTTAGGGTTAGGGTTCAGTTTCAGTTTAGGGTTACAGTTTGGTTTAGGGGTAGGGGTAGGGGTAGGGTTAGGTCTAGGCCTAGGGTTAGGGTTAAGGCTATAGTTAGGTTTAGGGTTAGGGTTAGGGTTAGCGCTAGGGTTAGGCTTAGGGTTAGGGTTAGGGCTAGGGTTAGGTTTAGGGCTCGGGTTAGGTTTAGGGTTACGGTTCTGGTTCTGGTTAGGGTTTGGGTTAGCGTTACGGTTAGTGGTAGGTGTTGGGTTAGGGTTAGGGCTAGGGATAGAGTTTAGGCTAGGATTAGGGTTAGGTTACAGTTAGTGAGAGGGTTAGGGCTAAGGCTAGTGTTAGGGTGAGATTTAGGTTTAGGGATACGGTTTTTTGTTAGGGTTAGGGTTATGGTTAGCGTTAGGATTAGGGTTAGGGCTAGGGTTAGGTCGAGGGTTAGGGTTAGGGTTAAGGTTAGGGTTAGGGTTAAGTTTAGAGTTAGGGTTAGGGTTAGGGTTTGTGTTAGGGTTAGGGTTAGTGTTCGGGCTAGGGCTAGGGTTACTGCTAGGGCTACAGTTAGGGCTAAGGTTAGGGCTAGGGTTAGGGCTAGGGTTAGGGCTTGGGTTAGGGTTAGGGCTAGGGCTAGGGCTAGGGCAAGGGTTAGGCAAGGGCTATGGTTAGGGTTAGGGTTAGGGTTAGGGTTAGGGTTAGGGTTAGGGTGAGGGTGAGGGTGAGGGTTAGGGCTAGGGCTAGGGCAAGGGTTAGGGCAAGGGCTATGCTTAGGGTTAGAGTTAGGGTTAGGGTTAGGGTTAGGGTTGGGGTTAGGGTGAGGGTCAGGGCTAGGGTTAGGGTGAGGGTTAGGGTTAGTGTTAGGTCCAGGGTTAGCATTAGGGTCAGGGCTACGGTTAGGGTTAGGGGTAGGGGTAGGGGTAGGATTAGGGTAGGGTTAGGGTTACGGCTATGGTTAGGGTTAGGGTTAGGGTTAGGGTTAGAGTTAGGGCAAGGGTTAGGGCTAGAGTTCAGGTTAGGTTTAGGGTAGGGTTAGGGCTAGGGCTAGGGTTAGGGTTAGGGTTAGGGTTAGGTTTAGGGCGAGGGCTAGGGCTAGGGTTTGTGTTAGGGTTAGGGCTAGGGCTAGGGCTAGGGCTAGGGTTAGTGTTAGGGTTAGTGTTAGGGTTAGGTTTAGGTGTAGGGTTAGGGTTAGACTTAGGGGCAGGTTTAGGGGTAGGGCTAGGGTTAGTTGTAGTGTTAGAGCTAGGGCTAGGGCTTGGGATAGGGATAGGGATAGGGATAGGGATAGGGTTAGTGTTAGTGTTAGTGTTAGTGTTAGTGTTAGTGTTAGGGCTAGGGCTAGGGTTAGGGTTAGGGTTAGGGTTAGGGTTAGGGTTAGGGTTAGGGTTAGGGCTAGGGTTAGGTTTAGGGCTAGGGCTAGGGTTAGGGTTAGGGTTCGGGCTAGGATTAGGGCTAGGGTTAGGGCTAGGGCTAGGGCTAGGTAACGGTTAGGGCTAGGGTTAGAGCTAGAGCTAGGACTAGGGTTAGGGTTCAGGTTCAGGTTCAGTTTAGGGTTACAGTTTGGGTTAGGGGCAGGGGTAGGGGTAGGGGTATGGTTACGGCTAGGCCTAGGGTTAGGGTTAGGGCTAGGGTTAGGTTTAGGGTTAGCGTTAGAGTTAGGATTAGCGCTAGGGTTAGGGTTATGGTTAGGGTTAGGGCTAGGTTCAGGTTTAGGGCTCGGGTTAGTGTTATGTTTAGGGTTACGGTTCTGGTTAGGGTTTGGGTTAGGGTTAGGGTTAGTGGTAGGGGTTGGGTTAGGGCTAGGGTTAGGGTTTGGGCTAGGATTAGGGTTAGGGTTACAGTTAGTGAGAGGGATAGGGCTAAGACTAGGGTTAGGGTGAGATTTAGGTTTAGGGATATGTTTTTTTGTTAGGGTTAGGGTTATGGTTAGCGTTAGGATTAGGGTTAGGGCTAGGGTTAGGTCGAGGGTTAGGGTTAGGGTTAGGGTTAGGGTTATGGTTAGGTTTAGGGTTAAGGTTAGAGTTAGGGTTAGGGTTAGGGTTTGGGTTAGGGTTAGTGTTCCGGCTAGGGCTAGGGCTAGGGTTACTGCTAGGGCTACGGTTAGGCCTAGGGTTAGGGCTAGGGTTAGGGCTTGGGTTAGGTTTAGGGTTAGGGCTAGGGCTAGGGCAAGGGTTAGGGCAAGGGCTATGGTTAGGGTTAGGGTTAGGGTTAGGGTTAGGGTGAGGGTGAGGGTTAGGGCTAGGGCTAGGGCTAGGGCTAGGGCTAGGGCTAGGGCTAGGGCAAGGGTTAGGGCAAGGGCTACGGTTAGGGTTAGAGTTCGGGTTAGGGTTACGGTTGGGGTTAGGGTGAGGGTCAGGACTAGGGTTAGGGTGAGGGTTAGGGTTAGTGTTAGGGCCAGGGTTAGCATTAGGGTCAGGGCTACAGTTAGGGTTACGGGTAGGGGTAGGGGTAGGATTAGGGTAGGGTTAGGGTTACGGCTATGGTTAGGGTTAGGGCTCGGACACGGGTTAGGGCTAAGGCTAGGGCTAGTGTTAGGGTTAGAGGTATGGCTAGGGCTTCGGCTAGGGCAAGGGTTAGGGTTAGGGTTAGGGTTAGGGTTAGGTATAGGGTGAGGGCTAGGGTTAGGGTGAGGGTTCTGGTTAGTGTTAGGGCTAGGGTAAGCATTAGGGTTAGGGCTACGGTTATGGTTAGGGTTTGTATTAGGGTTAGTGGTAGGCTTTGGGTTAGGGTAAGGTCTAGGGTTAGGGCTAGGGTTAGGGTTAATGTTAGGGCTAGGGCTAGGATTAGGTTTGGGGTTACGGTTAGGGTTACGGTTAGGGTTAGGGTTAGGGTTAGGGTTAGGGTTAGAGTTAGGGCTAGGGTTGGGTTTGGGGTTAGGGTTAGGGTTTGAGTTTGGGTTCGGTTCGGGTTAGGGTTAGGGTTAGGGTTTGGGGTAGATTTATGGTTTGGGTTAGGGTTAGGGTTGCGGTTGGGGTTAGGTTTAGGGCTAGGGCTAGGGCTCGGGCTAAGTTTAAAGCTAGGGCTAGGGCTAGGGTTAGGGTTAGCGTTAGGGTTAGCACTAGGGCTAGGGTTAGGGGTAGGGGTAGGGTTAGGATTAGGGTTAGCGCGAGGGCTGGGGTTAGGGTTAGGGTTAGGGGTAGGGTTAGGGTTAGGGTTAGGGTTAGGGTTAGGGCTAGGGTTAGGTTTAGGGCTAGCGATAGGTTTAGGGATCGGGTCTGGGCTAGGGTTAGATTTAGGGTTAAGGCTCGGGATAGGGCTAGGGATAGGGCTAGGGCTAGGTCTAAGGCTAGGGTTAGGGTTAGGGCTAGGGTTCGGGTTAGGGCTAGAGTTCGGGTTAGGGTTAGGGTGGGGTTAGGGCTACGGCTAGGGTTAGGGCTTGGGTTTGGGTTAGGGTTAGGGTTAGGGTTAGGGTTAGGGCTAGGGCTAGGGCTAGGACTAGGGATAGGGATAGGGATAGGGATAGGGATAGGGATAGGACTAGGGATAGGGATAGGGCTAGGGCTAGGGCAAGGGTTAGGTCAAGGGCTATTGTTACGGTTAGGGTTAGGGTCAGTGTGAGGGCTATGGTTAGGGTGAGGGTGACGGTGAGGGTTACGGCTAGGGTTAGCATTAGGGTTAGGGCTGGCGTTAGCGTTAGAGTTAGGTTTAGGTTAAGGGTTAGGGTTAGGGTTAGGGTTAGGGTTAGGGCTAGGGCTAGGGCTACGGTTAGGGCTAGCGTTATGGCTAGGGTTAGGGTTCGGTGAGGTTTAGGGTTAGGAGTAGAGTTAGGGTTAGGGTGAGGGCTAGGTTTAGGGTGAGGGTTAGTTTTAGGGTTTGGGTTAGGGCTAGGGTTATCATTAGGGTTAGGGCTAGGGTTAGGGTTAGGTTTATGATTATGGTTAGGGTTTTGGTTAGGTTTAGTGGTAGGCTTTGGGTTAGGGTTAGGACTAGGGTTTGGGTTAGGGTTTGGGTTAGGGTTAGGGTTAGGATTAGGGCTAGGGCTAGTCTTAGGGCTAGGGCTAGGGCTAGGGTAACGGTTAGGACATGCGTTAGAGCTAGAGTTAGGGCTAGCGTTAGGGTTCAGGTTCAGTTTAGGGTTACAGTTTGAGTTAGGGGTAGGGGTAGGGTAGGGCTAGGGCTAGGGTTAGGGCTAGGCCTAGGGTTAGAATTAGGGCTAAGGTTAGGTTTAGGGTTAGGGTTAGCGTTAGGGTTAGCGCTAGGGTTACGTTTAGGGTTAGGGATAGGGTTAGGTTTAGGGCTCGGGTTAGGGTTAGGGTTACGGTTATGGTTAGGGTTTGGGTTAGGGTTAGGGTTAGTGGTAGGGGTTGGGTTAGGGTTAGGGCTAGGGTCAGGGTTGGGGCTAGGGTTAGGGTTAGGGTTATTGTAAGTGAGAGGGTTAGGGCTAAGCCTAGGGTTATGCTTAGGGTTAGGGATACTGTTTGGGTTAGGGTTAGGGTTAGGGTAAGGGTTTGGGTTAGGGTTAGGGCTAGGGTGAGTTTTAGGGTTAGGGTTAGGGTTAGGGTTAGTTCTAGGGTTAGGGTTATCGTTAGGGTGACGCTTTGGGCTAGGCTTAGGGTTAGGGTTAGGGTTAGGGTTAGGGTTAGGGTTCGGGCTAGGGCTAGGGTTAGGGCTAGGGCTAGGGCTACGGATAGGGCTAGGATAAGGTCTAGGGTTAGGGCTAGGGCTAGGGTAAGGGTTAGGGCTAGGGTTAGAACTAGAGCTAGGGCTAGGATTAGGGTTAGGGTTACAGTTAGTGAGAGGGTTAGGGCTAAGGCTAGTGTTAGGGAGAGATTTAGGTTTAGGGATATGGTTTTTTGTTAGGGTTAGGGTTATGGTTAGCGTTAGGATTAGGGTTAGGGCTAGGGTTAGGTCGACGGTTAGGGTTAGGGTTAGGGTTAGGGTTAGGGTTAGGGTTAGGGTTAGTGTTCGGGCTAGGGCTAGGGTTACTGCTAGGGCTACGGTTAGGGCTAGGGTTAGGGCTAGGGTTAGGGCTTGGGTTAGGGTTAGGGTTCGGGCTAGGGCTAGGGCTAGGGCAAGGGTTAGGGCAAGGGCTATGGTTAGTGTTAGGGTTAGGTTTAGGGTTAGGTTTAGGGTGAGGGTTAGGGCTAGGGCTAGGGCTAGGGCTAGGGCAAGGGTTAGGGCAAGGACTATGATTAGGGTTAGAGTTCGGGTTAGGGTTACGGTTGGGGTTAGGGTGAGGGTCAGGACTAGGGTTAGGGTGAGGGTTAGGGTTAGTGTTAGGGCCAGGGTTAGCATTAGGGTCAGGGCTACGGTTAGGGTTAGGGGTAGGGGTAGGGGTACGATTAGGGTAGGGTTAGGGTTACGGCTATGGTTAGGGTTTGTATTAGGGTTAGTGGTAGGCTTTGGGTTAGGGTAAGGTCTAGGGTTAGGGCTAGGGCTAGGGTAAGGGTTAGGGCTAGGTTTAGAACTAGAGCTAGGGCTAGGGTTAGGGTTAGGGTTCAGTTTCAGTTTAGGGTTACAGTTTGGTTTAGGGGTAGGCATAGGGGTAGGGTTAGGTCTAGGCCTAGGGTTAGGGTTACGGCTATAGTTAGGTTTAGGGTTAGGGTTAGGGTTAGCGCTAGGGTTAGGCTTAGTGTTAGGGTCAGGGCTAGGGTTAGGTTTAGGGCTCGGGTTAGGTTTAGGGTTACGGTTCTGGTTCTGGTTAGGGTTTGGGTTAGCGTTACGGTTAGTTGTAGGTGTTGGGTTAGGGTTAGGGCTAGGGATAGAGTTTAGGCTAGGATTAGGGTTAGGTTACAGTTAGTGAGAGGGTTAGGGCTAAGGCTAGTGTTAGGGTGAGAGTTAGGTTTAGGGATATGGTTTTTTGTTAGGGTTAGGGTTATGGTTAGCGTTAGGATTAGGGCTAGGGCAAGGGTTAGGGCAAGGGCTATGGTTAGGGTTAGAGATCGGGTTAGGGTTACGGTTGGGGTTAGGGTGAGGGTCAGGACTAGGGTTAGGGTGAGGGTTAGGGTTAGTGTTAGGGCCAGGGTTCGCATTAGGGTCAGGGCTACGGTTAGGGTTATGGGAAGGGGTAGGGGTAGGATTAGGGTAGGGTTAGGGTTACGGCTATGGTTAGGGTTAGGGCTCGGACAAGGGTTAGGGCTAAGGCTAGGGCTAGTGTTAGGGTTAGGGCTATGGCTAGGGCTTGGGCTAGGGCAAGGGTTAGGGTTAGGGTTAGGGTTAGGTATAGGGTGAGGGCTAGGGTTAGGGTGAGGGTTCTGGTTAGTGTTAGGGCTAGGGTAAGCATTAGGGTTAGGGCTACGGTTATGGTTAGGGTTTGTATTAGGGTTAGTGGTAGGCTTTGGGTTAGGGAAAGGTCTAGGGTTAGGGCTAGGGCTAGGGTAAGGGTTAGGGCTAGGTTTAGAACTAGAGCTAGGGCTAGGGTTAGGGTTAGGGTTCAGTTTCAGTTTAGGGTTACAGTTTGGTTTAGGGGTAGGGGTAGGGGTAGGGGTAGGTCTAGGCCTAGGCTTAGGGTTAAGGCTATAGTTAGGTTTAGGGTTAGGGTTAGGGTTAGCGCTAGGGTTAGGCTTAGGTTTAGGGTTAGGGCTAGGGTTAGGTTTAGGGCTCGGGTTAGGTCTAGGGTTACGGTTCTGGTTCTGGTTAGGGTTTGGGTTAGCGTTACGGTTAGTGGTAGGTGTTGGGTTAGGGTTAGGGCTAGGGATAGAGTTTAGGCTAGGATTAGGGTTAGGTTACAGTTAGTGAGAGGGTTAGGGCTAAGGCTAGTGTTAGGGTGAGATTTAGGTTTAGGGATACGGTTTTTTGTTAGGGTTAGGGTTATGGTTAGCGTTAGGATTAGGGTTAGGGCTAGGGTTAGGTCGAGGGTTAGGGTTAGGGTTAAGGTTAGGGTTAGGGTTAAGGTTAGAGTTAGGGTTAGGGTTAGGGTTAGTGTTAGGGTTAGGGTTAGGGTTCGGGCTAGGGCTAGGGTTAGGGCTAGGGCTATGGTTACGACTAGGGTTAGGGCTAGGGTTAGGGCTACGGCAAGGGTTACGGCAAGCGCTATGGTTAGGGTTATGGTTGGGGTTAGGGTTAGGGTCAGGGTTAGGGTGAGGGCTAGGGTTAGGGTGAGGGTTAGGGTTAGTGTTAGGGCTAGGGTTAGCATTAGGGTTAGGGCTACGGTTAGGGTCAGGGTTAGGGCTATGGTTATGGTTAGGGTTTGGGTTAGGGTTTGTGGTAGGCTTTGGGTTAGGGTTAGGTCTAGGGTTAGGGTTTGGGCTAAGGTTAGGGTTAGGGTTATGGCTAGGGTTAGGGTTTGGGTTAGGTTTAGGATTTGGGTTAGAGTTAGGGTTAGGGCTAGGGTTAGGTTTAGGGTTAGGGTTAGGGTTAGGGCTGGGGTTGGGGTTGAGGTTAGGGTGAGGGTTACGGTTGGGGTTGTGGTTGGTGTCGTGTTGTGGTTGGGGTTGGGGTTAGGGTTTGAGTTTGGGTTCGGGTTCCGGATAGGGTTAGAATTAGTGTTAGGGTTAGGGTTAGGGCTAGGGCTAGGGTTAGGGTTAGGGTTAGGGCTAGGGCTAGGGCTACGGATAGGGCTAGGGTTAGGGCTAGGGTTAGGGCTTAGGTTAGGGTTAGGGTTAGGGTTAGGGTTAGGGTTCGGGTTAGGTATAGGTTGAGGGCTAGGGTTAGGGTGAGGGTTCTGGTTAGTGTTAGGGCTAGGGTTAGCATTAGGGTTAGGGCTACGGTTATGGTTAGGGTTTGTGTTAGGGTTAGTGGTAGGCTTTGAGTTAGGGTAAGGTCTAGGGTTAGGGCTAGGGCTAGGGTCAGGGTTAGGGCTAGGTTTAGAACTAGAGCTAGGGCTAGGGTTAGGGTTAGGGTTCAGTTTTAGTTTAGGGTTACAGTTTGGTTTAGGGGTAGGGGTAGGGGTAGGGGTAGGTCTAGGCCTAGGGTTTGGGTTAAGGCTATAGTTAGGTTTAGGGTTAGGGTTAGGGTTAGCGCTAGGGTTAGGCTTAGGGTTAGGGTTAGGGGTAGGGTTAGGTTTAGGGCTCGGGTTAGGGTTAGGGTTACGGTTCTGGTTCTGGTTAGGGTTTGGGTTAGCGTTAGGGTTAGGGTTAGTGGTAGGTGTTGGGTTAGGGTTAGTGCTAGGTATAGAGTTTAGGCTAGGATTAGGGTTAGGGTTAGGGTTAGGGTTAGGGCTAGGGCTAGGGCTATGGTTAGGGTTAGGGTTAGGGTTAGGGTTAGGGTTAGGGTGAGGGTTAGGGCTCGGGCTAGGGCTAGGGCTAGGGCAAGGGTTAGGGCAAGGGCTATGGTTAGGGTTAGAGATCGGGTTAGGGTTACGGTTGGGGTTAGGGTGAGGGTCAGGACTAGGGTTAGGGTGAGGGTTAGGGTTAGTGTTAGGCCCAGGGTTAGCATTAGGGTCAGGGCTACGGTTAGGGTTATGGGAAGGGGTAGGGGTAGGATTAGGGTAGGGTTAGGGTTATGGCTATGGTTAGGGTTAGGGCTCGGACAAGGGTTAGGGCTAAGTCTAGGGCTAGTGTTAGGGTTAGGGCTATGGCTAGGGCTTGGGCTAGGGCAAGGGTTAGGGTTAGGGTTAGGGTTAGGTATAGGGTGAGGGCTAGGGTTAGGGTGAGGGTTTGTATTAGGGTTAGTGGTAGGCTTTGGGTTAGGGTAAGGTCTAGGGTTAGGGCTAGGGTTAGGGTTAGGGTTCAGTTTCAGTTTAGGGTTACAGTTTGGTTTAGGGGTAGGGGTAGGGGTAGGGTTAGGTCTAGGCCTAGGGTTAGGGTTAAGGCTATAGTTAGGTTTAGGGTTAGGGTTAGGGTTAGCGCTAGGGTTAGGCTTAGGGTTAGGGTTAGGGCTAGGGTTAGGTTTAGGGCTCGGGTTAGGTTTAGGGTTACGGTTCTGGTTCTGGTTAGGGTTTGGGTTAGCGTTACGGTTAGTGGTAGGTGTTGGGTTAGGGTTAGGGCTAGGGATAGAGTTTAGGCTAGGATTAGGGTTAGGTTACAGTTAGTGAGAGGGTTAGGGCTAAGGCTAGTGTTAGGGTGAGATTTAGGTTTAGGGATACGGTTTTTTGTTAGGGTTAGGGTTATGGTTAGCGTTAGGATTAGGGTTAGGGCTAGGGTTAGGTCGAGGGTTAGGGTTAGGGTTAAGGTTAGGGTTAGGGTTAAGTTTAGAGTTAGGGTTAGGGTTAGGGTTTGTGTTAGGGTTAGGGTTAGTGTTCGGGCTAGGGCTAGGGTTACTGCTAGGGCTACAGTTAGGGCTAAGGTTAGGGCTAGGGTTAGGGCTAGGGTTAGGGCTTGGGTTAGGGTTAGGGCTAGGGCTAGGGCTAGGGCAAGGGTTAGGCAAGGGCTATGGTTAGGGTTAGGGTTAGGGTTAGGGTTAGGGTTAGGGTTAGGGTGAGGGTGAGGGTGAGGGTTAGGGCTAGGGCTAGGGCAAGGGTTAGGGCAAGGGCTATGCTTAGGGTTAGAGTTAGGGTTAGGGTTAGAGTTAGGGTTGGGGTTAGGGTGAGGGTCAGGGCTAGGGTTAGGGTGAGGGTTAGGGTTAGTGTTAGGTCCAGGGTTAGCATTAGGGTCAGGGCTACGGTTAGGGTTAGGGGTAGGGGTAGGGGTAGGATTAGGGTAGGGTTAGGGTTACGGCTATGGTTAGGGTTAGGGTTAGGGTTAGGGTTAGAGTTAGGGCAAGGGTTAGGGCTAGAGTTCAGGTTAGGTTTAGGGTAGGGTTAGGGCTAGGGCTAGGGTTAGGGTTAGGGTTAGGGTTAGGTTTAGGGCGAGGGCTAGGGCTAGGGTTTGTGTTAGGGTTAGGGCTAGGGCTAGGGCTAGGGCTAGGGTTAGTGTTAGGGTTAGTGTTAGGGTTAGGTTTAGGTGTAGGGTTAGGGTTAGACTTAGGGGCAGGTTTAGGGGTAGGGCTAGGGTTAGTTGTAGTGTTAGAGCTAGGGCTAGGGCTTGGGATAGGGATAGGGATAGGGATAGGGATAGGGATAGGGTTAGTGTTAGTGTTAGTGTTAGTGTTAGTGTTAGTGTTAGGGCTAGGGCTAGGGTTAGGGTTAGGGTTAGGGTTAGGGTTAGGGTTAGGGTTAGGGTTAGGGCTAGGGTTAGGTTTAGGGCTAGGGCTAGGGTTAGGGTTAGGGTTCGGGCTAGGATTAGGGCTAGGGTTAGGGCTAGGGCTAGGGCTAGGTAACGGTTAGGGCTAGGGTTAGAGCTAGAGCTAGGACTAGGGTTAGGGTTCAGGTTCAGGTTCAGTTTAGGGTTACAGTTTGGGTTAGGGGCAGGGGTAGGGGTAGGGGTATGGTTACGGCTAGGCCTAGGGTTAGGGTTAGGGCTAGGGTTAGGTTTAGGGTTAGCGTTAGAGTTAGGATTAGCGCTAGGGTTAGGGTTATGGTTAGGGTTAGGGCTAGGTTCAGGTTTAGGGCTCGGGTTAGTGTTATGTTTAGGGTTACGGTTCTGGTTAGGGTTTGGGTTAGGGTTAGGGTTAGTGGTAGGGGTTGGGTTAGGGCTAGGGTTAGGGTTTGGGCTAGGATTAGGGTTAGGGTTACAGTTAGTGAGAGGGATAGGGCTAAGACTAGGGTTAGGGTGAGATTTAGGTTTAGGGATATGTTTTTTTGTTAGGGTTAGGGTTATGGTTAGCGTTAGGATTAGGGTTAGGGCTAGGGTTAGGTCGAGGGTTAGGGTTAGGGTTAGGGTTAGGGTTATGGTTAGGTTTAGGGTTAAGGTTAGAGTTAGGGTTAGGGTTAGGGTTTGGGTTAGGGTTAGTGTTCCGGCTAGGGCTAGGGCTAGGGTTACTGCTAGGGCTACGGTTAGGCCTAGGGTTAGGGCTAGGGTTAGGGCTTGGGTTAGGTTTAGGGTTAGGGCTAGGGCTAGGGTAAGGGTTAGGGCAAGGGCTATGGTTAGGGTTAGGGTTAGGGTTAGGGTTGGGGTGAGGGTGAGGGTTAGGGCTAGGGCTAGGGCTAGGGCTAGGGCTAGGGCTAGGGCTAGGGCAAGGGTTAGGGCAAGGGCTACGGTTAGGGTTAGAGTTCGGGTTAGGGTTACGGTTGGGGTTAGGGTGAGGGTCAGGACTAGGGTTAGGGTGAGGGTTAGGGTTAGTGTTAGGGCCAGGGTTAGCATTAGGGTCAGGGCTACAGTTAGGGTTACGGGTAGGGGTAGGGGTAGGATTAGGGTAGGGTTAGGGTTACGGCTATGGTTAGGGTTAGGGCTCGGACACGGGTTAGGGCTAAGGCTAGGGCTAGTGTTAGGGTTAGAGGTATGGCTAGGGCTTCGGCTAGGGCAAGGGTTAGGGTTAGGGTTAGGGTTAGGGTTAGGTATAGGGTGAGGGCTAGGGTTAGGGTGAGGGTTCTGGTTAGTGTTAGGGCTAGGGTAAGCATTAGGGTTAGGGCTACGGTTATGGTTAGGGTTTGTATTAGGGTTAGTGGTAGGCTTTGGGTTAGGGTAAGGTCTAGGGTTAGGGCTAGGGTTAGGGTTAATGTTAGGGCTAGGGCTAGGATTAGGTTTGGGGTTACGGTTAGGGTTACGGTTAGGGTTAGGGTTAGGGTTAGGGTTAGGGTTAGAGTTAGGGCTAGGGTTGGGTTTGGGGTTAGGGTTAGGGTTTGAGTTTGGGTTCGGTTCGGGTTAGGGTTAGGGTTAGGGTTTGGGGTAGATTTATGGTTTGGGTTAGGGTTAGGGTTGCGGTTGGGGTTAGGTTTAGGGCTAGGGCTAGGGCTCGGGCTAAGTTTAAAGCTAGGGCTAGGGCTAGGGTTAGGGTTAGCGTTAGGGTTAGCACTAGGGCTAGGGTTAGGGGTAGGGGTAGGGTTAGGATTAGGGTTAGCGCGAGGGCTGGGGTTAGGGTTAGGGTTAGGGGTAGGGTTAGGGTTAGGGTTAGGGTTAGGGCTAGGGTTAGGTTTAGGGCTAGCGATAGGTTTAGGGATCGGGTCTGGGCTAGGGTTAGATTTAGGGTTAAGGCTCGGGATAGGGCTAGGGATAGGGCTAGGGCTAGGTCTAAGGCTAGGGTTAGGGTTAGGGCTAGGGTTCGGGTTAGGGCTAGAGTTCGGGTTAGGGTTAGGGTGGGGTTAGGGCTACGGCTAGGGTTAGGGCTTGGGTTTGGGTTAGGGTTAGGGTTAGGGTTAGGGTTAGGGCTAGGGCTAGGGCTAGGACTAGGGATAGGGATAGGGATAGGGATAGGGATAGGGATAGGGATAGGACTAGGGATAGGGATAGGGCTAGGGCTAGGGCAAGGGTTAGGTCAAGGGCTATTGTTACGGTTAGGGTTAGGGTCAGTGTGAGGGCTATGGTTAGGGTGAGGGTGACGGTGAGGGTTACGGCTAGGGTTAGCATTAGGGTTAGGGCTGGCGTTAGCGTTAGAGTTAGGTTTAGGTTAAGGGTTAGGGTTAGGGTTAGGGTTAGGGTTAGGGCTAGGGCTAGGGCTACGGTTAGGGCTAGCGTTATGGCTAGGGTTAGGGTTCGGTGAGGTTTAGGGTTAGGAGTAGAGTTAGGGTTAGGGTGAGGGCTAGGTTTAGGGTGAGGGTTAGTTTTAGGGTTTGGGTTAGGGCTAGGGTTATCATTAGGGTTAGGGCTAGGGTTAGGGTTAGGTTTATGATTATGGTTAGGGTTTTGGTTAGGTTTAGTGGTAGGCTTTGGGTTAGGGTTAGGACTAGGGTTTGGGTTAGGGTTTGGGTTAGGGTTAGGGTTAGGATTAGGGCTAGGGCTAGTCTTAGGGCTAGGGCTAGGGCTAGGGTAACGGTTAGGACATGCGTTAGAGCTAGAGTTAGGGCTAGCGTTAGGGTTCAGGTTCAGTTTAGGGTTACAGTTTGAGTTAGGGGTAGGGGTAGGGTAGGGCTAGGGCTAGGGTTAGGGCTAGGCCTAGGGTTAGAATTAGGGCTAAGGTTAGGTTTAGGGTTAGGGTTAGCGTTAGGGTTAGCGCTAGGGTTACGTTTAGGGTTAGGGATAGGGTTAGGTTTAGGGCTCGGGTTAGGGTTAGGGTTACGGTTATGGTTAGGGTTTGGGTTAGGGTTAGGGTTAGTGGTAGGGGTTGGGTTAGGGTTAGGGCTAGGGTCAGGGTTGGGGCTAGGGTTAGGGTTAGGGTTATTGTAAGTGAGAGGGTTAGGGCTAAGCCTAGGGTTATGCTTAGGGTTAGGGATACTGTTTGGGTTAGGGTTAGGGTTAGGGTAAGGGTTTGGGTTAGGGTTAGGGCTAGGGTGAGTTTTAGGGTTAGGGTTAGGGTTAGGGTTAGTTCTAGGGTTAGGGTTATCGTTAGGGTGACGCTTTGGGCTAGGCTTAGGGTTAGGGTTAGGGTTAGGGTTAGGGTTAGGGTTCGGGCTAGGGCTAGGGTTAGGGCTAGGGCTAGGGCTACGGATAGGGCTAGGATAAGGTCTAGGGTTAGGGCTAGGGCTAGGGTAAGGGTTAGGGCTAGGGTTAGAACTAGAGCTAGGGCTAGGATTAGGGTTAGGGTTACAGTTAGTGAGAGGGTTAGGGCTAAGGCTAGTGTTAGGGAGAGATTTAGGTTTAGGGATATGGTTTTTTGTTAGGGTTAGGGTTATGGTTAGCGTTAGGATTAGGGTTAGGGCTAGGGTTAGGTCGACGGTTAGGGTTAGGGTTAGGGTTAGGGTTAGGGTTAGGGTTAGGGTTAGTGTTCGGGCTAGGGCTAGGGTTACTGCTAGGGCTACGGTTAGGGCTAGGGTTAGGGCTAGGGTTAGGGCTTGGGTTAGGGTTAGGGTTCGGGCTAGGGCTAGGGCTAGGGCAAGGGTTAGGGCAAGGGCTATGGTTAGTGTTAGGGTTAGGTTTAGGGTTAGGTTTAGGGTGAGGGTTAGGGCTAGGGCTAGGGCTAGGGCTAGGGCAAGGGTTAGGGCAAGGACTATGATTAGGGTTAGAGTTCGGGTTAGGGTTACGGTTGGGGTTAGGGTGAGGGTCAGGACTAGGGTTAGGGTGAGGGTTAGGGTTAGTGTTAGGGCCAGGGTTAGCATTAGGGTCAGGGCTACGGTTAGGGTTAGGGGTAGGGGTAGGGGTACGATTAGGGTAGGGTTAGGGTTACGGCTATGGTTAGGGTTTGTATTAGGGTTAGTGGTAGGCTTTGGGTTAGGGTAAGGTCTAGGGTTAGGGCTAGGGCTAGGGTAAGGGTTAGGGCTAGGTTTAGAACTAGAGCTAGGGCTAGGGTTAGGGTTAGGGTTCAGTTTCAGTTTAGGGTTACAGTTTGGTTTAGGGGTAGGCATAGGGGTAGGGTTAGGTCTAGGCCTAGGGTTAGGGTTACGGCTATAGTTAGGTTTAGGGTTAGGGTTAGGGTTAGCGCTAGGGTTAGGCTTAGTGTTAGGGTCAGGGCTAGGGTTAGGTTTAGGGCTCGGGTTAGGTTTAGGGTTACGGTTCTGGTTCTGGTTAGGGTTTGGGTTAGCGTTACGGTTAGTTGTAGGTGTTGGGTTAGGGTTAGGGCTAGGGATAGAGTTTAGGCTAGGATTAGGGTTAGGTTACAGTTAGTGAGAGGGTTAGGGCTAAGGCTAGTGTTAGGGTGAGAGTTAGGTTTAGGGATATGTTTTTTTGTTAGGGTTAGGGTTATGGTTAGCGTTAGGATTAGGGCTAGGGCAAGGGTTAGGGCAAGGGCTATGGTTAGGGTTAGAGATCGGGTTAGGGTTACGGTTGGGGTTAGGGTGAGGGTCAGGACTAGGGTTAGGGTGAGGGTTAGGGTTAGTGTTAGGGCCAGGGTTCGCATTAGGGTCAGGGCTACGGTTAGGGTTATGGGAAGGGGTAGGGGTAGGATTAGGGTAGGGTTAGGGTTACGGCTATGGTTAGGGTTAGGGCTCGGACAAGGGTTAGGGCTAAGGCTAGGGCTAGTGTTAGGGTTAGGGCTATGGCTAGGGCTTGGGCTAGGGCAAGGGTTAGGGTTAGGGTTAGGGTTAGGTATAGGGTGAGGGCTAGGGTTAGGGTGAGGGTTCTGGTTAGTGTTAGGGCTAGGGTAAGCATTAGGGTTAGGGCTACGGTTATGGTTAGGGTTTGTATTAGGGTTAGTGGTAGGCTTTGGGTTAGGGAAAGGTCTAGGGTTAGGGCTAGGGCTAGGGTAAGGGTTAGGGCTAGGTTTAGAACTAGAGCTAGGGCTAGGGTTAGGGTTAGGGTTCAGTTTCAGTTTAGGGTTACAGTTTGGTTTAGGGGTAGGGGTAGGGGTAGGGGTAGGTCTAGGCCTAGGCTTAGGGTTAAGGCTATAGTTAGGTTTAGGGTTAGGGTTAGGGTTAGCGCTAGGGTTAGGCTTAGGTTTAGGGTTAGGGCTAGGGTTAGGTTTAGGGCTCGGGTTAGGTCTAGGGTTACGGTTCTGGTTCTGGTTAGGGTTTGGGTTAGCGTTACGGTTAGTGGTAGGTGTTGGGTTAGGGTTAGGGCTAGGGATAGAGTTTAGGCTAGGATTAGGGTTAGGTTACAGTTAGTGAGAGGGTTAGGGCTAAGGCTAGTGTTAGGGTGAGATTTAGGTTTAGGGATACGGTTTTTTGTTAGGGTTAGGGTTATGGTTAGCGTTAGGATTAGGGTTAGGGCTAGGGTTAGGTCGAGGGTTAGGGTTAGGGTTAAGGTTAGGGTTAGGGTTAAGGTTAGAGTTAGGGTTAGGGTTAGGGTTTGTGTTAGGGTTAGTGTTCGGGCTAGGGCTAGGGTTACTGCTAGGGCTACAGTTAGGGCTAAGGTTAGGGCTAGGGTTAGGGCTAGGGTTAGGGCTTGGGTTAGGGTTAGGGCTAGGGCTAGGGCTAGGGCAAGGGTTAGGCAAGGGCTATGGTTAGGGTTAGGGTTAGGGTTAGGGTTAGGGTTAGGGTGAGGGTTAGGGTGAGGGTTAGGGCTAGGGCTAGGGCAAGGGTTAGGCAAGGGCTATGGTTAGGGTTAGGGTTAGGGTTAGGGTTAGGGTGAGGGTTAGGGCTAGGGCTAGGGCTAGGGCAAGGGTTAGGGCAAGGGCTATGCTTAGAGTTAGAGTTAGGGTTAGGGTTAGGGTTGGGGTTAGGGTGAGGGTCAGGGCTAGGGTTAGGGTGAGGGTTAGGGTTAGTGTTAGGGCCAGGGTTAGCATTAGGGTCAGGGCTACGGTTAGGGTTAGGGGTAGGGGTAGGGGTAGGATTAGGGTAGTGTTAGGGTTACGGCTATGGTTAGGGTTAGGGTTAGGGTTAGGGTTAGGGTTAGAGTTAGGGCAAGGGTTAGGGCTAGAGTTCAGGTTAGGTTTAGGGTAGGGTTAGGGCTAGGGCTAGGGTTAGGGTTAGGGTTAGGGTTAGGTTTAGGGCGAGGGCTAGGGCTAGGGCTAGGGTTTGTGTTAGGGTTAGGGCTAGGGCTAGGGCTAGGGCTAGGGCTAGGGTTAGTGTTAGGGTTAGGGTTAGGGTTAGGGTTAGGGTTAGGGTTAGGTTTAGGTGTAGGGTTAGGGTTAGGCTTAGGGGCAGGTTTAGGGGTAGGGCTAGGGTTAGTTGTAGTGTTAGAGCTAGGGCTAGGGCTTGGGATAGGGATAGGAATAGGGATAGGGATAGGGATAGGGATAGGGATAGGGATAGGGATAGGGATAGGGTTAGTGTTAGTGTTAGGGCTAGGGCTAGGGTTAGGGTTAGGGTTAGGGTTAGGGTTAGGGTTAGGGCTAGGGTTAGGGTTAGGGTTAGGGCTAGGGTTAGGGTTAGGGTTCGGGCTAGGATTAGGGCTAGGGTTAGGGCTAGGGCTAGGGCTAGGGTAACGGTTAGGGCTAGGGTTAGAGCTAGAGCTAGGGCTAGGGTTAGGGTTCAGGTTCAGGTTCAGTTTAGGGTTACAATTTGGGTTAGGGGCAGGGGTAGGGGTAGGGGTATGGTTACGGCTAGGCCTAGGGTTAGGGCTAGGGCTAGGGTTAGGTTTAGGGTTAGCGTTAGAGTTAGGATTAGCGCTAGGGTTAGGGTTATGGTTAGGGTTAGGGTTAGGTTCAGGTTTAGGGCTCGGGTTAGTGTTAGGTTTAGGGTTACGGTTCTGGTTAGGGTTTGGGTTAGGGTTAGGGTTAGTGGTAGGGGTTGGGTTAGGGCTAGGGTTAGGGTTTGGGCTAGGATTAGGGTTAGGGTTACAGTTAGTGAGAGGGTTAGGGCTAAGGCTAGGGTTAGGGTGAGATTTAGGTTTAGGGATATGGTTTTTTGTTAGGCTTAGGGTTATGGTAAGCGTTAGGATTAGGGTTAGGGCTAGGGTTAGGTCGAGGTTTAGGGTTAGGGTTCGGGTTAGGGTTAGGGTTAGGGTTGGGGTTAAGGTTAGAGTTAGGGTTAGGGTTAGGGTTTGGGTTAGGGTTAGGGTTAGTGTTCGGGCTAGGGCTAGGGCTACTGCTAGGGCTACGGTTAGGCCTAGGGTTAGGGCTAGGGTTAGGGCTTGGGTTAGGGTTAGGGTTAGGGCTAGGGCTAGGGCTAGGGCTAGGGCAAGGGTTAGGGTTAGGGTTAGGGCTGGGGCTAGGGCTACGGTTAGGGCTAGGCTTAGGGCTAGGGTTAGGGCTTGGTGAGGGTTAGGGTTAGGGTTGGGGTTAGGGTGAGGCCTAGGTTTAGGGTGAGGGTTAGTTTTAGGGTTAGGGTTAGGGCTAGTGTTATCATTAGGATTAGGGCTAGGGTTAGGGTTAGGTTTATGATTATGGTTAGGGTTTTGGTTAGGTTTAGTGGTAGGCTTTGGGTTAGGGTTAGGGCTAGGGTTTGGGTTAGGGTTTGGGTTAGGGTTAGGGTGAGGATTAAGGCTATGGCTAGGGTTAGGGTTAATGTTAGGGCTAGGGCTAGGGTTAGGTTTGGGGTTACGGTTAGGGTTAGGGTTAGGGTTAGGGTTAGGGTTAGAGTTAGGGCTAGGGTTGTGGTTGAGGTTAGGGTTAGGGTTAGGGTTAGGCTTAGGGTTACGGTTGTGGTTGCGGTTGGTGTTGTGGTTGGGGTTGGGGTTAGGGTTTGAGTTCGGGTTCGGTTCGGGTTAGGGTTAGGGTTAGGGTTAGGGTTAGGGTTGGGGTTGGGGTTAGGTTTAGGGCTAGGGCTAGGGCTAGGGCTAGGGCTAGGGTTAAAGCTAGGACTAGGGCTAGGGTTAGGGTTAGCGTTAGGGTTAGCGCTAGGGCTAGGGTTAGGGTTAGGGGTAGGGTTAGGGTTAGGGTTAGTGCTAGGGCTAGGGTTAGGGGTAGGGGTAGGGTTAGGGTTAGGGTTAGGGTTAGGGCTAGGGTTAGGTTTAGGGGTAGGGATAGGTTTAGGGATAGGGTCTGGGCTAGGGTTAGGTTTAGGGTTACGGCTCGGGCTAGGGCTAGGGATAGGGCTAGGGCTAGGTCTAGGGCTAGGGTTAGCGTTACGGTTAGGGCTAGGGTTCGGGTTAGGGCTAGGGTTCGGGTTAGGGTTAGGGTGGGGTTAGGGCTACGGCTAGGGTTAGGGCTTGGGTTAGGGTTAGGGTTAGGGTTAGGGTTAGGATTAGGGCTAGGGCTAGTCTTAGGGCTAGGGCTAGGGCTGGGTAACTGTTAGGACATGCGTTAGAGCTAGATTTAGGGCTAGCGTTAGGGTTCAGGTTCAGTTTAGGGTTACAGTTTGAGTTAGGGGTAGGGGTAGGGTAGGGCTAGGGCTAGGGTTAGGGCTAGGCCTAGGGTTAGAATTAGGGCTAAGGTTAGGTTTAGGGTTAGGGTTAGCGTTAGGGTTAGCGCTAGGGTTACGTTTAGGGTTAGGGATAGCGTTAGGTTTAGGGCTCGGGTTAGGGTTAGGGTTACGGTTATGGTTAGGGTTTGGGTTAGGGTTAGGGTTAGTGGTAGGGGTTGGGTTAGGGTTAGGGCTAGGGTCAGGGTTGGGGCTAGGGTTAGGGTTAGGGTTATTGTAAGTGAGAGGCTTAGGGCTAAGCCTAGGGTTATGGTTAGGGTTAGGGATACTGTTTCGGTTAGGATTAGGGTTAGGGTTAGGGTTAGGGTAAGGGTTAGGGTTAGGGTTAGGGTTAGGGTTAGGGTTAGGGCTAGGGTGAGGTTTAGGGTTAGGGTTAGGGTTAGGGTTAGGGTTAGGTCTAGGGTTAGGGTTATCGTTAGGGTGACGCTTTGGGCTAGGGTTAGGGTTAGGGTTAGGGTTAGGGTTAGGGTTAGGGTTAGGGTTCGGGTTCGGGTTCGGGCTAGGGCTAGGGTTAGGGCTAGGGCTAGGGCTACGGATAGGGCTAGGGTTAGGGCTAGGGTTAGGTCTTAGGTTAGGGTTAGGGTTAGGGTTAGGTTTATGGTTCGGGTTAGGTATAGGGTGAGGGCTAGGGTTAGGGTGAGGGTTCTGGTTAGTGTTAGGGCTAGGGTTAGCATTAGGGTTAGGGCTACGGTTATGGTTAGGGTTTGTGTTAGGGTTAGTGGTAGGCTTTGAGTTAGGGTAAGGTCTAGGGTTAGGGCTAGGGCTAGTGTCAGGGTTAGGGCTAGGTTTAGAACTAGAGCTAGGGCTAGGGTTAGGGTTAGGGTTCAGTTTTAGTTTAGGGTTACAGTTTGGTTTAGGGGTAGGGGTAGGGGTAGGGGTAGGTCTAGGCCTAGGGTTTGGGTTAAGGCTATAGTTAGGTTTAGGGTTAGGGTTAGGGTTAGCGCTAGGGTTAGGCTTAGGGTTAGGGTTAGGGCTAGGGTTAAGTTTAGGACTCGGGTTAGGGTTAGGGTTACGGTTCTGGTTCTGGTTAGGGTTTGGGTTAGCGTTAGGGTTAGGGTTAGTGGTAGGTGTTGGGTTAGGGTTAGGGCTAGGGATAGAGTTTAGGCTAGGATTAGGGTTAGGGTTACAGTTAGTGAGAGGGTTAGGGCCAAGGCTAGTGTTAGGGTGAGATTTAGGTTTAGGGATATTTTTTTTGTTAGGGTTAGGGTTATGGTTAGCGTTAGGATTAGGGTTAGGGCTAGGGTTAGGTCGAGGGCTATTGTTACAGTTAGGGTTAGGGTCAGTGTGAGGGCTATGGTTAGGGTGAGGGTGAGGATGAGGGTTACGGCTAGAGTTAGCATTAGGGTTAGGGCTGGCGTTAGCGTTAGAGTTAGGTTTAGGTTTAGGGTTAGGGTTAGGGTTAGGGTTAGGGTTAGGGCTAGGGCTAGACCTACGGTTAGGGCTAGCGTTATGGCTAGGGTTAGGGTTCGGTGAGGTTTAGGGTTAGGAGTAGAGTTAGGGTTAGGGTGAGGGCTAAGTTTAGGGTGAGGGTTAGTTTTAGGGTTTGGGTTAGGGCTAGGGTTATCATTAGGGTTAGGGCTAGGGTTAGGGTTAGGTTTATGATTATGGTTAGGGTTTTGGTTAGGTTTAGTGGTAGGCTTTGGGTTAGGGTTAGGGCTAGGGTTTGGGTTAGGGTTTGGGTTAGGGTTAGGGTTAGGATTAGGGCTAGGGCTAGTGTTAGGGCTAGGGCTAGGGCTAGGTTAATGGTTAGGACATGCGTTAGAGCTAGATTTAGGGCTAGCGTTAGGGTTCAGGTTCAGTTTAGGGTTACAGTTTGAGTTAGGGGTAGGGGTAGGATAGGGCTAGGGCTAGGGTTAGGGCTAGGCCTAGGGTTAGAATTAGGGCTAAGGTTAGGTTTAGGCTTAGGCTTAGCGTTAGGGTTAGCGCTAGGGTTACGTTTAGGGTTAGGGATAGGGTTAAGTTTAGGGCTCGGGTTAGGGTTAGGGTTACGGTTATGGTTAGGGTTAGGGTTAGGGTTAGTGGTAGGGGTTGGGTTAGGGTTAGGGCTAGGGTCAGGGTTGGGGCTAGGGTTAGGGTTAGGGTTATTGTAAGTGAGAGGGTTAGGGCTAAGCCTAGGGTTATGCTTAGGGTTAGGGATACTGTTTGGGTTAGGGTTAGGGTTAGGGTAAGGGTTTGGGTTAGGGTTAGGGCTAGGGTGAGGTTTAGGGTTAGGGTTAGGGTTAGGGTTAGGTCTAGGGTTAGGGTTATCGTTAGGGTGACGCTTTGGGCTAGGGTTAGGGTTAGGTTTAGGGTTAGGGTTAGGGTTCGGGCTAGGGCTAGGGTTAGGGCTAGGGCTAGGGCTACGGATAGGGCTAGGGTAAGGTCTAGGGTTAGGGCTAGGGCTAGGGAAAGGGTTAGGGCTAGGGTTAGAACTAGAGCTAGGGCTAGGATCAGGGTTAGGGTTACAGTTAGTGAGAGGGTTAGGGCTAAGGCTAGTGTTAGGGTGAGATTTAGGTTTAGGAATATGGTTTTTTGTTAGGGTTAGGGTTATGGTTAGCGTTAGGATTAGGGTTAGGGCTAGGGTTAGGTCGAGGGTTAGGGTTAGGGTTAGGGTTAGGGTTAGGGTTAAGGTTAGGGTTAGGGTTAGGGTTAGGGTTTGGGTTAGGGTTAGGGTTAGTGTTCGGGCTAGGGCTAGGGTTAATGCTAGGGCTACGGTTAGGGC